>NW_027531005.1:8103417-8154810 GCF_008692635.1 Crocuta crocuta | reverse complement strand
TTGGGGGGTATACTAAGAAGAAAACAGAATCCTTCCCTGGAAGTGCCAGCACAGTCATGGGCTAAACTTGCCTCATTTCCCTAACTTCTACAACTTACATAATAGCTCACAATTGTTTGGGATGTAAAATAGAACTTTGAAATTAGCTATGTGGCCATGGTCAATACACTGAACACGATTTTAATTTTAAAAAGGAGAATTCCATTATGAATATCTTCCTGTCAAGTTTTATTAGATGCCCCCCCACCACCACCATTTCTGGTCTATGTAAGTTTACCAGTTTAACAAATGGATAGGACTGACCAACTAGAAGTTCAGATTTGCCCCAACTCAGAGTTCATTCCAAAAATAATCAATACCTTGGGAGCTCCTACATGAAGATAATGTCAGATTTAATTTCCACTGTAGCAGATTTCAGTACGGTTCTAAGACCTCTTACCAATCTTTATGTGAAAGTTGAAGTGACATTCTTTATATCATTTTAAATTATGCAAAATTCTAACCAATAAAAAGAGAGGAGGTATAGTGGATTAGCTTCCTAGAGGTGATGCAACAAAGTGCTATAAACTAAGTGTCTTGAAACAACAGAAATTGATTCTCTCACAGATCTGGAGGCTGGAAGTCTGAAATCAACGTGTTAACAGGACTACATTTTCTCTGAAGGCTCTGGGAGAAGATTTTTCCTTACTTCTTGCAACCTCTATTGTTTTCTGACAATTCTTGGCACTCCTTGGCTCTCAGATGGATTACTCCAATCTCTGTCTCCATATTCACATGGCCCTCCCCACTGTGTGTATCTGTGCCTCTGTTTCTCTTCTTATAAGAATGGATTAGAGCCCGTCCTAATCCAATATGACTTCACCTTAACCTCACGAAGTACATCCATAAAGGCCCTATTTCCAAAAAGGTCAAATTCTGAAGTTCCAAGTGGACTTTAATTTGGGAACACTATTCAATCCATGTGGGGAATAAGTTTAGGAATTCCCTGAGCTTGCACCAGTAGGTTAACAAGGTTTAGAGCAGAAAGTGTCCAGAATAGGTATACAAGGCAAAAGTGCCCCCAGCATAGAACAAAAGCATAGAGCTGCTTCCATAGGATGAAATTGTCCAGAATAGGTAAACAGGGTGATAGACCACCACAGCAGAGTAAAATTCCCAGAGCTAATTAGCAAAAGAAAGGTACCTTGTTGACCCTGAGGTAGCATGCTCTATCTGTCTTATACCTAGGCAAGTTAAGATAAACCAATGAGCACCTGGTGCCTGCCATAAACAGCCATCTGCTTGGAGCCAGGATTTTGTTCTGTATCAACCCAAACCCTGGATACTACATACCTTCAAAACCCCTTTCTCTCACAGACTTGAGTCAATGATCACTGTTTCATTGTCTCTTTCTGCATGTCCATCACATTTGTAAGCCTTCTGATCCTAATAAACACGGAGAAAGGACCCTTACTCAGAGCTCTTGTCTCCTCCCAGACATTAGCCTCTCGTGTTTAAACGTGCATCCGCTCTCTTGCTGGACAAGAGAGAACTCCAGCCTCAAAGACTGCGACAGACCCATGATATATAGGGTGAAAAAACTACTCACCTGTCCATCACTAATGAATTCCAAAAGGAATCTTGTCTTTAAAAATTTGTACCTTCACTGAGAAGCCAAAATTAGTTGCTGAAAGATGCCTTCTTGAATCTGACGTCTCAGAAACAAACTGGCTGAGAATGTGTGTGATGTATCTGATTGTGCATGTGCATGTGTGTACTATACTTAATCATCAATTCTATCTCACAAATATTATAGACATTACCACAAAAACAGAACTTTCCGGGTTCTTAATGCACTCTATTTTACTTGTTTACAAACAAATATTGCTAATAGTTACAGTTAATGCCTATTGGGTGTCAGAAAAGAAAGCACTTTCTGTACATATTCCTTTTTCTTACAATCATCATGCAAGGTAGTTATTACTAATCCCCATTTTACCAATATAGACTCTGAGAAATTTAAGTAGGTAGTTATTCAAGCCCTAGTGAATGGATGAGCCAGAATTTGGACTCAAGTTCACATTAACTCTGAAGCCTGCCTCCACACAAAGTGTTCACTCATTCATTTATATAAGATTGTGAACCTCTTCAAGTATGCCCTTTCATCCTAGGCTTCTTAAAAATTAATCAGCCATCCCCTTCTTTTGAGATCTGCCCTGACCTAATAGAGATGAACAGAGGTAGGATCAAGAATCCTCATCTTCAGTATATCTTTGTCTTTTTAGTTCAGGAAAGCCAAAGCTTTTTGGGCCTAAACTCTTTAGATAATTTCCTCATATTCAATTAGAAGACAGACCTGTCTTAGAGGCCAAATGCTTCATATTGGATTTTCACTATAAATTTTATTTCAGGAGAAATGGTTTGATCTATACTATAATTGGACATCTAATAGAGATCCATGTTATAAATGAAATTATATTTATTTTATAAATAGGTAAATATTATCAAGTACATTTGACACTTTATATTAGATAACAGATATTTAAGAAAGTAGATGATTCAAGTTTGGAGTTTTAAAGAATTGAACCATGCATGAAGTTTTAAGAAAGGAAGTAAAGGAGAATAGGGAAGGCAGAAGAGGAAGAAAATGGCTAAAAACAGAAGAAACTTCTCCTGACTAGAAAATGAATGTCCTAATTGCAAAATTTTAAAAATCTTATTTTTATAAAATTATTTAAGTATACATAATAGCAAATGAAGAGTTCAATTGAAATAATTTTTAAGTGTGAAATAGCTAAATGAGTCGTTGTCAAAATGTATTGGAGTTCTCACTGATTACAGAGTTCATTAATTAATTTGTATTTTCATGGCATTAAAAAATATGGTAGCCAAGCTGTGCAGATAATGTACATAAGATCTACTGAATTGCAGACAGAAAGAGCAAACACTGGAAAGCAGCTCTCATTAGCCTGTAATATTCTATATCAAGCTGTTTGTGCAAGACTTCGTGAAACGTAGTACATGGAACAACAATCCCCGATGCATCATGATACATATCTGACTCTCATTTTTGCCTTCAGACACTCCTAGCAAAGCACAAAGATTTTGCGGTTTTGTCATACAGAAGCTGTGTGGTCAAGAAAGCAGCTTCCGCGTTCTGCAGCAAGACACTACAAGAGCTTAATACTGGAGAGCCACGGGTTCCACTGAGGTTTTATAGAAGTGCAGCAGTTGCCATTAGAAACTTCCTAGCCCTCAGATGTGCATTTTATGGAGAGCTCAGAGGGTGATAAACAGATCTTTTACTTGATTTGCCATCTGTGAATTTTAAAGCTGTTAAGGCACTTTTCAGTCTTTATTTTCCTGATCACATTTGCTAGTTAGATGCACTCACCATTATTCGGTTCTACTGAGAAAACTGTACTGATACAGCTCTAATTTGGCATTAGTGCAGGGTTGCTCTTTCATTTTGGGGGGTTTTTTCTATAACATATCAGGTAAAATAAATCATCTTGAAACTTCGGCCTATTGTGAGTGCTTCAAATAATTCTTTTCATTTCTTCATGACCAGTAGCTTACATTACAGGCTCTTAATACATTTGAGTAGAATTTGTGTTCTCAATTCAACCCAGACCAGGAATGAAAAGGCATAGAGAAGAAACATGGCCTTCCTGGACAGCCTGAATCAATAAGTTGTTACTCCTTGCCAAATGTAGCTCATGTACAAATGGCTTCATATCCATTCCTCTTTGCAGTCTGAGCCTAGATAACCAGTTATAGGAGCTACAGGATTGCACTGACAGCTGTCACACAGGCAGTAACCACTGGTTTTCAATAACCTTCGCCGTGTTTTCATTTGTTGGTTTTCTGAAAGACAAAACTGTGCTGATCCTGACTGTATGAAGTTGAAAAGGAAAAAACCATTCCATTTTACCTGGTGCTTCTGCCTTGGTTTCTTTCATCAATGAGAAGGCTGCATCACTAGTGCAGCTGGCCCTGTGTGTTCTTTTTCCAGTAGTAGCAACAGAGTCATTCATTCAATCAGTATAACTCATATCCATGGAGCATCTACTATGTTCCAGGTACTGTTCTGGAAGCATATAGAGCAATGAATAAAACCTAGTTCCTGGACCTGTAGAGCTTTTATTCAAGGGGGGCGGGATGAGAGGAAATAGGTAGAAAAGCATATAAACAAAGAAGGTAAGATTGTGGTACAACCTTGAAAAAACAAAGCTAAAGGAATGGGTTAGAACCAGGTTTCTCAACCTTGGCACTACTGACATTTTTTACCAGATAATTCTTTGCTGTGAGAAGCTATCTTGTACACTGTAGGGTGTTTAGCATCATCATCTGCCTCTCCCTACTAGCACCCCACACTGAAGTCTGAGAATCAAAAATGTCTCCAGGCACTGGTCAGTGTTTCTTAGGGGACAAAATCACTCTCAGTTGAGAGCCACCAGGATTGATATGACCAGCCTGGGGAAGGGAGGGTGATTAAGGTCACTCTCTAAGGAGAGATGACTCTTGAGCTGAACCATAAAAGATGAAAAGGAGACAGTTTTAGGATGACTTAGAGGAAAAGTATTTGAGGTAGAGGAAATAGCTACAGCAAAGCTCTAGATGGGAGAGAGCTGGCATGATTGAGGCCTGTGTCCTTTTCTGCGGCAAAACTACCACTAAATTTCTATCATAACAATACCAACCAGGAAGGAGATGCCACACATAAAGTGATCAAAGACACAACTGATGTTGATACCTAATCATAGAACCGAAATTTCAGAAACTTTTCTTAAATATACACTATTATCCAGAGAACTACTAATGTGTCTGGTACAAAACTATAGGTAAAAAGTAATTTTGGGGGCACCTGGGTGGCTCAGTCAGTTAAGTGTCCGACTTTGGCTCGGGTCATGATTTCATGGTTTGTGGGTTTGAGCCCTGCGTCGGGCTCTGTGCTGACAGCTAGCTCAGAGCCTGCAACCTGCTCACGCTATCTCTCTCAGAAATAAATAAAACATTAAAAAAAAATTTTTGTAAGTAATTTTGAAGGAGGGCACCTGGGTACCTCCAGCATTTAAGTATCAGCTCAGGTCATGATCTCATGGTTCATGAGTTCAAGCCCCATGTGGGGCTCTGTGCTGACAGCTCAGAGCCTGGAACCTGCTTCTGATTCTGTGTTTCCCTCATTCTCTGCCCCTCACCAGCTTTTGCTCTCTCTCAAAAATAAATAAACTTAAAAAAATTCTCTCTAACAAAAAATAAAATAATTAATGTATTGTATATATTCCAAATATTGCAAGCTTCACCATGCCTGTGAACACAAATGTAGTCACATTTCCATTACTGTGGGAATTACTGGGGCTCAGACTTCCTTTGAAGTCTCCCTCAGTTATTTTTGGGGGTACTATCAGATGTCATTTTACATTCAGTAAGCACAAGATCAACCACTTATGTTCTTCCACCCTGGCCTTTTTTGCTAGTTCTCTCCTTGTGAGGAGGTAAGAAAGCTGGCACACTGTCATATCTCCAGGGTCACCATGAGATCACGGTCTTTCTGGAGCCAGCCTCTCAACTGCTGCTTTGCAGCAATCCAGTGTGCTCTGCTGGGGGTACCAGGAGGGTCCAGGGTGTCAAATCTTGCGTGGGGTCTATGGCAGGTCAGGAGAAAAAGATGAAGCCTCACCCACCATAATGTTATGGTTGGTCACCTGGGCACTACCGTTCTTTCCTGCCCACTTTCACATGGTCTTTCACAAACAGTACTCCTTCCCCTTCTGATCTTTACCTGCTTCCACCTAGCTAGACTCCATATAGTCCTCTTTATTCTCATCTCTTTCCCTCTCTCTCTCCAGGCACTCATGCACAAAACAGGTACCTCTTTTTCCATCAGGAACAGTCATTTTATGACCATCATTTTAGGCAACCACATACCCATAGGAGTAACTAACTCGATGTTCCAAAAGCCGGACTCCATGCCGGACTCTGTTAGAAAGCTCTGCCAGCTATCAATACAGGAGAAAACTGAGAGCCACTAGCATTAAGGACACCAGCACCAGAACCAATTTTTAAACCACTCAATTTGATCTCCTGACAAATTTATTTCTCCACCCAACTGCTAAAGCCTAGCATCATCCAATTCCCACCTACAAAGTTAGAATAATTGGATCTCATGAGTGAGGTGCAGTCATGGTGATCCACCAAAATGCTTTATGAGTCCTTGCAAATCTAGACTCCCTAAACTCTGGAAAGGCTGTCAATAATCTTGCCCAAATGTGGTAGAGTCACCTCCTAGAGCAACTGACTTGAGACTTACTGATCTATTTAACATGGGTTTTCCTAATCAATATAGAAACATTGAGCCTCTAAATTCTGAAATATGGGTTCTATAGTGCCTAATGACTTTGCCTGTCTATCAACTGCCCTAAGTAGGGTAACCTCAAGATACAAATAAGCTTTGCAAAATAAATTTGGATTAAATAAGTTGTGTTTTTCACATAAAATACACATAAAAATTATTTTCCAGTCTTTGTGAATTTTTTCACAGCCAGATCTTCTGTAATCCCAAGCTTTTTTATTTCCTTGGAATTAATATGGTACAATAACAGCAAACTTCAGAAAAACTTCAAGGCATGTGCATCTCAAATGCATGTCCAACTAGCTTCAGCAGCAGTCTTCTTGTACATAATTCAGTAGGAGAGAAAGCAAGCACCTCCAACATTCTGCAAGCCCACAGAAATCCAAGCTGCTTAAGTTTCATAAATCTATGTGCATGAACACCAGAGAGCTTGCCAGCAGGAAATTCAAACACTGGTTGCCTTGGACATTCCTTGAAGACTTTTTCTTAATTATCCATCAGGGCACTATGACACTAATTTAGACAAGAGATGGCTATAGCTGGACTAATAATAGTAATAATAGCAGAGATAAACACAAAGGACAAATTCAGAAGATAACCAGGAGATGAAATGGCTTATATGTCCACAAACATTCACGGATATGGGCAACGAGAAAAGGAGAGGAGGCAGTGATGACTCCCAGATTTCTGGCTTACATACCAGAGAGAATGCTGCCATTTTTTATTCAACAATAGGATGAGAAGCAGAGCTGGAGAGAAATATGGTTAACTGCATACTAATTTATATTTGCAAAATGATGAAGCACATGGAAGAATATACATATTTTTATAAAATGTTTATATTCTTATTTAAGAGAAAATGTGTGTATTTACTATCTATGCATTTCATCCTACATTATTTTCAGAACACTTATTCCAAAGTTTTCTATTTGTCTTAATAGGACACCAAATAATATTAACCAGCAGGAGATGGAAGTAATTAAATGAAGTAATTAAATTAGATGAAACTTTTAATAAAACACTAATCATAAAAGTGCATTCATTTATTCAGCAAACATTTATTGAATGCCAGCTATGAGCCAAATACTGTTCTGAGATATAGAAATATAGATGATAATAATGCCTGACATGTAAAAAGCACCAGCCACCATACTATCACTTGACCTACCATTAACAAACTGTCCCCGCCCCCCCCTCGCCATGACCCTGCAAGGAAGATGCTACTGGAATAGCTGTTTTATAGATAATGAAACCGCGATGGTGACATGTAGAGTAATTTGAATAGCAAGTAGAGAGTCAGGGTTTGTACCCAACGCTGAGACCCTGCTATACCACCTCTCTCACAGAACTCAAGATCCATTCAGGAGGTAGACCCAGAAGGAAATGATTACAAAGCTTTTATAATTATCGCCTTGTGTGTTCACTTCAAATCACACAGTTCTGTCATTCTCCAGGCCTCTAATAACCACTGGAGTCAGTACACCTGACATGATCTATTATCACCAGCCTCTCCGGAGCCCCGCTCTGCCTATAATCATAGCAGTCACTGGTTTTCAGTCATTTCATTGAGTTTTCCAGCTTATAAACCGTCTGGATTTCTTTTCTTTTTCCTGTTGAGTTTTTGCCTTGAATGCCTAACTTTTCCTTGGGGATACATAGTTCCAATTCCATTTTCCACAGAAGTTTTAATCCTGGGATATCTAATAGAGTGTATTTGTTTCAACATCAGGGATATAAATACTTTAAAAGGAGCTTTTGCTTGGTACTGCAAGAAAACCAAGGGCCAGCCAACCATGAGCCAAGGGACTTACCATGTTTATTTAAATATAGTTCAGGCTTCTCCCCTCTCTCTACTCCAACAAGATTTAGCACCAAGAACAGAACACTGTGCCTTCAGTTTGCACCCTGGGACTGCTAAGGAAGTAAACCTACCTGGAAACTTCATTTGAGAAGGAGCAGGGATACATAGGAGCTGATAGGAAGAAATTATCCTAGAACTAACACTAAGTGTCAAGTCAGAAGGGAAGCTTGTTAAAACCCCACCACCTTTTCTGAAGCCAAGAATATATTGTCCAGTATGAAGCCCAGCCAGGATCTCAGCTGTTAAGTGTTCAGTGAAAGAGGAACATCAAGGAGACAGAAGGGTACCCCGCCCACACCAGAAACCCTGAGAACTCAGTATCCTCTGTCTGCTTCTGCTGCTGTTATTTGCCACGTCCCATCCTGCTCAAGTCTAAATTCCAAACCTTCAGAGCTATATTCAGAGTTTCTAGGGTCGAAAGCATAGAGTGAACCAAGGAGCTCCAACATATGTAATTCACCCACTGTCTCTACTCTGGAAAAACTACAAAGCTCTGGAATCATGATAGGCCCTCCAGTAGAAGTGAGAGAATTCCCAATCCTGCTAAGAATCCAGATGTTAGACCCTGAAATGAGCAGGTAAACAGCTTTAAAACAAATATTAGGATTCCTGGTCAAACTTAGAGAGCCAGAATTCTTTTCCCTACTTTCAAGACAAGCCCACAGTAGCTCAATGCCTAAATTATAAAGCCACATGAGAAAGATGTTGATTCTTTCAGTTTGGGAAGCTGCTGAAAGAGCAACAATCATTTAGGCATTATGAATTAGACTAGCTCAATTTATGTAGGCTCACATCTGTAAACATAGATACACACACACACACACACACACACACACACACTGATTGATATACTGTCTTTTAACTTAGTTAAAAAAAAAACTTTCAAAGTGTTTGATGCTTTACCTCCCAAGCATGCTATGAGTTGGACATTTGCTAAAATGGTTTTAGCTCCAACACAAAGGAGAATAGTCTCAACCTGTGAAATCCCAAACGATGGAGCAAACCATGTTATAAGGGAATAACTCTGGTTCAGCATTCAAGCCAAAGCTAGATGGTCATTTTTCATAGATGTTTTAGAGAGTTCTAGTAATTTGGGTGTGAGGTAAGAATAGATGACCCCTAAGATTTCTACCAATTCTAATGTATGTGAGGAATCTTTTTTTATTGGAAAAGCACCCAAAAGTAAAGTGATCAGTGACTTTCCTCCAGTCACACAATCAGATATTCTAAACTCCAAGTATACTACTACTAGATGATCTCTGGCACCACCGATAAACTCAGTCTCAACCCCAAGAAGAAACTGGCTATGAAAAGTTCCCTTTGATTGCATAGATAATGGGCACAAATAGAAGGTTCAACATCTGATGGCTATGCTTTCACATATTTTGTAAAATTATCAACTTAATATAGGTTTTACATTATACTAAGACTGCTTCATACACTTCTGAAAACAATGTAAAGAGTATCTCAAAGTTAGTACCAAAGATTTTAGATAATTGAATTAAACTAATAATTTTACTGCTAGCCTCATAATCAAACATATGGCATCACTTATTTGGCTGAGTCAGTCTCAGACTATGGGAAAAACAAGGATTTTTTCCATCATAAAGATCACAACCTTTCATAATAGTCACTCCCCTATTTTTGGACTGGCAGAGCCAGCATAAAAAGTGTTATCAATACACAAATAAATACACCACATTAAAGGGGTTTTTAAAGACAAAAATGCACTTTCATTACTACTTTTCAAATATCAGAAGCTAGACAGATGTTCTAAGCACCTTGCTTCACTGCTTTTGAAGCTGTTGCAACAGTGACCCAACTGACTATAACCACATATCTTCCCAAACATAGAATTTCCCAGAAAGTCTGAGGTTATTTGGGTCAAGTTCATAAGGTATTTCATTCAGAGCCTGATAATATAGTTTCTGTGTGGTATGAGCACACCAGGTCATGGAGCTGTACTTTAACTGAGACACGAAAACCAAAATAACAATAAAAACTTGTATTCACCGTCAAGTTTTCACATCATTACAGCCAAAGAAATGAAAAACACATCAAACCTGCCTGCTTCTATTAATACACACAGTGAACTTTGATGTAAATGTCAGACGTGCTCACTTTAGGCTTATGGTCAAATCTGCATGAGGATAATTAAATTCTAAGTTTCCAAATCCCCCCTATAAATTCAACAGATATATTTCTTTTCTAAGCTATTGTTCACTATTGCTCTGAACTACTCAACAGCTGTAATTTTGCAATTCACTGGATGTTGAAGGGTATAATAAGAGTACAGAGGGCTCTGAATGTGTGTAAACTCAAAGCCTGATGGCAGCACTGTGATGGTACACTAAGCCACATTCCCCCACCTTCACAAAACATCACTCTGCTTCAACTAGCCCATTCCTCCAAATACCTAGCAACCTGTGGTCAATTTCACTTCCTTATATACCTTCATTAGTTAGACCTGCATAGTCTAACCTGGTAGTCACTAGCCCATGTGGCTATTGAGCACCTGAAATGTGGCTGGTCTAAACTGAGATGTTCCTAAGTGTAAAGTCACACACCAGATCTTAAAGACTTAGTATGAAAAAAAGAATGTAAAATGTCCCAATAATAACTTTTATATTGATTCCCTGTTGAAATATGACTACTTTGTATATGTTAGGTTAAATAAAACATATATACTAGAAATTTTTTAAATTTACATTTCTGTATTAAATTTTTTGATAATGGCGAATGAGATATGTTTAGGCTTTCTCTGACTCAATTCCACTTAGCCTTCTTCAACTAGACATGTTAGTCTTTAATTTTATCTTTTATGTCTCTCAATCTTTCTTGATCCTTTTGTCTTTCTGAGTTGCATACTGGGTATTTCTCATTTTTATCTTCCAAATCACTGATTCTTTCTTCACTGGGTCAAATCTGTTGTTAATCCATTCATTCCATTAGGTTTTGTATGTTTGTCTCGATACTTTGAACATGGTTTTATTTGTTGAATTTCCACACAAGATTTCATCAGGATTAGAAAAGAATTGGAACTTGCTAGGCAGTTTCTACTAATGCTGAACACATGCATACTCTATGACCTGGCAACTTCCTTCCTAGGTATAAACCAACAGGAATGGATAAATAATAACTGTAAATTACCCAAATTCCCATGAGCAGTTAAATGGGTAAATAAATTGTGGTATATTTATACAGTGGAATATTTTATTAAGTAACAAGAATCAGGTACTCGCTTCGGCAGCACATATACAAGAATCAAATTATAGTGCTATAGAAAAATGTGAATGAATTTTATATTTTTATTACTTTCATATGTTGACAGATAAAGGTCATATTCAAAAGAATATATCCTATATAAATTTATTAAATGTTTAAAAAAATAGGCAAGAGGCACCTGGGTAGCTCAGTCAGTTAAGCATCCAACTCTTGACATGGGCTCAGGTCATCATCTTGCAGTTGTGGGATGAAGCCCCACATTGGGCTCTGGGCTGAAAGCACAGAATCTGCTTGATTGATTCTCTCTCTCCACCTCTCTCTACCCCTCTCTGAGCATTTTGTGCGTGTGTGTGTGTGTGTGTGTGTGTGTGTGTCTCAAAATACATAAATAAACATTAAGAAAAAAAACAAGCAAAACAACCATGGTATAAGAAGTCAGGTTAGTGGTTGCCATAGGAGTGGGGAGATTATCTGGAAGAGTACATGAAGAAGCCTTCTAAGATGTTGATGAAGTTCTGTTTCTTAAACTGAATACTAGTCGCATGGTGCATTTAATTTGTAAAAATTCATCAGGCTATATAATGATGGCTTTTATACTCTTCTGTGCGTAAGACCTTTTAAACAATATTATAAATCAAACTCCTTATCAGTCAGATTTCAAAAAAAAAATGTAGTGGTTAAAGCCTTTTTTTCCCTTTCAGTTTTCAATTTAAAATATAATATTATTTCCAGAATTCCGTTTTGGTTCTTTTCAAATTCTTATCATTTTTGAAAATTTTTTAAATGTTTATTTAATTTTCAGAGAGAGAAGAGTGCGAGCAGAGGAGGGGCAGAGAGAGAGGGAGACACAGAATCCAAGGTAGGCTCCAGGCTCTGAGCTGTTAGCACAGAGCCCCACATGGGGCTCGAACTCATGAACCGTGAGATCATGACCAGAGCAGAAGTCGGATGCTAAGCCAACTGAGCCACCCAGGCACCCCTTGATTAATTATTTTTAATTGCTTCTTGTTTCTTGCTCATGTTTTAAATGTTGTGTTTTATTTCTATAAATATTTTAAGGATACTTAGTTTATATTATGGCTCTGTTAAGTCTTATATTAAAGTGCTTGGGAAATACAATTCTATTGTTTTTTTGTTTCTACTTATAGCTTGTACACTCTGTAATTAATAGCTTTTTGCTGTGAGCTCATACATGGCTGATCTGTCTGTGGGGTTCCAAAAGAGCCTCAACTACAGATGGGTACATTCCTCCAAAGAGAAGGCTCATCTAATTTTGCCGACCCTTCTGAGTTGCTCTCACACTAGAAATCATCTTAACCCAATTCTTTCACTTGAGGTTTCCTGGACAGCATATGTAGATTACATAAATTTAAACCCAAAATCCTCACGAGGTCAGAATTCTCAGGAGAAACTTTTTTATTAGCCCATTTCCAGCCAAGGCTGGAACAAGCAACTTCTCACAGCAAATTGCTTTGCCAGATGGATTTTTTGGTCCACCTTTTCACTAAGGATACAGATCTTCAAGGTTTCCAAGTTTCATAGGCTCTTAATCAGCCCTGACTCACTACCCTGTAGCACCCAAGACCCTGTTGCCTATTCACCCACCCACCCCCAAATACCCCCTATTTGATGACAGTTCAAAACCAAGGCTCCAGGTTTCTTTTATCTTCACACACACCCAAGGCAGCCCACCATGATATCAGCTCTCCAGTTTTAGCCCCTGAGAATTTATCTTAAATTTCTATGAACTTTGCTATACATTTTTATATGATATCCAGCATTCCTTAGTGTGTGTAATCAGAAGAGTTTGTCAAAACATTCAGTCTGTCATAATACCAGAGGCAGAAATATAGCAGGCCTTCTCTGATACTTAAAAGCTAGTGACACAATATAGTTATAATTTCCAGGGCTTTGGTAGGCTCCTCTTGGTCACCTCCCAGCTTAACTATACCTGAATTTTATAGAACTAAAAAATGTTTGAAGTGAACTGAGATAAGCTGGGATGTCAATTAATGTTCACAATATGCTACCACCTATCATTTAGTGGATTCACTTTAAAAAATCACCCAACAGAGAGAAACTTGCTCCTTTTTTGTTCCAAAGGATAAAATAATTCAGAAACCATTCATTCATACAACAAATATTCACCAAGAATCTACTCTTTGCCAGGCACAGTACAAAGTGCTAGGAATACGAAAGTGATTAAAACATGAAGGGGGCCCTCAAAGAATTTAGCAACAGTGTTTTAAAGGTTTTTTTTTTTTTAATTTTCCTTAAGTGCAAACTGATCAATAGGTACAGATTGCCCAGAATATAGTATTAAGAGTCTGAGGACAAGTCAAAATTTCGTAGTTAAAAATGACTTGTTAAAAATGTGAATTGTACCATGCCACATTACTTCTTAAATACCTCTAACAGCTTCTTGTTGTCTCTGGACTATAAACCAAACTCCTCTGTGGCCTACAAGGCCCTATGGGATGTGGCCCTACTTCTCTTCCACTCTTCATTTTATACTTCTCTTCTTGCACATTCCAGTTTCTCTACACTAGCTTCCTTCTATTCTTCAAAGATGCTTGGGTCATTCTTACTTTAACTCATTTGCACACACTCTTCCTTTCCTCTAGAATACTGACTCTTCTCTCAGATCTTTATATGGACCCCAAGTCCCATCATCCAGGTCTCAGCTCAAATGAGAGACCCTTTGAGAAAGTCCTTCCCCGACCACCCAGTATCATTTATCTATTACATCATCCTTTTTCTAGTTTTCTCATGGTACATATTGGTATTTTACAATACCTAACTTTTTATGCATCTTCTCATTTATGAAGCCCATTCTTTGCTTCTCTCTATATTCTCTAAATGAATCTGGTACATATAGTGGGGGCTCCATTCATAGATGAGAATGAGTGAATAAATGATCAGTGATGTCTGCAAGTGTGAAACATAGGAGAGTTCCTTCCATTTGTGTCACCTAATTGCATCCCAGGAAATAAGACAAGTAGCAAAAAAATTCCAATTAGTGCAGTAAATGCCATAAGGTTCAGCAGTAGCTAAAGGGAGAGTAATGAACTCTGTTGGGAGCAAGAGTGGGAGACATCAGAGAACTGTCCCAGAAAAGACAGCATACAAAAGATCCTAAAGGATGAGTAGGCAGGTGCTGGTTAGACATGGTGGAAAAAAGCATCCAGACAGGAAAAGACCACATGCAGTGGCAAGCAGATGAGAGACCCCTCCTTCCTTTATGCCGTCACCCTAAATTCAGAGAATGTAGAACTTCCCAAAAGGCTCAAGTGTGACCGCTCATCCAGAGGTGGCCAGAGTGTCTTATTGTGGACTTTGCTGCTAACTAATTTTGCAGCCTGTAAGTTAGTTGCTTTTCCCTCCAGTCCTCAGTTTCAGCATCGGGGTAATCAGGGTGTGACTCAAGAGTCTCCAAGATCACTCTCAGCTCTCAAAATCCATCCTCTGTTTGTTCCAGCACGTATTATAAAATGGCCAATGCTGAGACTGTGAAACACAAATTCCTTTTGATCTTTAAATTTTCTGTGTGTGGTTTATTCTTTACTTTTAATGATTAAGAGAGTCCACAGAAAATCTGTGTTCCAGTCCCTTGCTGGATTACAGCTCAATGCATAAATTAATTATGAATGCAGCACTGGATTTTGGTTCACTCTAAGGCCTTGTTGTGCACACTGCCTGTGGCCAGTCAGCCTTACCAGGATGGGCACAGAGCAGGAAGCTGACTCACGTCTATGATTCCCACACCACAGAGCTTCACAACATGAGATTTGCACACCACTTGTTCCATATCACCTAACAGCCTTTTGAAAAATTCAAGTTTCGGGGCACCTGGCTGGCTCAGTTAGTTAAGCGTCCAACTTCAGCTCAACTCATGATCTCACAGTTTGTGAGTTCAAGCCCCACATCAGGCTCTGTGATGACAGCTCAGAGCCTAGAGCCTGCTTCGGATTCTGTGTCTCCCTCTTGCTCTCTGCTCCTCCCCTGCTGATGCTGTCTGACTCAAAAATAAATAAAACATTAAAAAACATTTTAAAAAAAGAAAAGAAACATTCATTTTCCTGCATGCAAATCAAAACCACAATGAGATATCACCTCACATCTGTCAGAATGATTAAAATAAAAAATACAAGAAAGAAGTGTTGGCAAGGATGTGAAAAAAAAAAAAGGAACACTTGCACACTGTTGGTAGGAGTGCAAACTACTGGTGCAGCCACTGTGAAAAACAGTTTGGAGATTCCTCAAAAGTTTAAAAATAGAACTACCCTACAATCCAATAATTGCACTACTGGGACTTGCACTACTGGGCATTTACCCAAAAAATAGAAAAATTCTAATTCAAAGGGATACATGCACCCCTGTGTTTATTGCAGTATTATTTACAATAGCCAAATTACAGAAGCTGCCCAAGTGTCCATCAACAGATGAACAGATAAAGAAGATGTGATGTATATACACAATGGAATATTATTCAGCCATAAAAAAGACTGAAACCTTGCCATTTGCAACATGGATGGAGCTAGAGAGTATAAATGCAAAGCATATAAGTCATTCAGAGAAAGACAAATACCGTATGATTTCACTCATATGTGATATTTTAGAAACAAAATAAAATAAGCAAAGGGAAAAAGAGAGAAACCAAGAACCAGACTCTTAACTATAGAGAACTGATGGTTACCAGAGACGAGATGGGTGGGAAGATGAGTGAAACAGGTGATGGAGAGTAAAGAGTACTCTTATCATGAGCACTGAGTAATGTATAGCACTGGGTTGAATCACTATATTATATACCTGAAATTAATATAAAACTGGATATTAACAATAGAATTAAAATTAAAAACCCAAAGGAAAAATAGAAAGAAACAAAGAAACAGAGAAAGAGAAAAGAAAAGACAAAGAAAAAGAAAAGAAACAAAGAAAGAGAAGGAAAACAAATTCAGGTCCCTAGGTCAAACAACCCACCACTCCCTCAGTCCCAACTGATTTAGAATCTGTCATGAGTGGAGCCCATAAGTCTATTAATAAGAATGCCCAGGTAATTCTCTCTTAGGCATTCTTGGGTACAGAATCACCACCTCTTAGCTTCAATCTGTTCTGTGGCAAAAAAAAAAAATCCTAACAATAATAGCGGCCAGCATTTATTGAGTACTTATTATATGCCATGATCTGTAGCAGGCTTCTCTGACTTCCTTTCTTGCCCTCACTGTGTTACATAAACTAACCAAGCTCACAGACCAACCAGTTGAGGGAGTCAGGATTTGAGCCCATGTTTCTCTGACTCCAGAATCCATGTTCTCCACTGCTAACTAGACTATAGCAGGTTGTGGTGCTTAAGAGCTGCTGCCCTGGAATGATCCACAATGAGTTCAATTCCCAGCTGTACTGATCACTAGCTGTGTGCCCTTGGACAAGGTCTTTAGCCTCAATTTTCCCATTTGTAAGGTGGGACTATTAAGCAGTTCTACCCCATAACATGGTCAGTTGTGAAGAATCTTTGAGGAGATTCATGTAAACTGTTTAGAAGGAAACCTGGCACATCGCGATCGCTCAATAAGCATTAGCCATTACTATCCAGACTCCCCTTTCTCCAGCCTTCAGGCTCCTCAGTGCCTGTTGCTAGTCCCAAAGGTGATCTCTGGCAAGTATGAGGAGACAAATCTGAAGAAAATCTATCCTCTCTGCTGGAAAACAACCCATAGCACATGCTCCACCTACAGTGGGTCAGTAGTGTGCTCTCTGGAGATAAAGGACGGCACATTATTTGAACTTAAATGTTCAAAGGGCATCAACTCCTTTCTAGCACAGAATACTTACAGCCTTGCTGCTTCTTTTTCTTTCATGCCTCCTAATGATTTAGTCTGTCATTATAAACCTTTCAGTTCTGCTTCAACAAAGCACAAAGGGATTCCATCCTTTAATCCTCAAAATAGTTTGTCTTTATAGTTTGGCAGGTAAGACTTGGTTGCAGCAGTAACTCCTGAAACCCGGCTCTCATTATGCCAAGAACTGCAATGTGTTGCTGCGTCAAAGCTTGAGTGATAACAAATGCTTTTAGATGGTAAGAACCACTCTTTATAACCTGCCTTCCGAGTGCCCTCTTGACATAGAAGAACTTTTTTGACTACCATCAATCATCATTAGTAGCAAATGGTGATATCTGTCCAAATGACATCTCAGCCAAGGAAGTTTCATCCTTAAAATGTCAACTACAGCAAGAGTGAAATATAGAACCACAGTAAAAATTTTTTCTTCCAGGGCAAAAATTATTTCATAAGTCATGTTTTTACCAAATCTCCTAAGGAGATACTTAAAATTATTAATTTTTCTTTCTAAATGAAGTGATTTTTACAGTTGTGCATTGAATTTTAAATAAACCACTATTTATGAACACAGATATTTCAAGAGCCCAGAGAAAGGAGAGTCAGCAGACAAAGCAGCATTGCCACACCATCCTCACGCAAATTCCAATAATATGCCTGTGAGCATTCATGTCCATCCCAAAACCTCCACCCACAGGAGTCCCAGCAGACCACAGATCTCCTGACCAGGCTGTAAACTGACTTCTCCTTTTGAAAAGCTAATCTACTAAGCAACTCCCAAATGTGGCAGAACCCATGCAAATAGGCAGCTCACTCCTAGGTAGAATTTCCTTTTGCTGTGCCAAGCTGAGACCTTCCTTCCTCTGAAAGGGACTGAAGCTTTCTCAGATGCAGAACTCTTTGAAAAATGGAGAAAAGATGCTGGTCCCATAAGATGGCAGTCTTTTTACTAATAAATAACCCAAGCTTGAAAAGTCCTTAGAAACATCCAACTCCAGACAATAAATGCTTGGCTTTGAGTGAAAGCCAACTTTAGGTGACCCCAAAAACTGCTGGCTGAAGGTTTCCTCCATAACCTACTATGAAGCCAGTCAATTTGATTTGAGATTCAACTCCACAGTGAAGGCATTTCCAACCTGGGAGGGCATCCAGGGTAAGCTACAGTTTAAAGGTGGTAAAAGCTTTGTAATCAAAAGACCTGCATGAATAAACGAGCCTCCCCAGAAATTTATTTTGTTGGAAGTTGACATAATTTCCTGAAACCACCAAGGAGTTTCAGAGACCAACACAGAATCTATGCCATATTTCAGCAAGAGTAACAGCAAAGTATCAACCACTTGTGTCATATTACAATAACATATCCTCATTAGAAACCTCTATCCTAGAGAAGGAAACTGTCTGCATTATAGAGAGGATGTCTGCATTATAGAGAGGAGCTCCACTGTCCTGAAAGAGCCTGAGAACTGATGTTACTGAGATTTCACTCCGCCCCAATCCCAACTTCACCTGCTCCTGCCACTCCCTATAGCTGTCCAGTTTCATATGGGCACATATGAAAATTCAGAAACATCTGCCTCTTCCCCTGACCAGTGTACAAACTGCAATAACGAGTCAAAGAATTCTTGCAAAATGTTACTAATAATGTACTCAAATTATGAAAAGGGCTCTTGTTAGAGGACTAGAATTAAAATCACACACCAAAAAAAAATGTTTACAAAATACAAGGAACTGAAGTCCAGGTACTAAATACATTTATTTAAACTTCTAACTAGAGCAGATTCCAACTGCAACCACTTAGACAGGGAGCAAGCCTTGGTTCCACCCAGAATCTGCTTTCCAGACTAAGTCTCTAATGTAGACTTCCTTGCTGTCCCCTTAGTCACCAGCCATGCAGCTCTTTTGCCCCTGACCCTAGCTCTGTGCAGGTCCTAGCCTCCAAGGCAAGGAAGCCTCTTCCCTCCCAGATCCTCAAAGATGCCTCCCTGGGTTTCAGGCTATATGGCAATAACATCACAGTTGCCTCCTTTGTCTTCTTGAAGGTTTTGTTTCCATGGGCCACAGGCCAGAAGGCCCAGATCTTACTAAAGCCAATGTTCTCAATCAACTCACCTGAGTCAACAAGGCCTTAAGAGTCCACCTTTGCCGGGGCACCTGGGTGGCTCAGTCGGTTAAGCATCTGACTTTGGCTCAGGTCATGATCTCATGGTTTGTGAGTTCAAGCCCCACGTCTGGCTCTGTGCTGACAGCTCAGAGCCTGAAGCCTGTTTCAGATTCTGTGTCTCCCTCTATCTCTCTGCCCTTCCCTTGCTTGTGCTCTGTCTGTCTCTCTCTCTCAAAAATAAACATTTACAAAAAAAGAAGTCCACCTTTGCCAATCCTTTTTTACATGTAAGGCAGAAAGACTGAATGATTTGCCCAAGGTCACACTGTAAATTAGGGAGAAGCTAGACCTTCTGTTACCCAAGCCATTGGTTTTTACCTGGTGCCATGATAAGCCCTGTTGAGCCATGCCCATATTCCCAGGGATCCCTCTTCCAGCAGCTGCTAGTGCTACTTTTACCCTCATACCTGTAACCTTCTCCAGAGAGCTGATCTTGGGTGATAGAGTCGCTTTGCCTAAAGGTTCCTAGGAATTATCCCTAACTCAGGGCAAGGCTGTCCCTAGCTAAGACTGATGGTGCAAGGATATCAAATCCTCACTCCTGTGCCTCAAGACAGATTAGATTCTGATGTGATTAATGTTACAGAGCATCCCATGGGATCAGGCTGACACTAGGCTTCACCTGAAACCATATCCTTTCTCCTGAGAGCTCTTTAATAAATCATTTATATAAGAATCTCCTGCCTAGGGAAACTGACCAGATGCTGCATTTCTCCGTGAGTGTTCCAAGCTGCCATATTAGCTCCGTGTCCACAATGGCAAAAGGTCTCCATGGACCTTATCTAGAGCCCATCAACATTAAATCCAGTGACTCAGAAAGCCAAGAATAGCCCCCTTGTCCCTTCTAGCTTAGAAATCTACCCTTCCCCTGGGAAAAGCACCAAGACCCTCCCTTCCTGCCCTCTCAGCTCTCACCTGACCTGTAGTTAGGAACTAACAGACATATTCTCAAGTCAGCTAAACAATCAACCTGAAGTTATCAGCAACAGAACATTGTCTAAAAATACCATCAATGACTCATTCTTCCAGCTCTGCTCTTTAGGGAGCAGAGGAACCTTCCCCAAGGTACCTTAATTTGCTTCTTGCGTTGTAAAATCTTTTAGACAGAGAATGGGGATATATCACAGCATTAACTTTAACAACAAGCCACCCATTGCTTTTAAAATGATTCTACTCCACTTCCTTAGAGACAACTGTGCTTTCTCCATGTCCTTATTGGATGCAGTATTTGGGACAGGAAGATATCATTTCTGGAGATCATTTAACTCTGACTTATTTACATAAAACAGCATCCTCACTAGGTTTGGAGTTTTCTTCACTCCTGGTAGAGGTCAGACTATTGACAAAATACCCAGAGAATTTATAACCTGCTTCATAGCAATAATAGCTATTATTTTATAGCACCTGATATGTTCCAGGCACCAGAAATATGCCATTTCTATTCACAACAGGTAGACACAATGAAGCTCAGGGAGAGCAAAAATGTTATATAACAATTACATGGTAGAAACAGGATTTAAACCAAGGTTCATCTAACCACCAAACATGTGCTTGGGCCTCTTCACCAGAATGTCCTTGCCATTGCTATAGTGCTTGAGGCTGGTTCCATCCTGAGGCAATTCTTATCCCAAGCCAATTTCTTACAAAATTATTGGGTGTTCTCAAAACTATACCACATTAGCTGACCTTGAGACAGTGAAACAATACAGAGAGTTTCTGGCATGGATAAAGATCAAAGGGATCAAAAGGAATTTTGACAGGAAGAAGTAGTAATCATACCATTCCCTATTCCTCTCCTAGGTATAGCTAAAAACATGGAAATTACATCTAGAACAAACATAAGAAGACTCTGAAAGGTAAAGAGAAGTCAAGAAGGTTAAGAACCTCAGGACCCAAGGAATAACGTGGTGGTGAGCTCCTAGATTTTCTTTTTTCCT
Source organism: Crocuta crocuta (assembly GCF_008692635.1). NCBI lineage: Eukaryota > Metazoa > Chordata > Mammalia > Carnivora > Hyaenidae > Crocuta > Crocuta crocuta. The sequence continues at coordinate 8,133,455 of NW_027531005.1, read as the reverse complement.
CATATATTTTAGACTAGATACTAGAGAATCCAGCAACCTGGAAATTCTAACACATATAGAAAAAAATAAAAAGAACCAGGAAAGGAGCATCCTAGCCATTTTAGACAGAAAATTTTTAGGTAATAAACACTTTATTCCATCCAAACACTGCAGAAGAAAACTTTAGTCCCACACCAGCAAAGCCCTAGACTAGAGTAAGGTATCCCAACACCCTAATGAGGATGATTTTAGAGAAGTTTGAATGGGGAGACTGGATTAATCTCTGGTGGGTATTAGTTGAGCCTAGTGGAGAGTCAGAACTTTACCATCACCATTCAGCAGTGTCAATCCCGAGCAATGTCAGTGGAGGTCACATGGAGCAGTATAAAGACACTCCCCCATCCCCGGTCCTCATAGCCAGAATGGTATCAATAAACAATTATAAACATTCTTTAAATTTTTTTTAATGTTTTATTTATTTCTAGGAGAGAGAGACAGAGACAGCATGAGCAGGGGAGGGTCAGAGAGAGAGGGAGTCACAGATTGAAACAGGCTCCAGGCTCTGAGCCGGCAGTCAGCACAGAGCCCGACGCGGGGCTCGAACCCACGAACCGCGAGATCATGACCTAAGCGAAAGTCAGACACTTAACCGACTAAGCCACCCAGGCGCCCCTAAACATTCTTTAAATAAATGGAAAAACTAGTAAAATTTGGCAAAGAAATAAGAATTCTCAGCAAATAGAAGATATAAAGAAGAACCAAGTGATAGTTTGATGCTAAAATATGCCATAACTGAAATTTAAAAAAAAAAAACAACAAAAACAAACCTTCAATGGATAGGTTCAACAGCAAAATGGAGAAAATAAAGGAAAGATTCAGTGAAATGAGGATAGAAAAATAGAAATTACCCAATCAAAACAATAAGGAGAAAGTAGACTAGTTTAAAAAAAAAAAAAAAAAAAAGAACAGAGTCTCTAAGACTGTAGGATTATTTTAAAAAGCACCTAAAATATAGATCATCTGACTCCCAGAAGGACAGGAAAAAGAGGGAAGAGCTGGAAAAGCATTTAAAGAAATAATGGCTGAAAACTTCACAAACTTGGCAAAAGAAGACCCAAGAGTCTCAGTGAGCACCAAACAAGATAAACCCAGAAATCCACACCAAAACACACTATCATCACACTTCTGAAAACTAAAGACAAAGACAAAATCTGGAAAGTAGCCAGTGAGAAATGATACATTAACTACAGAGGATTTCTCATAAGAAATCAAGGAGGCCTGAAGGAAGTGATTAAATAGTTTTCAAGTAATGGAAGAAAGAAAAATCAATCCAGGACTCTATGTCCAGAAAAATATGCTTCAGGAAGGACATTCTCAGAAGAAGGAAAACTAATAGGCGTACTCTAAAAGAATGGCTAAAGACAGGTCTCTAAACAAAGGAAAAGTTTAAAAAAGGAATCTTGGAACACCAGGAGAGAAAAAAGAACAACAGAGTGAAAATATGGATAAATACAAGACTTTACTTCTCTTTAGTTTTCTAAATATGGTTTGTGAAGAAAGCAAAAATCATATTACTGTCTAAAATGGTTCTCAAGGTACGCAGAGGACATATTTAAAACAATGATAAAAGGGGAGGGTAAAGGGATATAAGTTCCTACACTTCAATGGAACTGGTAAAATATCAACACCAGTAGACTATGAAAACTTATGTATAAATAAATGTCATATGTAGAACCACCACAAAAAAAAGCTATTTAAAGAGACATATCCTAAAACAGAAATCAAATCAAAATAATAACACTCTAAATTAAAATGGAATTCTATAAAATGTTCAGGCAACCCACAGGAAAGCAGGAAAAGGCAAAGGAGAGACTGCAGAGGAAAAGTGGGAGTGGCTGAAGACATCTCCATCTCTTAGACCAGAGTCTCCTGGAGCTAACTAGACCTTTTTCAAAGGGGAGCAGTCTATCTGCCATTTGGGGACCCATTTGGGGTGTAGATAAAGAAAGGATCCCTCCAGGAATCCACAGAGCTTTCCCTGGGAATTACAGTGGGCTGGAAAATGCTTGCACTGGGGCTCATGGAAAGCTGACCTTTTCAAAGCCAGCAAGCAGGCTGACCTGCCAGGATACCTTAAGGGACTCCTTGCCAAGCCTTGGGTCTCAGCTAGCCTTCAGCAAAGTGGAGCCTCCCTCCTTGGAGAGGATGGTACATTTACATTCCAATTACAAAAGCCAAAAGCCCCACTTTGTGTGCAACGTATGCTCCTGGGGGTGGAAAATGGAAATAAGGTGAGTTTGATGAAGGTCTGATGCAGCGTGGACAAGGAGAAAACAAGTGTGATCATTTGGATCACTGCTGCAAATGCTTAAAGAAATGAGCTAGATGAAAATCAATCAGCTTTTGTAAACTCTCCCTACCAGATATATAAAAGACCTATATTAACAGGCATCTTCAATCTTAGAAATATTAAGAAGAAAATGAATAGAGTTCCAGAGTAGTTCAACCTCCCTTTAGTATCATTAGAAACAATGTACTGAATCCTTCCAGGCAGGTGGAGAGCTCCCAATCATAGAAAAACATTTCAAAAAAAAAAAAAAAAAAAAAACAACCTATGTCTCCTAGAAGAATGCTTCTGGAAACTTTCCGATACAGTTGCTTATGACTTTTATGCTTTAAAAAAATTTTTAAAGGTGTCTGGGGAAGGTATTTGTACATTACACATCATTTATTATTCCAAACGTATTTTTATCAGTTCAACATAAAAGCATCTTAATATCCTCAATAATGGCAAGGGTAGTTTTAAATATTAAAATCCACATTAGGACAAAAGGGGCTTTGATTCATCCTCTCCTTCCAAATAAGCACAATCAACTTGGCGCACACCTCTCCCTTCCTCTTTTCTTCCCTCGGTCTTTCCTCTTCCCTCTCATTCTTCCTCCTTATAACAAAAAGCAGGCTTGTAGGAGCAGAGTCAGGGTTGACCTCAAAAATCTGATTATTCCTTCTCCTTCCACATGCTCAGAAACCTAAAGCAGCTCTATCTTTCCCAGAAAAATATCTGCTTTTTATGTTTGTTCTGTCTTTAGCCAACTCTGATAGATTTTTCTATTGAGTTATAGCCTGCACCCCAGATTCCTAAAAGGTACATTTGCTGACAATACCAGGTAGTCTCCCTTGAGGTTTTGGAAATAATCTTCCTTTCACCAAAAGGCAAACAGCCCAAGAAAAGCTCTCCTCTGCCTACATCCTCCTCCAATTTCCCAAGAGCAGAATTGGCCCTTGCGAAAACTTGGGAAAGTTTCTGAAAATTCAGAAATGGGGTTCTATGGCTTCTTCTAAACTGTTAAATTTGAAACTAATGCCTTAAGTTAATTAAGGTCTTTCTTCCTTGAGCTGATTAGTGAACACTAAATTTCATGCTAATGCTCCCAAACCATTTGCCTGCAATGCAAGACTCGCTTTCCAAATTCCACTGATTTCACTTAAAATATGCTTACATTATCTCACGAACCATGGTTCTAAATGTTTCTATCTAGTTTGCTCTCCTCTCACAGGTGGGCTGGTATTTATTGTTAGTCCATAATGCTCCAACTTTCCACTTGCACACAAAGCTAGTCATTTTCTAAAGTAGTCCTGGAATCCATTACCATGGAAACAAAAGGTATAAAAATCTGTTTTTATCTAACAGGAAAATCTAGAGGAACTCTATAAAGATCAAAAGTGTTTTCAAAGTAAAGGTATAACCAAATACATCCTAGGATGGTTAAAGAAGCCTTGGGGTAGACAATAAGGCATGTTAACAGAGGAAGAAAGGGGGTGGAGGTGGCCGTGAATACACAGCAGCAGTATTGGGAGGCTCTGGTGCTGGTTAACTGATGGACAAGTGGGGCTGCTTGACCAAGTCTACCCCCAAAAGTGGCTGGAAAAAAAATTCTCTTCCTCTGCCAAGGTACAGGAAATAGGATTGGAACTCTGTTCTCTCCCCACATATATTTACTGTATGGTCTGTTATTCTGGCGTTGATAATAGCGTAAACTTCGGTCCCAATATCTCTATCCAACCATTCAATTAGACTCAATGGAAAAAGGAGTAAATCAAAGAAACTTAATACAAATATGCTCATTTTATCATCTCTGCATTTGATCTAGAACTTGGTCCCACGTGTTGAGGAAATGCTGTCATGCGTCATATTTTAGTTTGGGAAAGAAGTAGGTGCAAACCATGTATTTATTTTGATGTTCTCAGTGTTTTCCTTAAGTCTAAGTAGTTTTACCACATCCTGCCATTAACTTCAAAGAATAATTTTGGATACATTAATCCTTCCATGGAAAACTTCCTGATACATAAAGTGCTCTGGCCATCTGTAATAATATGAATTCTTCCCACCCAGTATCCTCCCTAGAAAACATCTGGAACAATGGAAAGCTCCCATCAACACTGCTAAAGGAGTGCACATTTCCCAACATTTTCCAGGGAGCTGTGTGACCACTCTAGGAGCAGGGAAGCTATATAAGGTCATGGGCAGTTAGACTCCATCCTTCTTTGAGGCCACTGCCCACAGAGGATGTGCTGGCCAGCCCATCTGCCATTCCAGCCATTCCGCTTACTCTATAAGTGTAAGGCTATTGTCCTGTGTGTTAGCTTTTCTGCTCAAAAGTAATCTTTTAGAATAGCAAGGAAAAATGGATTTAACTTACAACAGAGTTAAACTAACAGCGGGACTGTGTTCTGGGGGAATGAAGCCGTAACAGAAAGGATTTAAAATCATACTGTATGAAAGGCCTTACAAAAAAGCAGTTAAAAGCATGAGCTTCTGCATTTGTCAGACCAAGGTTTGTGTATGGCGTGGCCACTTACTTTCTAAGTCAGTTATCTAAGGAACTTTAATAAGCCTCATTTCCTCATCTGAAAACCATAACTATCTGATGGAATTGTGATGAGGATCAAATAAGATCAGGCATGCTAAGTGTTTAGCACAGTACCTGGTATATAGGAAGTTTTCAAATGTTAGCTTTTATGCTGATACTACTAGGAGCAGGTAAAAAATAGGAACTTTGAGCCTAAAGAACTCAAGACTCAGGAACAACAGGGATCTGAAAACATTTGAAGGACTGTCTGTCTCATGAAAAAGACATACATCAGAAGACAGGAGCAGGACCAATGCATAGAAGTGATTGACCATGACATCTGCCCCCGTCTTAAGCACCAGGATTGCTTCATCTGGTCCAACTGGCTAGATGAGCTTCCCCATGCTTTCTGGAATTAAAATCTTTCTGAAAACTATTCAAAGGGAGGAAAAAATTCAGTTCAGAATAAAGAAAAAATATTCCAGGGGCGCCTGGGTGGCTTAGTCAGTTAAGCGTCCGACTTTCGCTTAGGTCATGATCTCGCGGTTCGTGGGTTCAAGCCCCACGTCGGGCTCTGTGCTGACTGCCAGCTCAGAGCCTGGAGCCTATTTCAGAGTCTGTGTCTCCCTCTCTCTCTGACCCTCCCCTGCTCACGCTCTCTCTCTCCTAGAAATAAAAATATTAAAAAAAAAATATTCCATTACAACATGGAGTGGGATAATGGTAAGATTATTAGCATTCCCTCACTGACATTGTTAAATCAGTTCAGGATGCATTCATTTGGTACCTACTGTGTGCCAAGGACCATGCCAATTACCCTCAGGAACAAAAGATGAGTAAGACATGTTTCTTACTGTCAACAATATTATATTCTAGAGAGGGGTTGGGTGGAAACACATTTAACAAAATTAAGAGGAGCAAAAGGCAGCACTGAATTGACTATGTACCAAGGATCTTAATAGATTAGATTCTTCTTTGAATGAAAAGCTAAAATGGAAGATCTCAGAAATCCCTTCCATCTCTAAGGTTCCATAATGGTATTATAACTAGGAACGGGCACCTGAGTGGCTCAGTCAGTTAAGCATCTGACTCTTGATTTCAGCTCAGGTCATTTCACAGTTTGTGAGTTCAAGCCCTCCATCCAGCTCTGCGCTGACAATGCAGAGCCTGCTTGGGATTCTCTCCCTCTCTCTGCCCCTCCCCTGCTTGCTCGCTCTCTCTCTCTCTCTCTCTCTCTCAAAAAATAAACTAAAAAAAATTTTTTTAAGGAGAACTTGGAAAAACAACTTTAGAAAAAAATATTTTGCACCAAGTTTCCTAAAACATTTTTTAAATGTTGGTTAGGAAGTATGATATTTGAAAACAGTGGAACCCCACTAATGAATTTAACTGAGTTACATAAAACAAAGCAAAATGCAAAACTGTCCTTTTTCCTTCATAAGAATAATTCTTTTTTTTTAATTTTTTATGTTTACTTAGTTTTTGAGAGAGAGACAGAGTGCAAGCAGGGGAAGGCCAGAGAGAGAGGGAGACATAGAATCTGAAACAGGTTCCAGGCTCTGAGCTGTCAGCAGAGCCCAATGTGGGGCTTGAATCCACAAACCATGAGATAATGACCTGAACCAAAGTCAGAGGCTTAACCGACTAAGCCACCCAGCTGCCCCAATAAGAATCATTTTCTAAGAGCAAATAGATTCTTTAAAGATAATTCTCATCATGTAGATGTGATCAGCATATTTATAGGTTTTACATTTATTTAACTTCAAAATCCTAAACTTGTTCCACCTTACTAGAATAAAATATTAATGTTATTAGTTTAAACATCATGAAATTTTAAAAATAAGGGGTTAAAATAATATTTATTCAACAACCTTGGACCACTACAGTATGTTAGATCACTGATTTAATATCCATTTTTTTGATATCATACGCTAGACCTAATACTGATCAGTTAAGGCTGAAATTTAACTGTAATTACAGTCCAAAAATACAGGTTTTCATTTTAGTTTCCCATAAGTCAGTGAAATACATAAAAGTAAATATAAGCCTGAAGCTTCAAATCCCAAGTCTCCCAGCATGTGTTTAAACCCACCCTGTTTCACATGTAGACCCTTGGCCCCACACTACCCCCAGGACAGTGCTGGCTCAGAGCAGCATGGAGGTGACAGATGGGGCATTCAGTTAAGAAGTGGTGCTGGGTTATTTTATTTTCATTAGAGAAGGAAGCTGTGGGAAAAATATTCTCTACTTAATCTATTTTATTTTCAGCAAGGTGTTACCTGTAAATACTAATTTATACACATGCAAAACTTCACTAGGTACTTTAGCTGCATGAATATAAATGAAATAAAGTAATCCAAACTAAAAACTGGAATTTCCAGTATCTTCATTTCCTTGGGCAGAGGAAATTTCTGACATTTGTATCAGAAGGTGAAAGGTACAAATGTTATGCAGTTCATGCCTAGAAGAAAGAAAAATTATTCCCTCAATAAAAAGGTAGTGTTCTTTGTCCAGAGTGAGCCTGTGTTTCTATGCTGGAACATTGTATCAAACACAGAAAAAAAAAAGGGAATTCCAACCCAAAAGACAGATTTAAAGGCTGCCTCTGCCCCTGCTTTAGGGTTAGTCAGCAGCTTCTCCTCAGCCACAATTCCACCTCTTATACCTTCAAACTGGCGGTACCGGGAAGCATCCAAAGAAGAAAATTCTTCTTTTTTTTTTTTTTTCCAAAATTCAACTTAGTAGCATTTTTGTTTGAGTGCTGGAACAATAGCAAAATTTAGCACAGCTCATCTTTGGGTCATCCAATCTTTCCCTTGGTTTTCTGATTTTTAAATAAAAAGCGACTCCTACCACCTAACACGTGGATTTGCAAAGAATAACAGTACTACTACTTTTTTAGCTCAGTTGGCTGGAGCATGGAGTTGGCAAGGTCCTAGTCTCAAGTCTGGCCTTCAGAAAAACTAGATAGCCTTTCTCCATGCCAGAGCCTATTTGAACCTATTAATTGTGTTGTTTCTTGGTCAATGACTGCACCTCTAACGTTCACCTACCTTTGTTCACAAAATAAGGCAATTCAAGATGAACAGCTGAGAAATTGGAAAAAAGGTATAACTCAAAATGAATATCCTACTGATGGTGGACATCAGTGTCTCCCTCCTCATTATCATTATAGCAAATATTTATGGTGCTATTTGCCAAGAATCCTGCTTAGGACTCCATCCACTTTACCTTGTTTATCTTCATTTAAGGGGCACCTGGGTGGCTCAGTCGGTTAAGCGTTTGACTTCGGCTCAGGTCATGATCTCATGGTTTGTGGGTTCGAGACTGCGTTGGGCTCTATGCTGACAGCTCAGAGACTGAAGCCTGTTTCAGATTCTGTATCTCCCTCTTTCTGACCCTCCCCTGCTCATGCTTCTCTCTCAGAAATAAAAAAATAAAAATAAAAACTTATGAAGAAGGTACTATTATTATCTAGTCTTTACATATAAGAAAGCTAAGACTTAGATTAACCAGCTTGCTTAAGGTAATATAGCTAATAAGCATTATATCAGAATTTGAACCCAGGTAATCTGGCTTCAGAGCCTGGCCTATCTTATATAATTCATACTAATCTGTTTTACAGTTTACTTATCTAGCACTACTAGATAAGTGTGTTACGATAATCCATAATTTGAATAGACAGCCCCTTTGATAAATATCTATAAGCCATAAATATCTGCACAACAAATCTGCCTAAATATGACATGCCATTTGCTTTATAAACAATATAAATTCAAACATTCTCAGAGCAAAGATGATAAACTACTTTGAGAACCCTTACAGAATTGTCACAATATAAATACTTAGATTTAAAGTGTAAGAAATAATACAAGCACTAATCAAAGCTAGAGTTTACTCTTAATCTATGTGAAAGGAAGCAAAGGTAAGAAGCTGGAGCAAGAATACATCACCATCCTCACATCCCAAGGAAGCCCAGTGTGGCACTGTGGGGGACACAGAGACAGATCCATGAATTCTCAGAAGCTGGGCATAATCAATAGATTGGGGGCTATGTTACACCAAGGAACCCGGCCTCCCAAGCACAGACGGAAGCCTTGGGAAGTCTTGGAAGGAGACTAATGACCAACACTGAGAACACATGCCTATTAGCTTGCTGGGCCTAATGGGGTAAAGCAGCAGAGATTGGCCTCATTCTGGAAACAGATAAAGTTGGCTTTGGATGATGCTATACCTGGACTCCTTCCCACCCCACCAGCCTGTGCTCATCATGTACTTAAAAGACACAAAGATTATGTGTATGTTTTTATGTTATGAAGAGTGTTTAGAGATAAGGAAAATCCCTAATTACAACTAAAAGAGATGTCTCTGTCTTTTGCCAGAGAGTGTATTCTATCACTTAAATTGGTAAAAAGACCATTTTTTCCCACCATGGGGAAAGAAGGGCCTCTTGTGACCCTCTATTGATTAAGATTGCTGTGGAATGTTATTTGCAATCTCATTGCATAATGGGAATCAGGAGGTAGCTGTCATGGTTTCTGAAGACAAATTGCTGGTAGCTGAGACAAATCATAGTCTCTTTCTTCTTTTACTGTTCTCAATTCCCAGTTAATGTGTATCTTACAGTCTAAGTTTCTTAAATCAGTCTGTTCTACTGTCACAGGTAGTAAAAATGAGTACAAGTGGTAATCTGAGTGACCCTGCTTTAGGAATCACGTTCAAGTGACCATTATGCTGATCATTACTCCTGAGCTATGCATTATTTAATAAGGAACACAACTTCCAAAAGGGCATACAATTAAAAATAGATCCATATAGCAGCTGCTGTGATTATGACCAATATGAACCGAAATCCAACCAGGCATGAGTCAAAAGAAAAAGTCTGCTGCCAAACGGGACATTGTTCAATCTCATTTTTGTTTGTGTACTTTTGACTTGGTAAGTCGGCCAGCAAGTGATTTATATGGAGCAGTGGTTCTCAAAGTGTGGTCTGCGGAAAAAGCAGCATCAGCATCACTGGGAGCTGTTAGAAATGCAAAATCTTAGACCCCAACCCAGACCTACTGACTCAGAAATTCAGAAGGTGGGGCTCAGCAATCTGTGTTTTAACAAGTCCTCTGGGTGACTGTGATTCAGGCTAAAGTTTGAGAACTACTGGGCAGGAGCCAGAGGAAAGCCTTTGGATTGTCAGTCTTCCTAGGAAGGTACACCTTTGGTTGCAAAAAGTTATTTTGACAAGAGTCTGGGAAGAAACCTGTTCTGAAACCAAATAAAACCATCGCCATCTTCAATTTTGCTGTAAACCTAAAACTTCCCTAAAAAAACAAAGTCTATAATTTTTTTAAACCAACCGCTGCAATATTTAGGTTGAATAAGAAGAAAGAAGGGCATAGGACTTTCCTTATGTATGTGTGTGGAGTGTTTGTGTGTTTATGTATCCTGACTTGCTCTAGAAAGGTTTTCAGACAAAAAATATTTCTTAAAAAATAAGTAGCAGCCAGGGCAGGGGCACCGGAGGCCTGTGCACTGTTTCTTGGGTTGGCCTGAGGCACCGAGCTGGAGCGTGAGAGCACGGAAGGGCTGGGACTTGGATGCCACCTCCAGATGGGGCCCGGGGGTGGCAAGGGGGCTGCTGTGATGCCAGGCAAAAATATCTTCCTGTTTGTGCCAAACTTCATCCGTGAGTGCTTCCAGTGGCTCCAAAGCAAACGGGAGGGAAAGGGTCCTCAGGCAGGCTCCCTGATCCCACTCTGTCTGCCCTGTCCATCCCAAGGCTCTGCTGGATTGCCTTAGTCATCGTTTCTTTCTACTTCATGCCCTGCTGCCCCCTCAAGGCCTCCTCCTTCTACTTGCTCAGTGGACTTCTGGATGCTTTCCAAAGACACACTTCTCAAGCCTTTAATCAACCCTCAAGCCTTCTGTTTATCCCTTGTGCTGGAAATGAGCTCTTCTGCTGCCCCCTCCACCTGTTCAGTTTCTCTGAGGGACTCTGAGCTAGCTCTGTGGGTGTTTCTGATTGGGCCTCTGGATCACCACCCCTATCGCTGTGCTCAAGTCTCTCATCAGTGTCATCCATCTGGTCACAGCTGCATGCAACATGGCTGGCCTCGATGTGGGGGACGGTGCCAGGAAGAAGTAACCTGGAAACCTCCAGTCCCTGGCTGCCCACCTGCCCTGGGAGTCTCACTGTGCCCACATGACTCCCCTTTCCCTCCTGCGAGGTCCCAGGCTTACATCTTCCTGAGGTGTTGTCCGGCCTGCTAGGAGGGAGGTCAGCCTCTTTGGTGATGTCATGTTCTCCAAATTCCTGAGGAGCAGTCCCACCCTTGGGATTCCCAAGGACCTGGACTTGAAATCAAGAAGGATGCACCCATATAGGCAGTGCTCCCGAGACACCAACAGACCTAAGGACCCCAGGTGGTGGCACCTGCTGACTTAGCCCTGGGGTCTGGCTTGGCCGGAGACTTTAGGGACAATTGAGTGAGGGAGATGGGGTAGGGGCCAGGTTTCTCAAAAGGCAGAAAATCACAACTGGGTGACTCAGTCAGTTAAGCATCAAGCTCAGTCAGTTAATCAAGCAACTGACTCTTGATTTTGGCTTAGGTCATGATCCCAGGGTTGTGAGATCCCACCCAGCATCCAGCTGCGTGGAGCCTCCTTGAGAGTCTCTCTCTCCTCTCTCTGTCCCTCCCCTGCTTGTGCTTTATCTGTCTCAAAAATAAATAAATAAACATTAAAAAAAAAAAAATAAGGCAGGGAATCAGACCTGTGCACCTGCCTCAAGGAAGCCTTTGTTACCACAGGCAGGAAGGAAGAGGTCCTATAGATCCTTTCCATCTCGGTCTCCTGTATCAGTCTATCCTGACTCTGAAAACCTAGATAATAAAGGTAGGGGGAGAGGGGGCAGGATAGGGGCTTCATTCGCCAAGATTTGGTTTCCTTTGAAATATTCTTCAACCAGGGCTTGGGTTGAGGGGAGCTTGGGGAAAAAGAAAGACTCATCTGGATGCTCTTCTCCTAGTTGTTAACTGACAGGCTTTGTCCGGTCATTCCACGGTGACCTCAGAGAGAGGCCCTCCCTGCCACCCAAGCTCATGCTCTTTGTCCACCTCCTTTATTTTCTTTATGACATTGTTACTGTCTACATTTATTTGTACACCTCATATTTCTACCCCCACCAGAATATAAACTCCCTGAGGACACAGACTTTTTCTTGTTCCTTCTCTATCCCCACAATGAAGATTAACCTTAACCTGGCATATCATGGCTGCTTCATAAATATTCATGAACAGAATGAATAAATAGATAAATAAATAGCATCCAATCACAAGCCATTCTCTTGGAAAGATTCCTCACTATTTTCAAAACAACCTAATTATTTAAAATACTCCAAATTTAGGCATTAATCACTTCGTAAGCTCTTAAGATATCTTCAGAATTCACTGTAGGATTTCAGACTTTATAGAGCTAGAAAAAAGGAAAGTAAGATTAACTTAAATTCAGCAAGTTTAAAATCTGCTCCACCCAACAAGAGTCATGATGCTCCTTCAGTATTTCGAGCTCATGACCCCTACATTGACTCTGTTTCTGATTGTCATGAAGAGGCACAGTCCATGATGTGTGCCTGTGAGTCTGTCTTATAGCAAGGTGTTTTGGCAATTCAACAAACTCACTAATTTTTTGCTTCAAAAAGGGGCCCTATGATTCCAAAATTCACTTGAGCCCTTGTGTTTTAATGAACCTCTAGCATTGTTTTAACGTTTTTTTCAAATGATAAATGACCTTAAGAAATCAAAGGAAAGTATGGGGCGCCTGGGTGGCTTAGTCGGTTAAGCGTCCGACTTTTGCTTAGGTCATGATCTCACGGTTCGTGGGTTCGAGCCCCGTGTCGGGCTCTGTGCTGACTGCCAGCTCAGAGCCTGGAGCCTGTTTCAGAGTCTGTGACTCCCTCTCTCTCTGACCCTCCCCTACTCATGCTGTCTCTCTCCTAGAAATAAATAAAACATTAAAAAAAAAAAAAGAAATCAAAGGGAAGTAATCTATCACTAAGGGATTTATTAAATTATGGTCTATTCATATAATCAAAAACCAAGCAGCTGTTTTTTAAAAAGGTTTCTAGGGGCGCCTGGGTGGCTTAGTCGGTTAAGCGTCTGACTTTCGCTTAGGTCATGATCTCGTGGTTCGTGGGTTCGAGCCCCGCGTCGGGCTCTGTGCTGACTGCCAGCTCAGAGCCTGGAGCCTGTTTCAGAGTCTGTGACTCCTTCTCTCTCTGACCCTCTCCTGCTCACGCTGTCTCTCTCTCTCTCTCCTAGAAATAAATAAAACGTTAAAAAAAAAAGGTTTCTAGTTCTCAATCCTACACAAATATCAGAATCACCTAGCAATTATTTAAAATACACCAATGCCAGCCCCACCCCAATTTCACTTGTCTTAGACAGTTTGAGCATCTTTTTTTTTTAAGCTGTTCAGGTAATGCTAATGTGCAGCCAGCATTGAGAATTACTGCCACAGAACTATATTAACCAACATGGAAATGTTGCTGAGATATATTATTCCATGAAAAAAAGTTATAAGACATTTCTCTTTTAATAAAATTATATGTCTCTGTATATAATTTTACTAATAGATATATGTGTTTAGATGTGGTCTCCTTCCATTTTACACTATTTACTTATCCATTGGTTAAACATTTCAAAATGAGAATGTGCTCATGTCTTTTGCTTATTAAATTTTTAATTTAAAAAACTGTTTAGAGAAAATGGGAATGTGTAGGAAAATGAGGCAGCACATGAAAATAGTAACTCCCAAAATATACTATGTCTCCTTCTTTCTGCCCTGCTTCCTCCTTCTGTTCCTTTCTCTCAACGAGTATAAAAGTAAAACAAATAAAATTCCATTTCTGTCCTATCTACCTAACACAGATTATTTCCAATGTTTGGGACTGGGAGAGGGAGAGAGTACAGATGGAGGAAGTAGAGAGGTACAGTTCATTCATTCATTCATTTAGCAAACATTTATTGATTCCCAGACAGGTCAATGCTAGGTACCGGAAATAATAGCAACAACAAGAGATCCATGCCCTCCTATATATCATAGATATATCCTGCCCTACTGGAGCTTTGTTACACATAACAAAGAAACTCAATCTAGCCAAGAGAAGTGATCTACTTCCCAAAGTAGATATAGACCTTCATCCTGGAGTTAAGGGTAGCCATTAAGGAGTTTTAAGAAGGGAACTGACATTACCAAGTCTACATTACATTATATTTATGAATGAATATTTATTATCTGACTCCAAGTTGAAGTGCCAATGACCACAGGCAATGCCCACTTCCCCCAATACTCTCACTGAGAGCCACTATAAGAGAGAGTACCCATCATCTCTCATTTGAGGTGAGTGGGCTCTTTACAAAGTTAAATTAGAGCTTTCTACAGTGACAAAGGATTGGCTTAAATTTATCTTTCAATTTATTTGCCCTCAAGTAACATTTAACATGAAATGTTAACTCCTGCTGAGTTTATTGATTGGGTACATATACCTGTCCATCTAACTAAGATGAGCCTGACTATGGCAGATTTACTTCGTCTGAGTTTACACTTAATAAAGTCCATTGTATGCAATAAATAACTCGCAAAATACTTGCCTTTAGGGAAGTGGTTGCTACCATTCTTAGGGTCTCTTGGAAGAAAACATCTTTGTAAACATAGCAAGGTAGGGGAAGACTTCCAGGGTAATTGGATATTTCACTGTACTTCATTTACTTAACATTAAAGTCAATTTTAGCCATTTATAACCAGAACACTTGCACATGGAAAGAAATTATCCCACCCACAAGAGTATTTCTATTTAAGTCTCATTTGATTGCTTTGTGAAGTATATACTAAAGACTACTTAACTACCCTTCAAGAGTAGAGAGTTCATTCTCTAGGTAAAGTTAACTAGAAAAACAAGAGAGAGAGAAATTATATCTGACATTGTCCTTTTATTACCCAGATGCAACTACATGGACATTAATGTGAATGGTTACCTCCAAGCATCAATGTTATTTTTAACTTAGAATGTTCAATCTTTGCTCAAAGTAAGTATATCATTAGCGTTTTGAGGAGCAAAATTGCTCTAATTTAAAGGTGAGGGCTGGAAAATATTCTAGAAAAGGGGGGAAATCTGAGCTCTTTATAAAACATATGCAAATTCCTCAAAATTGCTTTTTTAAAAAATAATTTAAATTATGGGTTTCTCAGTCAACATTTCCAAAAGGCCCCCTCATTCTTTTTTAATTCTTTCCAAACTATACAATCTCTGAGAGCTTGGCCCCTCTTTTCATTGGTCTCTCTGCAATACAAGAGCCACTAGGGTGACATTTTCACCTCTAGATATGTAGGATGAAGCAGTTCTGGGTTTGCTATTCTGCAGTTACATGTCACATTATCGTAATTGATACTACTATTATCTAAAACTATTAACTTGCTATAAGGATTAAACAATCACTTAAGTGACCACTCTGCCCCCATATTAACCCATACATGACATGCGTCTGTTTTAAGGTACAGCAGTGCTTCTAAAAAGTTTAGATCATTAAAGTCTTCATCTGTGGCTCTCAAACTTGTTTTCACTCCCAACACACCTAAGAAATGTAAACCACTGGAATCCATAGAAATGATTCCTAGGGAAGGAGTGGGGAAGGGGAAGCATATACTCACACACTGGGTCCTGTCATTTGAAAAGCCTCTGAGTTGGTTTTGATAACTCAACACACCCCGTTGAGGCTATAAGGAGAGAGAGCGGTGTGAACCTCACCTCATGGGGATGAAAATCACTGGTTTAGCAGTGCATTCATTGTCCTGTGGGCAGAGGCCACAGGAAGCTTCCAGCTCAGCCCCATGTCCAACTTTCCTCTGAAGTTAAAAAGTCTGATTTTTTTTCATTAGTCTCCAGGTTGTGGTAGGAAGATTAGCAAAAATAGGACAATATCTCTTCCCTCTAGAAAGGAGTAGGGCCAGCTGTACTCTGGGCAAAAGAGGTGGCCCCCCATGAGGTATAGTCTCTGGTACAGGAGCTAAATGAACCTCTCCAACAGATGCCTGAACCCCTTCACAAAGACAAATTATTTCATCCCACTGTTAGTGATCCTGAAGAAAATAGAATCTTCCTGGCTTAAACATGGACCTACTGTATGCAGATGACTGATAATACATAGCTCCTTTCCTGAAACCAGGCTTTGATTAGAACATAGAAGGATACAGAGTACAGGAGAAGCTGCCACAGGAGGAGCAGGCTGAAGCAAGAGGGAGATGCCTGGAGGCCTTTGTCTCCCACATGACTTAGCCCTGGCAGATACAGCAGGTGAAGACAAGGCTATTCCGGGGTTGTCCAAAAGAGAGACAGAGAGAGAGAGAGAGAGAGAGAGAGAGAGAGAGAACTAAGACATCTGGATATTCCAATTTTAGCACAAGTATTTTCTACACAATTTTAAAACAGGTTCTGGCTACACTCTAAAATCTTCAACTAATGTTTATTGTTAAGCAGGACAGTGAGTAAACTCATTAATTAAGGCCCTGTTTGCATCTCTTATTATCACTGTTAATTGTTTGTGTGTTTTCAAACCAAGATGCTCTATTTCTTTTAACTTCATTAATTTAGGAATAAGTGGCAATATATTGACATCTGTGCATCTTTCTTAGGTTCAATGGGTCTTATGCTGTCCTAAAGGGGCCCAAGAACCATAAAACTGCCTCAAATGTTCACTTTTATTCAAGTCATAGCATTTGGTTTAATCATGCTACTGTTTTTCAAAAAGAAATTATAAGCCAATTCCAATGCATTAATTTGTTAATCATTCCTTTGCTAACTATTCTAATATTTCATGGAAATCCTAACATATGTGTTTAAACAGAATACATTCACATATAAAGTGAAGCATTTTCTATTCTAAGAATGAATATCATCATTTCATGATTAATATCAGTGTAGAGTGCTGACTGGAGGTCTCACATAAATCATCAAAGTAAATTAAAGTAGCAAAACAATAAAAGTTACAATTATCAAGTTCACATTCATGTGGTTCTAGCTGGAAGATAGGCTGAGCACCTACATTCTGTCACTTACTTTTGAAAGACATTTTTCAGGCCCCAGTAATTTTATTGATAAATACATTTGCTTCCACATAATAAATACGCACACTGTGCCAGTGACCTGATTTTAGTTATGATATTTACCACAGCTAACACTCTGTCCTGGCTAAATGTCACCCACTCCCTAAGATTTGGTCAAGGGTGGCAAGAGTAGTTCTCTCATGTGCTGACCACTGTCTTAAGAGTTGACCTGGAGCACTGGACTCTGCCCAGAGAATCAATGGTAATTCTCACACCTAGTCAAATATGGTCCCTCTGGAATTATCCAAGACAGTAAGGAGAGAATTGGCCAGCCAATGAAGGAAGAATGGAGCAGAGGGAAGGGAGGTTGAGACTGCATAAAAACAAAACCCACTCTTCAGATGGCCTGAAGGTTCCTTCAGCAACTCAAGGAGGTGAAAGACATAGGCAGGTAACAGTGGAACCCTTCACCTGTATTTTCTCATTAAATCCATCCCAACACCTAACACAATATTATCCCCATTTTACAGATAAGCTGATTCTATAGTAAAATTAATGTATACAATCTTTAAAATGTTCATATAAGCAATTATGACCAATACCCCACTCCTCAAATCCTTGTCTACTTTTGGCTGGCCACCAGACTATAGGAAGGAGACAGGATTCATAGGAATTATGATGGGATTGCAGGGAACCAGAATTAGTGCATAAGGGGAGGGTAACAGAAGGCAGGGAGAAGATGCTCATGAAGGTTTACTTCTTCCCAAAAAGTGGGTGTTGTAAAGGAAATAAAAGAGAGTGATGAAGAGAGAGAGGGAGAGAAACCAACAAACAGACTCCTAACTATAGAGAACAAAATGATAGTTACCAGAGGGGTGAAGGGAGGGTGAAATAGATGACGGGGATTTAAGAGCAGTACACTTATCATGATGAGCCCTGAGTAACATACAGAATTGTTGAATCACTATATTATACCCCTGAAACTAATATTATACTGCATATTAACTATACTGGGATTAAAATTTAAAACTTTAAAAAAATAAACAGAATAAAACAAAATAACATAAAAGTGAGTATTGTTGAGCCACAATCGCTGCGTTAAGAACAGAAAAAAAAGATGCTTAGGAGCAACTGGGAAGAGAAATCAAATCAGAGAGGAAAAAGATGCTGGGAAAGTAGCTGAAACTGGATACCATTACAGAGCACAAAATGGCATACAGCTCAGAATTGAGACTTTGAGGAGAAATTCTAGATCCCTGGATGTGGTTAGAAATCTGGAAAATCTGTCCAGGCAAGGGGTCAGCTAGCCCAGGAGAAATTTTTCTAAAAATGACAAATTAGAGCACCTTTGGCTGGCTATTTTAATCTTGTGTCCTTCTCATTGCCAAAAGGCTCTTCCTAGTGTCCTTCAAAGTGTCTCCAGCATTCCTTGAAGCCTGATTTGTGCCTCTTCAATACTCCTTAGACACAGAGAGCTTCTGCTCAGTATCCTCATTTCAGAAAATTTCATCAGTTTGAAAACAGTCATTAGGCTGCCTCTTAGCATTCTGTCCTCTAACTAAAGGGATTCATACAGAAGCTGGACTGCCACTTAGGGGGAGGTTACAAAGAGGATTCCAGCATACAAAGTGAACCAGACTAGATGGTACCCCAAGATATTTCCCAAACCAAGAGCATCCCAAACCAAGATGATTCAATTCGATTCCTGTCATTTTTTTTTTTGTGAGGTAAGCTTTCCATCATTTATTTCATATGTGGCACTGTATCTGTCACCTGTCCAATTTCTCCATACTCTTTTAATACCTTTAAATATGATATTCACAGAAACAAGTGTCTTACAATATAAAAAAAATCCCCCACTAATTCAGAATAAGTTGGAAAAGTCATGTCCCACTAAGAAATCAATGAAAAGTATTTTCAATTCAAAAAAACATCTACTATAGAACACTACATAATGGATATTGATAAACAAAATGAGAAAGTTAATGAAAGATGGTGAGTTACAGCAACTGTATTTTTATGGCACTTTATACTTTAAACAGTATTATTCCATTTTATTTTGTCAATTTTATTTAATATGTAAATGCAATTTATAGGTAGATTATCAAACCTATATCAGAAAAACTTGAATTATTCTGCTAAACTTGAACTTTTAACTCAATATGAATTATATATAATTATTCCAAGTCTGCATCAGAGCAGTCTGAATTAATGAGGTTCTTCTCTATTGCAGCTATTATAAACCTGACAATTTTATGGCCATGTTATATCCCAGGGTGTCATTCCCATCCACACATTAGTAATAAATACTGTTTCTTCATACAGGAACTTTTGTCATAACAGAGCATTCCACTTTAAAGAAGCTTCACCACGTAAATTATCTTATATCTCAAACACCATAGAAATGTTTTATATGAAAAATGTGCTAAGATTTCATTGTACTCTCTAAAAATACTTGCTTTGACTTAAAATGAACATCAGTAAGAAGTATATCCCAAGATGTTAAGGACCCAACATATCCCAGAAATTATCACCTGTTTGTTCAGGGAGAAGAAAGAGTCATAATTAATCCAATTAAATAATGGAACTAAATCAATACATGTATAAACACAGAACGGAATCCTCTGTTTGAGCAACCTGGTGACCCTGAGAGGGTCTATGAGCATCTTCACCATGTTCACATTCTTCTTAAACCTGTGGTTGGAGTCAGAACAATTTACTGTCTTATCACAATGATCAGAAAGATGATGCCTTCACCTACCTTAAAAAGTCTTAAAATGTTAGCAACCATGATGGACACGGAGCTTGCTGCAGCACCTATGACACCAGAAATCTTGTCAGGCTTGGTGAAAATGGGTGGATCTCCATTAGCACACTTCACGTCAGAAGCATCTTTCTCTATCAATGCCTGCACGAACGTTAATGACTGCTCCAAAGCATACGTGTCCCTGGAGCATGTGTCAAGGATCCGGACACCCAGAGTAATATTGGAGAGGAGATCAGGGTCCTTATTAATCTGGTCGATTGCATAAAGCATGGCCTCCAGTCTGTGGATCCCCTTTTCCTTCTTCAGCTCCCCACAAGGTACCCCTCTCTCTCCCTTTGCATGGACAGGGAAGAGGCCCCCCAAAATGATGTCCCCATCCACTCGTATGGAATGGGCGTACTCCTGGCTGTGAGTTCTTTGCATCATTGTGAGGATCCAGTAGAACTTGGCGGTCAGGAGGAAGAAACAAGGGCAAGAGGCTGATCGTTTTCCCTCGCATACCATTTTCTCCACAGGTGGTGTTGCAACCCAAGACCCAAAGTTTATTCTTGCCACAGAAGAAAGGGGACCACCAGAGGCTGCACCTTCTGGAGGCTACCATCAGGGCCCATGGGGGAAAAGGCTCTGTGGGTTTTAGCAAGTTTTCTTGATTTGAATGTCACAGTGAATTTCCATCAGACCCCTAAGGTTCAATTTTATTTCCATATAAAGTCAACTTGCCTGGAATGGTGCAAAAATTAGAATAACAGCTGAGGTTCTGAAGGTGGGATGAGGTCAACAATTCACGTCCTTGAAGTCAGCCCTGTAGCAGAATTATTCCTGGGGGGCAGGGGGAGGGAAAAACAGGGTTCAGTTCAACGGGTCTACATTTTTCATATTTTTAAGCCCTGTTTACACCAACCTCTTTTTTTTGTTTCATTTCCCCTATTCAGTGAGAAACTAATTTTTTTGTCCCCCTATGATTTTGAACACCTGGCTGCACTGCATCCCAACAGAGAGATTGATGACACTTTCGGAGCAAGGGAAAGAAAAGTACCAGAAACTAGGTTGATTCTCCCAAGCCAGAAAGTATTTTTATTTACCATTTTATTTCAATAAATCCAATTTCCATGAGGGTAAAAATCCTGTGAATGATGGCATTATTTCTTTTCATATCTGCTTTTACTTTTTACAGCTGTCTGAATTTAGCATTTAAATGTTGTCCACAAAATCATAATGAAAGTTTATTTTCTGTGATGTATTCAACAAGCCAGTCATCTGTTAATTTCATTTTTTGGTGCCTCAGATTTTCCAGTGTGAAAAAGTGATTATTTAATCACAAAAAGGAAGGAAGGAAGGAATCCAAGGAGTCCAAAATATATAAGTTTTATAGCTTGTGAGAAGATTTAACATAGAATGTCAGCTATTTCATATAAATTATCTCATTGTTCTCTAATAACAAAACAAAGACTTGAAACTGAAACATGCGGGGAGGGTATGTGTGAAGATATTTCTATAAATTTGTTGGGGTGGAAGCAATGGGTATGCTTATAGTTCTGAAGTAAACATTCTTTGATCCTAAATCAGTAGGAGCAAATCAGAGCTGGAGATCAATTGAAGAGCTTCTTAATTTTGTCTGACTCAGTGGGGAAAACAGTTATTTCATCAAGATTAGAAACCTAAAGTGAAAACATCTACCAGCAAATCTATAGAAAAAGTTTATTCTAGGACCTTCAATCTTAAAGTCCATGAGAGTCTTTCAAAGCACTTTTGTGGAGTTTTCACTGAAAGCAAGAACTAACTTAACATAAGGGAACCTGATATTTGAAACATACATATAATTAATAAACAGCACCAACTTGTTTTGGCAGGATAGTTAATCGAGGGCTCATTTCTGATGTATGTATGTTTGAAGCCTGAAATTTTGACAACTCTCCTCTAACCTAGCCAACCAACATCTGGTTGTATTTTCCATTCACTTGTTTAATTTCCAGTTCATAAAATTTTCATTCCACCGTCCCTGTCCCAAAGGAAAGTATACTGACTCTCTAGAGGATAACTGAGCATATGTCCAACAGCCTTCAGAGAAAGCTGTACTTTTATCCCATTTCAGATTAGAGGAGGGGGCTCGTCATAGCCCACAGCCCTGGATTTCTGAGCATACACTTGGAGTACACTCAGAAATATAGCCAATGGCCCATTCTGCTGATAGGGTTCTATTCTGCCTACGACAAGCATCCCCTGCCTCCAGGCACACTAAGCCCTAGATTCCCTCTATTCTGCCCCAAAATACTTCGTTGTCTTCTGATTTTTCTCACCACTTGACTGATATCCCCTCATGCTCAATTCTCCTAAGCAGCTGCTTCTCCCTCAGAAAATCTGTGATTTGACAATAGCCTGATCTCAGGCATTACATAAAAGGAAACACTTACAAAGTCAACTTGACTTCCTAGATAAAACCATTTAAGTGAGGGGCCATAAATTACATCAACCACCCATTAAGAGAGTAGGATTATGTTTTACAGTTTCACAAGGAAGACTCATTGTAAGACAATAAAGCCTCGTTAACTCTGATCACTAATTCAGAGCTTGAGACCAAGTCCACATGGCCAGACTGACCCTTAACGTATCCCTCCTGACAGAGCACAGAATAAATGGATATGTGGAGGATAAATGTTCAAGGGGAAAGAGAAGGGGAAGGGCACCTGTTGTTCTCCAAAGACCAGCCTTCCTTCATTACACCAAGCCACTCCTAAGTACTTAAGAGAATAAATGGTTTTCAATTATACAAACATAAAAACAGTCCATCTGTGAATTACAAATCATCCTTCCCTGCTCCTGTGGCATTAACCTAGTTCCACTGGCTGTACAGTCCTGGAATTAATAAAATTGAGTTTCTTGGGGTGCCTGGGTGGCTCAGTTGGATAAGCGTCCGACTTAGGCTCAGGTCATGATTTCACAGTTTGTGGGTTCAAGCCTCACATTGGGCTCTGTGCTAACAGTTCAGAGCCTGGACCCTGCCTCGAATTCTGTCTCCCCCCTCTCTCTGTCCTTCCCATGTTCATGCTCTGTCTCTGTCTCTCAATAATAAATTTTAAAAATAAATAAATAAAATTTAGTTTCTTATAGAAGTATTTGTGTTTGTAAGAATTTCTAGTCTTTTTAGCATTTCATCAGTCTATTTAGAGAGTTAAGTTCAGGAAAGGTTGAGGATGAGTAGCAGTGAGGCAAGAATTCGTTTTATTTAGTGGATGAATGCATTTATGTGGAAAACAAGGGGGTCCATTTTGGTTATTATTAATTGGACAGCTCGCTTGAATTTTTGCTTAAGTTCCCTTCTCTGCAACATAGAATTATTAGCACATAACCTCTCTAAAGCTTGGCTTTCTGGTCTATAAAGGGATGTCAGAGCCTGCCATGCAGCACACACAGGAAACACAGTCCCTGGCACAGGGCACATGCGCAGTAACCGGGAGCTGTCACTGCTGATCTAGTCTGTAACTCATTTGCCACAACGCAGAGCAACTTTTTCTATATTTGCCTAGTTGGTGAGGCTTTTACTGAATTTTGTCACTTTAAAATTAAAATCAGAACTACTTATAAAATACTGAAATATTTCAGTTATTTCAAAATCTGATATGTTGTCATAAAAATCAGACTCTCGACAGCTGAAAAGGTTCAGTTTCCCTTTTAAATTCTAAGGAAAAAAATCTATTTCAAAGTTTGTGGAAAACCACATAAATTCCGTTTCATTGTATAATCTTACATTGTCTTACTCTTAAGAAATTCTTATGAGCTTTAATCTAAACCCATCCTACTCAATGAATTTTAAAGAAATGATGACCTTTTTCTACTACAGAACTAAATAGCTCTACTTCATGCTCTGTGCTTGATTTAGAATAAAACAGTTTTTCTCTCAAACGGACCTTCCTCTGGGAATAGGTACAAACTTCACCTGTACTGATGAACTTCTTCAAGGAGATGTGAGGTCTTCAGTCCTGAAATCAACCTCAGAGCAGATGCCTTGCACTATTTCTGAGCCCACAGGAAGGGCTTCAAGACCTCTGAGGCTGAACGATTAACCCTCGAAGCCCCTCCTGTTCATTCCTTCCCAGCCTGTCTTAAGTAAAAGGAACATCATACATCATTAGCACTTTGCCAACAGTCCCTGCTGGGCTGGGGAGAAGACCTCTGGCTGGCACTTGAGTCTGTGACTTCCTAAGAGTGCTATGTTTCCTAAAAGGCCAGCATAAGGACAGCTTCTCTTTATTTTGTACATACCTTCTCTTATACCTAAGTCCCAAGTGTGTAACACAGTGGCTCATGAATTTTCATCTGCCCATCATTAGCTTTGGTAGAAATGAGAAAAGGAGGCCCCGAAAGGCTGAGTATGACCCAAAGCCCTGAGCTACCAAATGGCACCACAATCAAAATCCTCAGGCCCCCAGGATGGGTCTTGTCCTTCAGAAAGCCCTCAGTGCTGCAGAGACTGGCTGCAAAAGCACCCATAAGGATGCAAGCCCTCCCCCTCCACTGAAATCTTACAGAAATGTGTAGATCTTCAGCAGTTAGCCCTTTAAGAAAAATAATGTGCTAATTGGGAGGAGACAATCTGGGGGCATTTCCAGGGCAGGGTAATTTCCAAATATCTCAAAGCATTGAGAATATCAAATATGGTTTGTCCAAAACTCCGTTTCCAACCAGGTTTCCTGGTGAGCCTGATGCCAATGAGAACAAACTCATCATCCCACATGGGACCCATCAGGTCTGTCATCATGTCCTCCTCCAGCACTTGGCAAGTGCTTTTAAGACACAGTATGGTAAAATCCTTACTGAGGAATATCATTAGCCAAGAATTGTGATTTTTTACTCATAAAAAGGCCAAACAGCATCCCTATGCTGGATTCCATTCAGCTCTTTAACAAAAAGGTTAAGCTGAATATTGTCATCAACTCAAAATGGCAAATCTAGCAGTTTCACTTGAAACTGTCCACACTTGCAGCTCTTTTAGGTTGCTTTAGAAAATGCATCACATTTGTCTATTTTCTCCCATGCTACAGCATGTGTGCATGGTGCTGGAATCTTGGGGGGATGGGTGCCCCAGAGCGCAGATGGGCCAGACAGAGCCCTCCCCTGTCAACAGACGCCTGGAAATGGATCCTTGTTTGACAGTCGCTGGCTGGGGACACTGAACATGTCACTTCACCTCTGTGTGCTTCCATTTCCTCATCTGTGAAATGAGTGAGATGGACCATATGATCTCTAAGGTATCTTCCAGCTTCCCGTTCTGAGATTCTATTATTTAATAATAAGGGAATGAGATTATACTCAAACACCAGAGCAAGGCTTTGCCAGCTGAACACAATAACTGATTTTGTTTGCAAGCTGAGTGACTTTTTCCCATCAGTGAGAGAGGGTTGTGAAAGCTCTTCTGTACAAGCAAGCCCCATATTAAGAAAATCTGATACATGAGAAGCTCAACCACTAAACAGATAAATTAGAAGGTGATTATTTGCATTACAAAAGAATTCACCACAGGTTTCCCTTAAACAGCTAAATCCCCCATGCATTTAAAATGCAATCTGATTTAGTAGAATTCAATTTGTACAGTTTTTTTCAATAGCACAGCTATTGCATAAAAAGACCACAGTTAAACTAATGAGAAGGCACTTTTGTAGTATGCATCACATAAGAAAAGAGAAAGGAAGTGAGACCAACATTTATTGAAAGCCCACAGTGCACCTGGAAACTCATACACATGATCTCATTTCCTTCACAAAATACACCTCTAAGACTGGTATCACGGCCCCCATTTGGGATATGACGAACCTAAAAACAGAAAGATTGTATGAATGTGTCCAAAATCTTGGGCCAGAATTCAAATGCAGAACTGCTGCTGTGTTCATTCCCTTACTCCATGCCCCTTAGGTTCAAGAGACCATGATGGATAATGTGGACATGAGTACGGTATCCTGGGATCCAAGAGGTCCCTGATTCTAATCCTATTCCCCTATACTTGCTATATGTCCTTGGTCAAGTCACTTAACCTGGGACTAGTTTCTTTGTTTCTAAACTGAGGAACAATTCCTGGCCACCTCCCAAGACTGTGAAGTCAAATGATAGAATAATGTACATAAAAGTATTTCATAAACTGCCAAGTGCCATAAGAATTACATGGATACTATTAGTTTAACAATCAGTCCTAGAACTTCAATATTTAACTTGTGTTTTGTGCTTAGAAGACCTGGAAAAACCACTTTGTCATCAGACTCACAGCTGGCCAGACCCTAACAAGTCATGTGTCTAAGGAATCAAAGAAGACCAAAGGAAAACTGGAAATAAGGACCCAAGAGGTAAAGTTAATGGAAGTGCAATATCTGACCTGGAGAACTGAAGGTCATGAACACTTGAAGCATCAAAAGGGCTATTCTGAAGGAAGTGGTAATAAGATATTCTTCAGCAGTAAAAAGAAGACAATGGTAATCCTTCCTAAGTTGTATATAGGATATAATGCACAGCTTCTAACACGAAGGTCATTACCACTGGAAGTCAGCTAATAGATTTCCATCTTTAGACATAATCTTGCCTGGAAAATGTGAAATTGGCAACACACATCATCTTCTTGGGCTCTCCTATATCTTCCCACTTGTGCTCACCTGTTCCTTCCTCTCCCAGACCTGTATCTCCTTCCTCCCTCAGGACTGAATGTGTCCTCAGGTCACACTTTTAACACCTGGTTCTCCCATTACTTTGGCCCTCCCCAGGGAGTGAGGTGATTCATTAACAGGTATCAAAACCTAAAGATGTATTAGTGTCATTGGCAATTGGAACATCTGCGTTTATAAGACAATTTCCAAGAGATACATAGTTTCTTTACCAAAGAAATTATCTCTAATAATGTTTAAGATAGGTAATGTAACAAACAAGCCAAAGTCAGGAGTTACCGTGAATCAGGAGCCTCTCAGCACTGTCCCTCGAATCACTCCAATAGCAATGTCTACCACTCAAAAGGCAGGTCTTGGGATAAGAATACATCATGCTCAAGGTTCTTAGTCAGTGAGTTTATCACAACTTGTCAAAGCACCAGGTAGAAATGAAAATCAAAACACCTCTCTGAGCCAAGAAAAAAAGGAAGGAGGAAGAAAGGAAGGGAGGAAGGGAGAGGGGAATGGAAAGGAAAGGAAAAGGAAATCAAATCTAAATTCAATTCCTAGCAGACAGAAAACCTGTTCTTATGATAGACACAATGTGAACCAGCTGACCCTCTGTTCACATCCTCTCCTGGAATAACATGGCATGACTATCCCACCTGAAAAAAACTACATATGTGAGTCTGATGCTGTACAATCAGGTTCTATCAAGAAAACAGCAACAGTTTTCTGAACCTTTGAAAGCCAGCCGATTCTACAGACATGGTACAGGCATGGAGATGTGACCAGGTTTTTGCTATGCATCCAGTTGAAAGATAAATACATGTAGCATCAAGATACTGGGACAGAGCAACTTCACTTCCCTGACTAACGGCAAAGTCCTCTTTATGTTGGGCACTCTAACTACAGAAGAAAGAAACTTAGAAGGAAAAACATCATTGCTACCACTACAGAGTGAGCAAAAGCCTGTGTGTATATGGAGTGTACTGTGCCTCATGCCTAAAGACAATGGAACATTGTTACACAAAGATTGGCACACAGTGTTGCCAAAGTGAATGTCAGTGTGTTGTTCCCTGCATAAATACCAATTAAACAAGCCCCATAGCAGCTCCAACCTGCTCAGCTAACTTTGAAAAGAGTACATATCTCCACACCTCTAACTTTCTCTTGTACTCATTAGAGATCAACTCCTCCTTTTTTCTATACCTTTTATATTTAGATGTTTTTGGAATTATTCAAGTAGTAATAATTTGCAAAGAGAGCATGGTAGGGCAGAACTAGCCAGCACAAACCAAATAGAGCCTAAATAACACCATACAGCTGTGTTCTCAGCACCTTTTTCTTCATTCTGGGTAAATCTCCTAGAGAGCTTCTCCTGAGCTATTGCTCCCCACATCCCTGATTTAAAAGCAAGAAAGCTCTCTCTTTATCTCAGGTATGATGCAACCTGTAGTTGACTCTGAAATAGGAAAATTGCATTTTAAAACCTTACTTCATTTTCCCTATTGGATAAGGCTTTCTCTTCAAAATTATCAGATCACATATTTTCAGGAACCAAGCAATGAATTGCACACAGCTGATTCTGTCTCCTACAGAGACTTTTCAAGACAGTATTCACAAGCAAGTGACCAAGGTAAACTAAAGTGGTTTCTGTAGCCATTTGCAATTATTGACAAACAATTTCATAACGGAAAATGGAAATTACAGTCAAGTGCAATAAGCTGTTTATCCAAGATCTACCTGCTGGTGGCTCTTTTTTTAATTTTTTCTTTCAAGCAAAATACAAGCTATTATCAGAATGCATTTCTACTGTTTATGATATTTCTTGTCAATATCTCCACCACCAACCCTGTCTTCCAGTTCTGTTAAGTTGGCAGGCTTTGTATTCAATCGCGGTAGCGGCAAAGATGGTAGCTTACTCCTGGGTGTCCAAGAGACTCCCATGCCATCAGGTCTGTGGGAAAGGATCACCCTCAAACGGCGAATAGGGCATTCCCTTCCAAAGCAGGACTAGCTTTGGGACTGAGGGCTTTGGGTTACTGCAGCTGGCTGGTGGGTCTATTTTCACCCCCACCATCCCGGGAGCACAGACGTTCTCTGGCCCCAGGCCCTACAATTTGGGCCACTAGGGAAACAATTCTTCAGAGAAACGTGGGGGTGCCGTCTTGCGCAGTTGAGCAACTCTCACACCCCTCTGCATTTCATTTGCGCCAAGGGAGCATGTCAGACAAACGGGTTTTTTGTTTGCTTTTGGCTTTGTTTTTGCGTGTGTGTGTGTGTGTGTGTGTGTGTGTGTGTGTGTGTTATATCTTCACCAACTGTAAGAACCTCAAGGGATCTCTGAGCTGCTGGGCAGAGCAGATGGGCTCGCTACTGGCGTGGCTCAGAGGGTTCTCTACCTGCGTCTCTACCTCTACCTAGATCTCAGCCGGCAGTCACTCACCCCGCCCCCGCTCCCCTCTTCCCAGCTGCATCTTCCTTTTTCTTCCCAGTTCCTTCAGCTGTTGAACCCGGGTTCTGGGTAGAGCCCAGTGTCTTAGAAGTACCTGGTTTCTCTTGCCTTTCCCGCCCCGCTGGGGTATTCCCGCGCCGCCCCAGTCNGGCCCGCGTGAAACTGGGGCCACGCTGGCCTCGGGTGCTTCGGAGGAGCTGTCGGGCGCATTTGCCTTTGCTTTTTAAACTCAAGACCTCGAGACCATTCCTCCTTCACCTCTCCNGAGAACACCAACCTCGCGGGGCTAACTCGGAGAACACGAACTCAAGGCAAAGGTGCGGGGATGGAGGGGCTCTCGAGAACCCCCAACCCACCCGCTTCTCCCGCGACTCGCGCCTTCCCTGGATCATGGTTAGACATTCATCCAGCCCCACTCTCGAGAAGGCGGGGGTTACCCCAACTCATCCCGGAAGCCTCTAACTTCGGAAATCCCTCCCGTTACATTTGCAGAAGGGAGGTACCTCGTCATCTCGGCGGGGCNNNGGGCAGGTGCAGGAGGTCACCCAGGGCAGGCAATCTGAGGAAGAGCGCTTTAAAATCCTGCCGCCGCACGCCCCATCAGAGCACCCTAGACCCTCCTGCCCCCTAACCGACACCCTTCAGTCTCTCATTCGCCGACTAAACTTTTGGGGGATCACATCTCCAAGCCTTGGGAGTTCCAAGCTAAGCCTTCCTCTTTTCTGAACCTCTTCACTGGAACGTAATCATGGGAAGACAAGAGGGGTAGCTGCCTTGTTCTTTGCAACGTAAAATCAACAGATACCCAATCAAGCTCCAATGCCCGGCCAGCCCCTCGCCCCCTGGTGCCCAGTCTCCCTCGCCCCCGTTCCCGTCACCTCCGCCCGCCACTTCTCTCCCAGACTCCGGTGTGCAAGGCCATGTACTTGTGCCCAGGAAAAACAAATCACTAAAGTGATCGGAGAAGAAACAGTGCACCTGGCTGTCTGTCCACTGAACGGTTTTAAAGGAGAAAACGGAAAGGGGAGCCAAATAGGGGGGAATCTCCTTTTTCCGCGAGCACCATCTTTGGGGGGAGTTCGGGGGTGGGGGCGCTTTTTCCCCGTGGTTCGGCACTTGCTCCGCTTTTTCCTCTTTCTGCCGCTCGGCGCGTCTTACCCTGCTCCCCGCAGAGGGCGCGGTGAGGAAGCCCGCGGGGGGCCCGCAGCTCCATGTCAGCGCCGCCGCCGCCGCCGCGCGAGGCAAGCACCGCGGCCGCACTTGTGGCT
>NW_027531005.1:8103131-8103409 GCF_008692635.1 Crocuta crocuta | reverse complement strand
GGCGGCCGCGATTGGTCTGCGCGCGGCGCCTCCCGATCCTCCGCCCGCGGCCATTCACCCGGCGCGGCGCGGGGAGCCAAGGCCGGGATCGCGTCCGGGATCGCTAATCGCTTCGCGCCAACCAGTCACCTCCAGAAGCAGGAGGAAGAACCCCGAGGGGCGGGAGCCCCCTGGATTTCGGTGCCTCTGGGCGGCCCCGGAGCGGGCAGGCAGAGGGACGCTCGGCCGACGGATTCCCCTCCGCGCTACATCACCTCAGCCCGCAGCGATGCCTGCAC
>NW_027531005.1:8102168-8103019 GCF_008692635.1 Crocuta crocuta | reverse complement strand
TAGGGGTGCGGGCGGAGGGAAAAAGGAATATGGCTGTGAGGGAGCTGAGGAGCTCCGACTGCCAGGCGAGCCCGGACCCGCGCGGGAAAGCGCCGCACGACGGCCACGCGGAGCCTGGAGTCAGGACCGCGAGCCTGGGGTCCTCCTTGAGGAGCAGAGCTCCGAAAAGGGTCACCGTGAAGAATACTTGGTGGATGGCAAGTGTCCCGCCACACGCTTTCTTTTCGGGGATGCTCAAAGTAAAGCCCGCCAGCCGCGCGGTTCCCCTGCAAAGTTTACCTCACGCGGCGCCGCCGTTCGGCCATTTGTCCTGCCCGCAGCTCCGGCGATCGTCTCCCCCACCCCTGCCCCGGAGGGTTTCGGGGGCCGCCTTCTACCGAGCCCCCGGAGCTCGAGCATGGACATAAGACGGTCCCGCTGCGGGCACGGCGCAGGAGGGGGCGCGGGCGGTCACGGGGACCGTCGTGGTATTGAGCCGGTTCTAGCAGCCGCAGATGCGGGGCGGGAAACTCCTGAGGCGCCGCGCGACTCCTCGGTTTCTGAGCGGGAACCTCGGGATTCCCTTCGCCTCCAGCCGAGGGAACCCCGCGGGCTCTACGCGCACAGTCCGGCGGCCCTCCCCTGAGTTCTCGCCCAGGCACCGCGCACCTGCCCGGGCGCGCGCCGGAGGGAGCCCTGGCCTCCCGGCGCCGGGGGAGCGGCGGCCGGCGCCGCCTTGTGTTGGTGAGAAAGTTCCATCTAGAGGCGGCCGCGCGCCACTGCAGCCGACACCCCAGGCCCCAGTTCGCGCCCAGGCCGCCAGGTGAGCCTCTCCCCGCCGCCCGGTGGGCGGCGTGGGAACGCTCCGGGAC
>NW_027531005.1:8035474-8102042 GCF_008692635.1 Crocuta crocuta | reverse complement strand
GCTCCGGGACGGGGGACGGCCAGTGGGAGATAGGGAGGAAGGAGAATGTAGGACGACCCCGTGCAAGGCAGCCACCTTCCCCCATTCGGCGTCCCTGCAAGGAATTTCAACTTCCTGAGCGAGCGAACTTCATGAACATGGCAAGCATCTTGCAATATCCTGTGTATTGCTTATCCTGTTCGGGCCTCTTTTCATTCTCACACCAGCTCTGTGAGGTGATCGAGATAATATAATGAGTCCACTCTACAGATGAAGAAGGAAGCCAAGGCTTAGAGACACAGCTGGAAAGTACTGGAGCCAGAAATCAAAGCTGCCTGGCTTCCAAACCCCATACACACTTCCTCCAGGGGGTTGTTGCTTTTCCCAAAACTGGCATCGGTGTGTGAAGCTTCCACTGAGGAGGCAGCTGTCCCTCCCTGTTTCATAAAGCCACCCTCTTTGTCACTTAGAAAAATCTACAGGTTTCCAGCTCAGGAGAACTCTTTCCCCTTTCACTCCTTCCCCTTCTTATCCCTCTCCCATCTTCACATGAGGGCGGTGTGATTGTAGAACCATTATTTTATGATCACAGCCATCTGGAGGGAAGCAGGAGGCTTTGGAGAAATAAGGCTGGGTCCCCGTCCTCAAGTCCCTATGTAGGGAGGCTCAGTTCACTATGAATGTATAGCACAGCCTGGAAGGGAGGGACCAGCAGACTGTACAGCCTGGAGCAGAGGCGGTGTTGGGAGAAGCCCTGATACAGAGATCAGATTAGGAGCTGGCGGGGCTCCTCATCACATGTCTACACATGAATTCTGGGAGACTTTCTCCAACAGGCAGGACACCCTCCTTCTCTCCCAGAGGTGTGAGTTCTCACCCAGCAGCCCAACTTCTGTAGTAGGCAGCCCACCTCACCCCAAACTGCAGACTGGTGATGCATGTCTTAGCAGTTAGCACAGGTAACTTGGGTGTATGAGTCTCTCTCTCTAAACCCTTTACTATGTGTGCATAGTAATACATTTGGAGGGTGGCGACATCAAGGAGCCGGCAGGCAGGGCAAGCCTAAAAATACTCTGAGCCCACAGAGCTGCTGACCACACCATGATCTTCAGGGCCTGCTAGAGGCCAGCTGTGGGCCAGTAGTTGTTGCGCCAGGGCAAGCCAGGAGGACAGCACCCTGGCACTCCAGCGGGCCCTTTTCAGAAGTGAGGACAGCATAGCTGGTTGTGGCTTTGGAGGCCTGACAAGGCTGTGAGCTGCTCAGGGGAGAAATGCCTACTTTTCTCCTTTCCCTATTGATCGTCACCTGCGGAGAACTGCTGTCCTACAGGCACATCACTGCCTCTATTTTTCTTATAGGCATGACTAAGTTGCTTTTTGTTTTAAGTTTATTTATCTTGGGAGAGAGAGAGCATGAGCGGGGGAAGGGCAGGAAGAGAGAGAGGGAAGGAGAATCTTAAGCAGGCTCCGTGCTATCAGCGCACAGCCCCACTCGGAGCTCCATCTCACAAATTGTGAGATCATGACCTGAGCGTAACTTGATAGCTTAACTAATTCAGTCACCCCGGTGCCCCTCATTGCCTCTTATGGTGCAGCCCTCTGAGAGATGAGCAGAATTGATCTCCCCTGGGGAATATTTGTTGTCCACCATATTCAATTCTTGAAACCACATTGAAACCGTATTCAATTCTTGAAACGCAGAATGAGACCATCATCCCAATTCTACATGAAATCTGACCAATAGAGAACAGATCCATTATACATATTCCAGAGTGTTTTCAATGAGTTTCTCTGGTGGCCCCAGAGCAAGCGACTAAGCTCATACGCAGGTTATAATCTACCCAGACTGACAGCAACATCAGGGCAGAGGAAGAGGTCATCTCCACGAGTCCTTGGTCCATGTCAGTTATATTCACACAAAAAAAGGCTCTAGAATGTCCAACCCCCATTCATCAAGCTCAAACCTCATGGCTCTGCTTGCCCCCTGCTGTAGCCTGTGTACGAGGAAAGTGTCTAAGCCCAGGCAGTCCAGACAGCAGGTAATTCCAGAGCCATCCACCTGGTCTCTCCTTGGACTATCACACTATGATATGAAATGTATCTTCAGAAGGTGTCTGACCTCATCAACCATCCCACCCCAAATATTTATGCAAGCCAAATATACTTCCTGGTGGTTAATCCTCCAAGAAGATTTGCCTATAATCTTCTCATTTTCAGTTGATTTAAAATGTGAGAAACTGCCCATGTGTTAGAAAATGCAAAAAACAATGCCATATGTTTGGGGTCCATTTAACTCAAGCTGTGATATGTATTCCACACATGCAGATTTATGCCACAATTCCTGCTTTGGGGTAATCATTAAGACTCGGAACCTTTGCAGGCTACTCACCCAGAAGGAATATTGACAGCATGAAGCTCCCACATGGAGCAAAACTGACAGGGGAAAGTGGGAATGGGATCTGTTTCTTTTGGAAACTAGACGATATTTTTCTTGCTAAACCATCTGCAAGTGGTGGTAAGTGTATCATGTTGGTTTTGCTCAGTTTATTAAAGCACTGGCTACTGGAAGCAAGATCAGACATGTGAGACTGATCAGGCCAATGAGCTGCATGACAGTCCTGTGCCCCTCACCCTCACAGTCAGCTCCCACCTGTGTGTAGGAGTCAAGGGAGGGAGTTCCTGACACAGTACATATGGCACAGTGCACATGAATCCCTAACTGGCTTCATTTGGGTTCCCCAAGAAGCACAACCTGAGACAAGGATTCAAGGGCAAGTCGTTTATTGAAGAGGTGAAGGAAGGCCCAGTAGTCAGGTGGGGAAGTGAGCCTATAAAGGGTGCATTATCAAGCCAGTTACCACTGTGGGCCCATGGAGCTTAATACCAGCGGAGAATTCTGGAAGCCAGGGTAGAACACACACCTGAGTTGCCCCAACCAAGGGGTAAGGGAGCTATTCACCCACTCCTGTTGTTGGTAAGAACAGCTCACAGATGGTATTAATTTCCAGCAATTTCAGCCTACTTCATGGGTGGTGGCCAGCTCCAGAGGCCAGGTAAAGCCCTCCAGCAAAGAAATGCAGGTGCTGGCAGTTAGCAGGCAGGCAGTGTGTAATCCAGAAGTCTGAGAAAATCTAGCAGGTGACAGCATCTGCAACATCTGCTATTAGGAAAACC
This sequence comes from Crocuta crocuta, assembly GCF_008692635.1. Taxonomy (NCBI): domain Eukaryota; kingdom Metazoa; phylum Chordata; class Mammalia; order Carnivora; family Hyaenidae; genus Crocuta; species Crocuta crocuta. The sequence goes on along the minus strand of NW_027531005.1, from coordinate 8,098,889 downwards.
ACACAAAGCTTACATGGATCAATGCAATGTCTCTCCACATGTGGTCCTGCGACCACCTGCGTCAGAGTCGCCAGGGAGCCAAGTGTAAGTACAGATTCCTGGGCCCCATCCAGAACTGTGTGGATCAGACTCGCTGAGATACGGCCTGGGGATGTGTATGTTTTGCAAATATTCCAGGTGATTCTGATGTGGTTTACTAAAATTTGAAATCTACCACGTTTTGGGGCACCTAGGTGGCTCAGTTGGTTAAGCTGCTGACTTTGGCTCAGGTCATGACCTCACAGTTTGTGAGTTCGAGCCCCACTTCGGGCTCTGTGCTGACAGCTCAGAGCCTGGAGCCTGCTTCTCATTCTGTGCTTCCCTTTCTCTCTGCCCCTTCCCTGCTGGTGCGCTCTCTCTCTCTCTCTCTCTCTCTCTCTCAAAATAAATAAATAACATTTAAAAATTTTAAAAATTAAAAAAAAGAAATCTACCGTGTTTAGGAAAGCATTCTCCACACAGGCAATCAGCAAACAGTGTGTTTAAATATATAAAAAGCTACTTGCAAAGCCTAAGGAGACAGATCTTAGTGCTGTCCCCATCTGTCCATAATCACAGAAGCTCCTTGCCCTGTCTTTTAAAACCCGTTTTAAACTGAGGTGGTTCTATCCAGTGTTTTCTGATGAAGAAAAAGGCTGAGTATCAGCCCTAATTCTGCTGATCGGTAAGTCATAACATCTTGAACTTTTATGTTGTCAGTGGAAGGGGGCTACCACACACACACACACACACACACACACACACACCACTCACATGCACAGAATCCCTCACCTCTCTTGCATCTAGTTGTTGTCACAGATCTTGTTGATGTAGATTGAACAGAAGTGATGTGTGCCACTTCTAGGCTGAGGAAATTAAGAAGCAGATGCATCCATACCCTCTCTTTCCCCTTCTTCCACGTGGAGGCAGAGACCTCCATGGTCCTAAGATTGGCAGCTCAGGATGGAAGCACCCTGAGTCCTCAAATGGCCAAGTTGAGGAATGCTGCCTGCCTGCCTGCCAGAAAACATCCACACTGAATTGTTAGATGAGAAACTTTCACTGTATTGAGTCACTGACATTTGAGGATTATCTGTTATTCTAACTGATAAAGTGGTATTGGAGGAGGTCATTGGGAGAGCATAACTGCTGTTGACCCATGAGCTGGACCCAGACAATAGTGGTTCCTTACCTCTTGCCCTGTCCTTGGAATGTATATTCTGCCTACTATTTCCACGCTAGCAGCTGTTTCAAGGACACAGCCTTGAGAGAGTAATGTGTTGTTGAGACCATCTGGACTGGATATGTGACGGAACCCCATTAAGGCCACTATATAAATTTTAAGATTCCGGCATGTGGGCACAGAGATCTACTTGTAACCACCCAAGACAAGCCTCGTAAGTAAGTTCCCTTGCTTGTTACGCCTCCCACCTACAATCTGGAGTGCTCCGCCTCTTTGTTACGTTTCCTTGCCCTCTGCTTATAGGGACCGCTTTCAGATTTCACCCAGGTAACTCCCAAGCTTGTGAACTAACAAGTGGACATGGTAAAGTGTGTCCCCCCCCAAACCTGGAGACACAAGAGAGGAATATCCCTGCTTCTCTAAGAACTATTTCAGCGTAGTGACATGCCCCTCCTTATAACATTTCTGTACTCAGAGGCGTAGGGCCACATCCATGTCCTTCCCAAGCCCAGTCCTCCCTATCTCTGGCATAGCCTGGCCTGAGAGAAGGAAAATAGCACATTGCAATGTTTGCCTCTTCCCTGAATAGTCACTCACTGGGTCCACAGACATCTTCAAGCCAAGGGGACAATTACTGATAAGAGAATTGCTTTTTACCTCCTCTTATATGATCTGCTTCAAGCATCAGAAAAAAAAAATTCTTTGGAACTAGCTGGGAAAAGAGATCCATATTTCCTGGCACTGAAACACACTCAGTGTTTCATTTCCACTCATCCTTCTCAGACCAGCTTGGTTCTATTTTTTCCTCAAAAATCCTCCCAAACTTCTAGAACAGTCTAATATGACCTGCACTATTTAGCTGTTGTTGTTAATATTAGTGCATTTTTCCTCTTTTTAAAAAATGTTTATTTCTTTATTTGACAGAGAGAGAGAGAGAGCAGCATGAGCAGAGGAGGGGCAGAGAGAGAGGGAACAGAGAATCCCAAGCAGGCTCCACACTGCCAGCACAGAGCCTGACACAGGGCTCAAACTCATGAACCATGAGATCGCAACCTGAGCCAAAGTCAGGAGTCAGACGCAGAACTAACTGGGTCGCCCAGGTGCTCCTAATGTATTTTTTTTCTCTTATTGCACCTCTATCAAGCTGGACTGTTTTCCCTTATGGTGTAGTAGCAGTGTCTTCGTTCGGGCCTCTGGGCATATAGTAAGAAATCATGAGTTACTTGGCTGTTAACCTCGGAAAGAATCAAATAGCCATACCACCGCCACCAGCAACACCACCCCTGCTTCCTCCCCCATCACCGCCACCTATACTTACGTGGCCTCCTCCACCACCACCACCTTCACCACCTCTGTCTCCCAGTCGTCTACCATCACCCCTCACGCACACACCTTTGCTCCCTCCAAGGCTATATAGAGAAAGCTTAATATAGATCATATTTTTAAATCACTTGGTAAAACTTGCTAAATGTAACTCAATCTCTAATGTGACTTTGAGTCTTATATTTCAATAGTTTTTAGGTTTAATTATTCATTAAATTTTTAATCTGAATCTCAGACCTATGTTCTTATAAGAAAAACACTTAAAACAATGATTGGCAAATAGAAAGAACATAAATGTTAGCTACTAGTTGCTATTGTCCAAGAAACAACTTGTATTACATTTCATATGGCTTTAAATTTGTAACAAAAACTTCTTGTGATAATTTGATGTCAGAAATCAGTATTAGTTTCATGAGACTTCCAGTGACAGGATGTTTTGGCTCGTTTTGCTACATGTCAACTGACCAGGAAGTAATAACCAAATAAAAGTACACAATAATGCATCCAGATAAGCTATTTGATTCTTCCCAAGGCTAATAATCAAGTAACTCATGATTACCTACTTGACCCAGGGAACTATGAAGTCACAGCTGCTACATCATAAAATAACATAGTCTAGCCTGTGTAATAATACAGAGAAAATGTAGGAAAACAAACAACCAACAGCCAAATTATATAGGCCAGAACAGGGTACTCTAGTAGTTTGAGAAGATAGGACCAAGCTGATCTAGGAAGGATGGGCAGAGAAGAAAAGAGTATGTTCCAGAGCTTGTAAGAAATACAGCTTTCCCTTTCCCATAGTCTGAAAGAAACTTACTAAAATACTATTTTCTAGGTACCAAAATGTGACTTATCAGGTAAGCAAATCATGAACCTCACGCAGGTGTACTGAGATACCACAAGTTTTACAAGGCAGCACAGTAGGTATCTACAATTGTATGACAAATTACCCTAAAACTTAGCAGCTTTAAACAGCACATATTTATTATCTCACAATTTCTATTGCTCGGGAACCCAAGCCTGGCTTACGTAAGTCTCCGGCTCAGGCTCCTTCACAAGGCTGTAGTCAAAGTGTTGGCTGAGACCTTAGCCATCTCAAGACTTGACTGGGACAGGATCTGCTGCCAAGCTCACTCAGTGGTTATTGGCAGGATTTAGTTCCTTGTGGGATGTTGGAATGAGAGCTTCAGTTCCTTGCTGGCTGTTGGCCAGAGGCTACCCCCTAATTCCTTGCCGCATGAACTTCTCCATAAAGCAAATGACAACTTGGCAAGTAGTTCGTCAGAGTGAGCAAGTGAGAGAGAAATCAGGAGACTGCCAGCAAGATGGAAGTAAGTCTTCTTTAACCTAATCTTAGAAGTGTCATCCCATCACATTTGCCATTATTCTTCTGCTCATTAGAAGTGAGTCACTAGGTGACTCAACCCGCACTCAAAGGGGGTGATTACACAAAGGCGCAAACTCCAGGAAGCAGGAATCTTCTGGGAGCCCGCCTTCTTAGAAGTCTGCCTACTACAGGCATTGTTGCTTTGAAGATCTTATTACAGTGAAGCTTGCAGAGCTTTGAATATGCTTGCGGGTGGCTCGGTGGCTCAAAGGCTCCATGAGGCATTCAGAGCAGTTGTTAAGCAAGGAACAGCATCTACCATTTATAAATGTATAAACTCTGCAACTGACAGTGTTAATACATCGTTGCACCTAATGGGGGGTGGGGAGGGAAGAGTTTGTGAAGTAGAGAAACTAAAGTGGGCAGAGATTCCACTGCTTTGTAACAGCTTTAATTTTATTGTTTTTCTTCCCGATGGTCACAAAACACTCGAATGGATTTCTCTTCTCCTGCCTGTACCCGACAGCAGTCCTACTTTCTTTTTTCTCCTTTTCTTCCTTCCTTCTCACGTCTTCCATTTTCAGATACTTAGTGGTAACTTCATTGGAGGGAAGAAGAGTGAAAAACATGATCATCTTTTGGAAGAATTATTGCACTTCATCTTTTTTTCTCTTTCAAACTGAGAAGAGGGAGGCAGGAAAGCAAGCAGAAAAGGAATCAAGGAAGGAGAGAGGGGAGGGAAAATGAGGCTCTGGGAAACACTCTAGCCATCTGGGGTTTTATTGCCTTAAATTAGAAGTGAGGGAGGATTTCCCAGCTAAGATAGAAAAGCAGAATCCAGGAGCATTTCCAGGGGCAAGTTCTGGATGTGGCTTTCTGAGTGGGGAAGGAAGTGGTGACACTGGAGCTATGCAGGCTGGAGGTATGCAGGCTCAGGGGCTGCAAGAAAGGGGGGCTCTCCCACAGCCAAGGGGAGCAGTGAGACAGGGTATTGGGCCTGGGAAGGGCAGGAGAGTGAACTGTGCCCAGAATAATAGCTGGTGAGCAGGGCCGGGTCCCCATAAGGGGATATGAAAACAAGAACTTAAACAAGAGGTGGAGAAGGAGTAATCTTTCCCCAAGGACACATTAATGGTTGATCAGAACAGGGATCCGTATTTCTGTATTCAAAATCTCAATCCCTGTATCCAGGAGCTGCTCATTTTTCCCTCCTTTCCCTCTCCAGCCTTCTCTACCTTTACCTCTTAATTCTACCCTTTCCTGTCCACTTTCCTTTATTCTCATCTTTCTTTTTCCTCTCTTTTAGTCCTTACTCCTTAAGTGAATTTATTATAGAACAAAAGGATATTTATTATATATTATACTTTCAGAATAGAATTTCCTGTTCCTTGCTCTAAGTTGAAAATCTCAACAGATGGTTGTTTTTTTAAAACCCTGTTTTCACTATTTTTAATCTGTGTAACCTTCTAAAGACTTTTTCCTCCTTTCTCCAACCCTTGATTAAAAAAAAAAGTTTCCATGTCCCTACATCAAACCATACATAATTGTTGGGTTGAATCTCTATGGTTGTGTTTGAGTATAAAATAGCACACTTGATAGTGAAAGGGCCTTTTTTTTTAAAGTCTAAGATTCCCAATTGGACATTACCCTGACCATCAAATCTGGACTAAATTTAACATTTTCATGTGACCCGTGGATTGAAAATATCTTACAGTATAAAGTCAGTACAAAGAGAGACTTTTATATTAAACTGTTTTTGCTAATCTATATTGCAAATATATTGTTACATCCTGATGAATGACAGTAAAGAGTTTTATTGGGAGCAATGAAAAAAAAAAGATGATAAGCAACAGTTTGATCTCAGACTTTGAAGAAAAAGGCCTAGTTCTCAGAAGCCTAAAATTAAGCTTTTCACCTCAATTCTGATACTATTTTGGCAGCATGTATAGGACCTCCAGCTGCTAAATTCTGAAGTGTGATCCTGTCACTGTCACAGCTTAAGGAGGACTGTGTCACAGCACTGCCTTGACTAGGAGATCTCCCAGAGATACCTGAATGTCACTGAACAGTGCTTCTGGCCACCATAAGTGAAGAAAGGGCTCACCCTTCCCCACACCCTGCAAGGCCAAAACATCCTCTCTAGTCAGGAAACATTTCAGCACACCCAGTGTCCTACCATTAAGACGTTTAGACAGTTCACTGTGCTCAAGCCCAGATTAATCCAGTTAGGCTTTTGTAAACTCCTTAGGAAATGGACAAGACTAGCATGTCTTGGGGATGGTGATCTGCCCAACCAGCAGTGTGTATAGGCAGCCATTTTACCATCTGATAAGTCCAGCCATTTTTGCCAGTGCGGCTCCTTCTAAGGAACTGTTTTCAGAAGAATACACTCACACATTCACCTCTGAAGCTAAAATTAAATGTATCAAGTCTAAGATTTTCTTTTATAAAGATGTATACATTTGGGGGAAGAAATTTGAGTCTTTCCTCTATCAGTGAGGACAATCACTCTCACCTGGGCTTGGAGAAGAGACAAAGGGGTAAGAAAACCAAAAAGGGAAGAGGAAAGCAAGTGGGCAATAAGGCAGGAAGGGAATCCAGGCGGATGCTTCAATATGAAGCAAAGCACAGAAGCACTGTTTCTAAAGTACTCAAATTTCACCCCAACCTAGAATCACCAAGATAGAAAAGAACTTAAACAAGAGGTGGAGGAGTAATCTTTCCCCAAGGACACATTAATGGTTGATCAGAACAGGGATCCGTATTTCTGTATTCAAAATCTCCATCCCTGTATCCAGGATGAGGTTATCTTGGTCAAAACCTTCAAACCATAGTGAGGAGACTGATGTCCAGGGCAGAGCAAGGACTTGCCCAAAGTCCCCTTGTGAGTTAGAGAAAGATATAGAAGACTGGCCTGCTGACACTGGCCCAATCCTTAGCAAAACACCCAGAATTCATATAAGGAGTGTTTACATTTACATTTTTTTAATTTATTTCTAGGAGAGAGAGAGAGACAGCATGAGCAGGGGAGGGTCAAAGAGAGAGGGAGTCACAGACTCTGAAACAGGCTCCAGGCTCTGAGCGGGCAGTCAGCCCAGGGCCCGACCCGGGGCTCAAACCCATGAACCGCGAGATCATGACCTAAGCGAAAGTCGGACGCTTAACCGACTAAGCCACCCAGGCGACCCTACATTTACATTTTTAAGTATGTATGTATATGATGTGTGTGTGTGTGTGTGTGTGTGTGTGTGTTGTAGATTTCTTTCTCTGCATTTGTAAGTTATTCTATGTAATGTTCTTTTCAAATTAAGGTAATATATTTTTTTCTTTTCAAAGAAATGTATACATTCTAGTTAGTTAGCATACAGTGCAATATCCATTTCAGGAGTAGAATTCAGTGATTCATCACTTACATACAACACTTAGCGCTCATTATAACAAGTGCACTCCTCAATGCCCATCATCCATCTACCCCCAAGTCTCTCCATAAGCCCTCAGTTTGTTCTCTATCTTTAAGAGTTTCTTATGGGGGCACCTGGGTGGCTCAGTCGGTTAAGCCTCTGGCTTCAGCTCAGGTCATGATCTCGTGGTTCATGGGTTGGAGCCCTGCATCAGGCTCTGTGTTGACAGCTAGCTCAGAACCTGGAGCCTGTTTTGGGTTCTGTGTCTCCCTCTCTCTCTCTGATCTTCCCCAGCTCGCTCTCTCTCTCTTTCTCAAATAAATTTTTAAAAACCATTAAAAATTTTTTTTAAAAAAAGAACTTCTTATGGTTTGCTTCCCTCTTTCTCTCTTTCCCCCCTCCCATATGTTCATCTGTTTTGTTTTTTAAATTCCACATATGAATGAAATCTTATGGTATTTGTCTTTCTCTGACTGACTTACTTCACTAAGCATAATACACTTTAGCTCCATCCACGTCATTGCAAATGGCAAGATTTCATTCTTTTTGATGGCTAATATTCCATTGCATATATGTACCACATTTTCTTTATCCATTCATCACTTGGTGGATATTTGGGCTCTCTCCATAGTTTGGCTATTGTTGATAATGCTGCTATAAACTTGGGGTGCATGTACCCCTTTGAATCTGTATTTCTGTATCCTTTGGGTAAATATAAGGCAATGTGTTTTCTACTAAATCACACTCTATCATTTACTGGGTATTTAAATTTACCTGACCCAAGCCTTAACCATAAGTATATTTGAATGAAGAAGATAAAGTAAATGTTGCAGTTTATTTACATTTCCCAAAAGCACTTATCAACCATTATTCTTGAGCACCGAGCTATCCAAGTATAGCCTATATTCAATCTTATTTTCAAGACACATGAATAAAACATTTGGGGCCTATAGCCACTTAGACTCCTCCTTGATAATAGGATTAATTCTTGGCAATGCCAACAAACTGACAAAGATTGCTCTAAAGCTCATCTTCCCAACCTCACCTGACCTTAATCCCCAGCCTTCCTACTCCCAGGCCTTTAACATACTCTCCCCCAGGAGCAAAATTAGGGACATTTTAACAGAGGGACAATAATGGAAACTCTTAATGCTTAATAGAAGAACTCTACTTCTTCATTGATGAGAACTGTTCAAATCACTAAGCTGCATCAAAACAAATAAGCCAGAGCTGAAAGCAGCTATATGTTAATTAGAAAGACAAGAAAATATGATTTCCTAGGTTTTGTCCTCAACTAGGATTAAGCTAACTGGCTTCTCAAAGATGGCTTCTAAGTGACTTATTTTGCAACCTCCTTGATATATTTAGGTTAATACCTATTTGTATTAAGACAATGAGACCCTCTACATTTCTAGAACTTGTTTTCTCTTCCTGTCCTACTCCCCTTCCTCAACCAGGGCCCAGATAGCTATCGTATGGTAGAATTTCTGCAGTGTCCCTTCTCTCACTTCTATTTCTTTCTCTTTTTCCTTAACCAACCAACCAAACAACAAATAACTGACCAATCCTCATCTCTGCAAAAAATAACTCTGTACTAACTCCCTCAACCCTCCCCCCCACACACATTCTTAAGAATGACTAAAATTTCTCCTCAACAAAATATTAGCAAACGGAATCCAACAATACATTTTAAAAATTAGTCACCACAATCAAGTGGGATTTATTCCTGGGATACAAGAGTGGTTCCATATTCAAATCAATCAACAGGATGTATCACATCAACAAGAGAAAGGAGAAAAACCATATGATCATTTAAATAGATGCAGAAAAAGCATTTGACAAAGTACGTTTACTCATGATAAAAACCCTCAAGGGGCGCCTGGGTGGCTCAGTTGGTTAAGCATCCAACTTTAGCTCAGGTAATGATCTCGTGGTGCTGACAGCTGAATACCTAGAGTCTGCTTTGGATTCTGTGTCTCCTTTCTATCTGCTCCCCCCCCCCCCCCCCCCCCCCACTCATTCTCTCTCTCTCTCTCTCTCTCTCTCAAAAATAAACAAACATAAAACAATTTTTAAGCCCTCAACAAAGTCGTTTTAGAGGGAACATATTTCAACATAATAAAGGCCATGTATAAAAAACACACAGTTAACATCATACTCAATGGTAAAAAACTAAGAGCTTTTCCCCCTAAGATCAGGAAAAAGACAAGGACACCCACTCTTACCACTTCTGTTCAACATAGTACTGGAAGTCCTAGCCACAACAATCAGAGAAGAAAAAGAAATAAAAGGCATCCATGTTGGTAAGGAAGAAGTAAAACTCACTCTTTGCAAATAGTGAAAACCCTATACTATATATAGAAAACCCTAAAGATTCTACCAAAAGCTACTTGTACTGATAAATAAATTCAGTAAAGTCTCAGGATACAAAATCAATGTACAGAAATCCATTGCATTTCCATACACTAATAATGAAGTAGAAGAAAGAGAAATTAAGATAACAATCCCACTTACAATTGCACCAAAAATAATAAAATACCTAAGGAATAAATCTAACCAAGGAGGTAAAAGACCTGTACTCTGAAAACTATAAAACATTGGTGAAAGAAATTGAAGACAACACAAACAAATGGAAAGATATTCCATGCTTATGGATTGGAAGAAGAAATATTGTTAAAATGTCCATACAACACAAAGCAATCTACAGATCAGATTTAATGTAAGCTGTATCAAAATACCAACAGCATTTTTCACAGAACTAGAACAAATAATCCTAACATTTCCATGGAACCACAAAAGATCCCCAATAGCCAAAATAATCTTGAAAAAGAATAAAACTGGAGATGTCACAATCCCAGATTTCAAGATATACTACAAAGCTGTAACAATCAAAATAGTATGGTACTGGCATAAAAATAGAAATGTGGATCAACAGAACAGAGATCCCAAAAATAAACACTTGATAATCTTTGACAAAGCAGGAAAGAATATCCAGTGGGAAAAAGACAATCTCTGTAAAAAATAGTGTCAGGTAAATTGGAAAGCAACTTAAAAAAGAATGAAACTGGGCCACTTTCTTATGCCATACACAAAAATAAACTCAAGTAGACTAAAGACCTAAATGTGAGACCTGAAACCATCAAAATCCTAAAAGAGAGCACAGACAGTAATGTATCTGACATTAACTATACCAATGTATTTCCAGATATGTCTCCCAAATAAAATAAACTATTGGGACTACATCAAAATAAAAAGCTTCTGCACATCAAAGGAAACAACAAAACTAAAAGACAACCTACTGTGAGAGAAGATATTTGTAAATGACATATCCAATAAAGATTTAGTATCCAAAATATATAAAGAACTTACATAACTCAGCACTAAAACCCAAAAACAAATAATCCAATTAAAAAGTGGACATATTTTTTTAAAAAAATTTTTAAAGGGGCAACTGGGTGGCTCAGTCCATTATGCGTCCAACTTTGGCTCAGATCATGATCTCACAGTTCACGAGTTCGAGTCCCAGGTCGGGCTTTATGCTGACAGCTTAGAACCTGGAGCCTGCTTCAGATTCTGTGTCTCCCTCTCTCTCTCTCTGCCCTTTCCCTGCTCACACTCTGTCTCTCCCTGTCTCTAAAAAATAAACATTAAAAAAAAAGTGGGCAGAAGATATGAACAGATATTTCTCCAAAGACATGTAGATGGCCAATAGACACATGAAAAGATATTCAACATCACTCATCATCAAGGAAATGCAAATCAAAAACACAATGAGATACCATGAAGAAAAAGGAACTCTCATGCACTGTTGATGGGAAGGCAAACTGCTACAGTCACTGTGGAAAACAGTATGGAGGTTCCTCAAAAAGTTGAAACTAGAATTACCACATGATCCAGTAATTCCACTACTGGATATTTACCCAAAGAATAAGAAAACACTAATCTGAAAAGATTCATGCACCCCTGTGTTTATTGCAGCATTACTTATAGGAGCCAAATTATAGAAGCAACCCAAGTGTCCCTCAATAGATGAATGTATAAAGAAGATGTAGTATATATACGATAGATGTGGTATATACATATATATGGTATATATAATGGAATATTACTCAGTCATAAAAAAGAATGAAATCTTGCCATCTGCAAGAATATGATGAATCTAGAGAGCATAATGCTGAGTGAAATAAGTCAGTCAGAGAAAAACAAATGTCATGATTTCACTCATATATGGAATTTAAGAAACAAACAAGCAGAGAGGGGAAAAAGACAAACCAAGAAACAGACCCTTAACTGTGGAGAACAAAGTGATGGTTACCAGAGGGGATGTGGGTAGGGGGATGGATGAAGCAGGTGAAGGGGATTAAAAGTATGTTTATCATGGTGAGCACTAAGTAATGTGTAGAATTGCTGACTCATTATATTGTACACCTGAAAATTATATGTTAACTATACTGGAATTAAATAAATTTATTTATTGTTCATTTCTTTATTTTAATTAATTTTTTAATGACTGAAATTCTATCATCCGTTTTGTTCATTACATTGTTTCAAGGGGAGTCTCTTTTTATCTCTTGAGTGCTCAGATAATCTTATCTTCTCTATCTCAATCTACTCTTAAGAAAAGATTGAAAACCCTCTACTAAAATTGAAATGACTACCAGCAGCTTTAAAAGGTACATTTCTCAGAGGAGGATTTGCATTTTAGCAAAGTTCTTTGAAGATATATACCCAATACCCATCCTGTTTCCAGGGCATAATAGTCTCTCTTTCTGTTGAATTGATATATAGCTCAGTGGGAAAAATATTTTCAAATCAAACTCTGTCTTCATTAGAGCATTACTTTCAGAGTGATACTTTTCTATTGATAAAAGTTCATATAGGAGAGCACTAGTGTCAGGGTTGACCATGTAGCCATTTGAAAAAATGTTTGATTAAAATATTGTTGGTTTAGTCTTGGCAAACAAAATAACTCTTGTGAAATAATTTTAGTGGATGGCTTTCTCACCAACTAGTTTATAATCTTGAATTCAGAGAAGACATAGGTATGATATCTTAAGGACTTATTCTCCTCAGCTCCTGATGCATGCCTTACCTATAATTGGAGTTCAGCAGATGCTTCCTGAACAAATATGAGAACTGATGAATAATAATGAGATAGAAAAACAGATGAATAGAAGTATGGAAGGATGAGTGGATGGAGAGATGGAAGGATGAATGAAAGAAAATAAAAAAGTGTCAACGGACTAGAAGGAGAGGCACAGATAATCGCTACAATTCACTGTCACCCAAGATAAAACTTACATAGAGTTTCAGTTAGAAGGAAATATGTACATTGGTGACAGAAAAGAGAGAAGAAAAGGAGGAAGAAAGGATCAGTTCAAGAAGCAGCATGGGCAGTAAGAGAGCATTGATGGTAAGAAAACTTTGGCATACCAGGTGTCAGAAATTGATCTGAAACGTGAAAATATTAAAAAGAGATTATTAGGAACCCTTTCAGTAAAGTACTATTGGCTGTTTATTATCTAGGCCAATTTACAACTCTGCAGTTGCAGAGTTTAACTTGAAGATATTTGTTTGGTAAAATAGATAACCAGAGAAGGTATGCTTTATGGCTCTGTTGGATATTAACCAATTTTGCATATAACGCCTTAATCTTATCTTAGGATTGCCTGTAAATGCCTAGCTACTCAAATGCTCCTTGAACCAGTTTTAACATCTTACTGGTTCCCTCATTAATAAATTAAATAAAATCTTTGGTAAATGGTGATTTTATCTTTGCATGAGAGTCATGATTTTCTCTTTACAAAAAGTATCAAAAGTCTTCATGACACATCATTAGGGAAACATTAGTGATTTAGGGACTAGAATACCTACCGTTCTCCCTGGTTCCCAGGTTCTACAATATAACCAGCCACTTTGATGTCTGGCTTCTCATTTGTGAGAGTCATTATTTTCATCTTGTGCTACCAAAGAAGTGAGAAATAATCTAATTCATACACTTCTTTTTAATGGCCAAAATAAATACTAAATTCATTCAACAATATTTATTAAGTACCTATAATTATGTATTCTCTATACTAGGAAATATGAGAAAATACACTATTTTGAACAATTCAGTTGTTTTCAAATTCTAGGGACATGAAAAGCCTTTGTACAGCTTTTTACCAATTTTTATTTTTAAATGTAATGGTTGTCTTTCTGTTTGAAGGGAACTAAACTCGGAAATTCTATACCTATACTAAAAATACGGCTTCAAAAGGGCCAATGCTTTTCTAAGAGCAAAGAAGGAAATAATTTCCAAACCCAAGCCAATCACTAATATTTGAAAATTTCAAATTTCAAAACTTTTGATAATTCTTAGACAAGTCTCTGTAGCTGTAGTAATTAGGTTGCATCTACATATTGCTTCCTCATCCCACTAATAATTACAATGAACTGGTAATCTCAGTTCAGAGTTGTTTACGTTGGTTAAAATGCTGTATTAACGAGATCGGGATGGGGGATTCTCTTCCCAGGTGAGCTACTTAGCTGTACCCAATTCCACAGCTGAAAACTGGTCTTCTATTTTCAGTTAGACATAGGAGTATGGGGAAGTGTGAATTAAGAATTCATAATGAGGAATCAGAGCACTGGGTTTTAGTCTAGAGTCTACCACTAATAGTTAGATATCCTCAAGCATCCACTGATTCTCAGGATCATGTCAAGATGAGGTCCCTTATGAGGTCATGTGCTGTCATTACCACTATGAATGATTTAGACAGTCTGCTGATAAAATTAGAGGTCAGAAAGTAAATCACCAAAATATAGCAGTAAATAAATTGTTAAATGTTGTTAAGAAGTGGTGTTGTAATAAAAGTTTGGAGGAACTGATAAAGGGAGTCATCAAAATAAATACATGTAACCAGCTCAGAAGAAAGACGAGAGTGTCCTAAATATAGTCAGGACTTACATAGACCAAAAATTCCTAACCTGGAGAAAGCTAACACAGCAATTAATATTAACCTAAATCAAATGTCATTTCAACAGCACCCTATTTCCTCCCTCTAACTCTGTGCTCACCATGATGACGTGCTACTCATTCAACAAGTTAGGGGTGGTGGATCTTCCACTGCAATTTGGTGAACTGGGATTCCTATTTGTTAATAAAACATCCTATGAATCTAGTTTGATTTAATCACCCAAGACCACTTAAATTTCATGAAGTGACAAACTAAATTTCATGACTTTAAAATGAAGATCTCACTCTGGGCTAGAATAATATAATTCCAAAACTGAAACCCATGAGGTTCTACCTGAAAAAGGCAGCCAACAGTACCCTTACCTACAATGAGAGTGCATGTGTGAGGGCTTTGACCAGAACTTAACTGTAAATCAGAGAATACTGTTAACAAACTTATCAATTAGCCTTCATTTTAATCATATCTTCATTGAAGCACATCTCTCAGCTCCAGGGTGACAACAAAGAGATTTCAAGAAAAAGGAAGAATTTTCTATACAGTGAAAGGCACAGATTCAATACTCCTACCCCTCTAGGGCCTTCATAAGTTGTAAACTTGGGAGAGCAGCCTAGGGATATGGATGCTTAAGACATTAACATTTCAACTTAACTACTGTAGTGAAAATAATTGTTATATTTCATTTCTAGAGAGCTTTTCAAGAGAGGTTGCAGAGCACTTATATTTCAAGTTAACAAATATTTTCAGAAGGCATGTTGTACACAAGATCTATGCATTTCAATCACCACCCCTGTCAGTAGGTTCCAATCACTAACCAGCCAAATGGCAAAGGCTCCTTAAGGGAGCAGTTAAGCCAATTTGAATGTCTTAATATGACAGACTCCTCCATTTTTTTTAAAGAAAGAGATTAAAATTGAAATACTGAATATTTTAGGGACTTGCTAAATCTCTAAAGATACTTTTTTTTTTTTTTTTTTCAATTACGAGCCATAGAGACAGATTTCTGGCTGTGATTTCTGGGCTACCTGCTTCCAAACCACAGAAGAGCTTGATGAGAATGCAGATTTCTAGGTCTATAGATTTACTAAACCAGTGCTTCCAGAATGGAGCCTAGGAACCCGTATTTTTAATATACTCCCTAGGAAATTTCTAACACATTTTGGGTGAGTAGGACCCTAAAAATAAAATACAAATTGAACACCATATTGCTAACTTCAGATCCTTTTTGACTACATCTACTTAATCTCCCTCCCTTCTTCTCTAGGTTAGTTTATTTTATATTCAAATTCAAGAATGTGGTAATGCAGCTTTCTGGAATCATCCTCTCTCTCTTATCCTCAATCACATGGTCCCCCAAGACTTCAAAATTACCTAAAAGTTTATGTTCAAACCTAAAATCATAAAAACCACTAACTTCTCTCAGTTGGTGCAGAGTTGCCTCTGTCATGTCATGACAAACCAGAACTCAGTCTGTTTTTATCAAATAGAATTTTGTGACAAAGGATGTGATGCTGTGCTGAAGCACACTGGCTGTGGTGGCAGGCAGACGGGTCATGCTCCTGTCACTGTCTCTTGGTAACTCCTTTTATTTTGGATATATTACTTAATCTGTCTGAGCTCTAGCTTTCTCATCTAGAAAATGGGAATCCTGGTGCTTGGGATTGTTTCTGCGATGTGGATGTTCAATTAATTCAATCATGCACTCAACAAATATTTACTGAGCAACAACTATGCACCTGGCAGTCCTTCTAGGCCCTTGAAATCCATCCGTGAGAAAAACAAAAGATCCCTGTCCTCACGGGCCTTGCAATTTTAGAAAAAGGAGCTAAGTGGTAAACAATAAATAAAATAAATAAGTGTGTTATACATTAGGGTAAAAGAGTCAAATATAACGTTTAAAAAAAGGCAGGATAAATGGGATCAGGATAGCAGGGGTGGGGAAGTGGATCAAGGTAGGCTTCTTTGAGAAAGAAGGATTTGAACTGATCTGATGGGAAGGAGGGAGTGAGCCAGGGAAGAACATTCCAAGCAGGAAACAACTAGGGCAGTGGCTATAAGATGGGTAAATGAAGACAGGATGCCTTGTGAGCTGCCTTGAGGACTTTGGCTTCTACTCTGGGTGAAATGGAGAGTAGTTGCAGGGTTTTGAACAGAGGAGTGACACGAGCATCATGATTCCTTACCTATCATTAGAAACGATGTGCTTCAATTACACATTCTAAGATATTCCTTAAGTCCAAAAAAATTTAATAGATGAATCATTTTCAAGAAGAATAGATTATGCTTGGGCTTATAGTGATTATTCTTTACAACAGAGCTTTAAAACAGGACAAAATTGGGGCACCTGGGTGGCTCAGTCGTTTAAGCGTCCGACTTCGGCTCAGGTCATGATCTCACGGTTTATGGGTTAGAGCCCCGCGTCGGGCTCTGTGTTGACAGCTCGCTCAGAGCCTGGGCTTGTTTCGGATTCTGTGTCTGTCTGTCTCTCTCTGACCCTCCCCTGTTCGTGCTGTCTCTCTCTGACTCTCAAAAATAAATAAAAAACATTAAAAAAAAAAAGGACAAAATTTGCCGAAGAGCTCTACTATATTTGCATAATCATCTCTCAATATGATCTCTCTGGAGGTCACTGTGTGTGAATGGGTGTGTGCATACACGCTCCCAAGCTATTACCTGAGTGCTATCACCAGCCCTAACTGGATCGTAGGCCAAGTCCCATCCTACTGACATTTAGGTGCAAAACTGCATTCCTGGATATGGACCAGGGTCTGAAGAAAAAGCAATATCCCTAGACCTCAATTCACAGGCCATTATACCCATTCAAGAAATGAAAATTCAGCTCTAGAAACATACAACTCAAGCCACTTGACATTCTTGAAAAATTTTATAAATTATGCATTTTCTCAAATCTGCACAGTTAAATGAGAAATGATACAATGTTAGATATGAGCATGAAGGAAATGGGTAGGCTTTGGGAAGAACCACATAATCTTCATTGGGTTCAGGAACAGCTAGCAAGGGCACAGGGGTATCCATCATATTATATTTTTCCACAAAAACTCTCTCATTGGGTACCATGTATTTCAAAGAGTTTTACTACTAGAACTTTGTGGTACATTTTAGAGATCCTTGTAGCAAGGGTGTTAACTTTCCATCTTTTACTTCATTCCTGATATTTTTATTGAAAGTTAATTTTTCTTTATAGTCCATTGTACTTGCTAATATTGCCTGAATAAAGTGTAATGGTGCAATAAGGTAAAATTTCTCCCATGCAATAGTCAAATGCCAGGCTCCTGAATGGGGACCCTTTGTTTGCTGTGTCATTATACTTTATGATGTTGATGGGTCCTTTAACTATTAAACCTTCATATCCAAAAAGGACAAAATTGCACGATGTTAACATGTTTATCTAATAAGAGATGAGTGCAATAAAATGTTACCCTGTGTTAATTCCTTTTTTTTTCTTTGATTCATCTGGAAAATTGAACTAAGCTGGGTCAAATCTTCTGACTGAACATACAAGCTAATAAGCTTCCTTCTTCATCTCCCTTCTAATTGCTGTATAATCTAAATGCTGGTACTATTGTTAAATTATTTTTCTAAGAGTGTTTACATCAGTATTCAAATTGAGTGGAAATCATTTGAGATGGAAAATATGGAAGTTTAAATGTATTCCTTTGCCAAAATAGCCAATAAGAGCATCAACTCTGAGGCCAGTCTGCCCGGGTTTGAAACCCAACTCTGTGCCCCCCAAGCTATGTAGATTAAGGGCAAGTTGTTTAACCTCTCTGTGACTCAGTTTCAGTGTCAGTGATATGGGACTAGCAATAAGGATGTTAAGAGGATAAAACGAATTAATGTAAAGTGTTTAGAGCGGTACCTGACCTGTGATAAGTTGCTAAATAAACATAAAAATATATCAAAAATTAAGTGGCCCTCTTTATGACCTACTCTAAAGAAGAAAAATTGATAGTTGGGGAAGACAATAAAATCATTACTTCAAGAATTATTATACAAGCTACTTTCATAGCCCACCTGGTCTCATTAAATCTCTCCAAAATCCTCCTGTTCCTGGGGACCATGCCTTCCCGATGCAAAGGGGGCATCCACATAGGTGATTCCAACACAAGGCCCAAACTCTCACTTCTTCTTTCCTTTATGAAGTCCTCTCTGATTACTGGGAAAGAAACCTCAGGCTTGTCTCTTGAGAGGAGGCTTAATATGCTCCTCCAAGTGTTATCTGTGGTATTTATGGAGGCTCTGGAGGGGCAGACTCTGGAGATGTGAAGAATAGAATCCAGAAGTGGTTTCATAGTTCCACAGGTCTTTAATACCATGGTGAAATGCTGATCCTGCCATCCCCAGAGGGTTTGACCTTGACCAGAGTCAGAGTACGTGCCTGTAAATACACACATAGTGACTGCAAACTCAGAAATGGTTGAATTCCTTCCCTCCTGGGTGTTCTGTACTTACTTCCTCTGGCTTGCACGATCTGGTCCAGCTTTCACACTACCTCTTCAGAAAAATCTTCCGCAATTAATCTAGTGCCTGGAAAAATGGCTGACACGAGATAGACACCAAGGGGCATCTGCATGGCTCAGTCGATTAGGGTTCCCACTCTCGATTTCAGTTCAGGTCATGATCTCAGGGTTGTGAGATAGAGCCCTACATCAGGTTCTATGCTGAGCATGGAGTCTGCTTAAGATTCTCTGTCACTCTTTCTCTCTTTACCTCTCCCCTGCTCTTACTGTCTTTCTCTCTCTCTTAAAAAAAAAGAACAGAAAAAAGACTGAAAACTAGTTACACATAAATGAATGACTGATCTTTTCACAAAACCAAATTAGAATATTTATCATCTTTTCTTGAGAGGAAATAAATAACATACTTACAAGTTTTAAAATTCAAATAATACAAAAGCATTTACAGTGAAAAAAAAACCCTTTTTCTTTATCCCCTATCCATCCCATTCTCCTCCCAGAACCAGCTGATGTTACCAGTTTCTTGTGACTCCTTCAGAGATATTTTGCATTTGCCAACCAATATGTATATAATCTGCCATCACTCCACCCCCATTTATAACCATTTTAGACAATCTTCTGTTCTCATCCTCTCTTCCCAGAGCTCTTGTAACTACTATGTGTTTTGCCTATTTTTAAAAACTAGTATAGTTGAATTTACAAAGCTATCAAACCAAAGAATAATTATTGGAATTCTTTTATATTGAGAGCTCCTCTACTATTTAAAAAATATAATTTTGTTTATAAAAATTTATTTTACAACTCATTTCAGAAAACTGTTATGTAAGGCAAATAAATGCAAAATTTGTAGATAAGTTCATGAGCAGATTATCTTTCTATGGTCTGAGATATATTAAGGAGAGGCTCAGAAACATACCTATGTAGAGCTGTGGGGTATTTTTATATTTAACATCAGTGCAAAAGTGATTTTGTAAATTTTTTAATGTTTGTTTATTTTTGAAGGAGAGAAAGACAGAGCATTAGTGGGGTAGGGGTAGAGAGAGACACACACACGGAATCCTTAGCAGGCTCCAGCCTCTGAGCAGTCAGCACAGAATCCAACGCTAGGCTCAAACTCATGAAGAGCCATGAGATCATTACCTGAGCTGAAGTCAGACACTTAATCAACTGAGCCACCCAGGTGCCCCAGTGCAAAAGTGATTTTTAAGCAGAGAGGGCTTCTTGGAATCAGTTAGCCACTTTTGATTGTTTCCTGGAATTACTAACATGGATTAAAAACCTCCATGTCTGTGTGATTGAGGTCTAATTATGCTTTTTGGGCCTCTAATGCCAATATTCCTTAATTTCTACCCACTCAACTGCATGAAGCCATGACTTACTCTTCTTTCCAGAGCACTTTCTTTTACCTGTCCTATTCTCTACCCAGGGTGGTGGACCAATTCCTACCCAGTATAGCTCTCTCTACCTGTTTCTCTTATCCCTGTTTTCAGATTTTCAGTTCTTAAAAAATTTTCTAAATTAACTGACTTAAAGTCAATACTTTCTCACCATGAGTCCCATTACGGAAATGAATACAACTGAAGAGTAATGAATTAAAGATAATTTTGCTTTTTATATCATTTGCCATATTTGACTCACAAATTTCACATTTAAACAAAAGAAGTTAAGGCTGAAATAGAAAACTATTACATGATGAAAAAGGGAAAATACTTAATAGAAACTACATTAATTACTGAGAGCAGGTATATTTCTCTTAAAAGGGAAATAGATAACTTTTGACAAAAGTTTTCAAACAAGAGACTTATGACAGTATTATGCATTAAATATGAAGTCTATATATATAGGCAAAGACAACTAGTAAATTGCCTTGGAAAACTTGGGCTTTTTCCCAGCTTGTGGCAACCTGAATTGAACACTAAAAGGTATTCTGAAACCCAACTTTAATGTAGAGAAGGGAATTTTCCACACACATCTCGACCACCAGCAGGATGTCCTACAGTTGAACTCAATTCTGACACTATCTACCCAGAGACAGCAGCCAGTTCCACAGGTTAAGGGCTCAGTCCTACAATACTGCCCACTTCCCACTCCCTTCAGAAGCCAGTTGAAAATCCAGGTTTTTACCTGTGCTTGTGACTGGCCAGCTGTAAAATCAGAGGTTCCCATAACCCTATCCTTGGGTTCAATTAATTTGCTAGAACAGCTCACAAAACTCAAAGAAATATTTTACTTAATAGATCAGTGGTTTATTATAAATGGACATAAATCAGGAACAGCCAGGTGGAAGAAGGTATAGGCACAGTAAGGGGCAAGGGCACAAGACTTCCATATTCTCTCCAAGTGTGCTACTCTCCCCTAATTCCCATATTTTCACCAGCCAAGAAGCTCTCACATCCCATCTTTTTGGGTTTTTATGAAGGCTTCATTACATAGACATGAGTGATGAAATCATTGGCCATTGGCCATGGAACTCAATCTCCAGCCCTTCTCCCCTCCCCAGACATCTGGGGGTAGGACTGAAGTTCCAATCCTCTAATAACAGGGTTGGTTCCACAGGCAACCGTCCTCATCCTTAGATGGGGTTCCCAAGGTCACCTAATTAACATAAAAAAGTCACCTTTATGGCTGTCATCACTTAAAAAATTCCAAGCATTCTCTGCACTAGAATGGAGATGAAGACCAAATACATATTTCGTATACAATATCACAAACAGTAACTTCTGTGCTTTATCTCCTATTTGCACATAGATTATGTTTTAGAAAAACTGGATAATCAGAAAATGTTAACTGTAGAGGTTTTTAATTTTTTCAATATTATATTTTTAGATTACAGAAACTATACATATATCATCTATATACATATATATGTATATATATTTGCATAATAGTAGCTATGAAGGGCAAACCAATGCTTGACAACATTTGCTTGGCTGGAAGAAATATGAAGAATACACAGTACACTGATACTCAAATGGAGGTTCACCCCTCAAAAAAAGGTATGGGAACCTCAAGAAAAAGAAGACAAAGAATGTGAGTTTTTAAATCAGCCATGCATGGGCAAGGATTTTAAGGGTTGTAAAACACTGGCATATGCAAGATATAAAGACAGTAATTAAAATCACAGCTGGTGGGGCTCCTGCCCTGAGCTCACAATCATAATTCTCACAACCAACGTTTTGACCATCACTCTGTGCCAGGTACTGGGCTAAGCATTATGGCACCATCTTATTTATTCCTTCCTGGCCTTCAATGTACACACTACTCATATCTCCATTGATGGATAAAAGCAATGGATGGGCTCAAATAACTTACCCAAGATCACACAGAGAGTGAACGCAAAGCCAGTATTTGAAATAGGATATCAATACTTTTAATCATCTAACTCTATTGGGAAGAGAGGATTTTTGCCTCTCATTAAAACATTCTCATTAATATCTTTGCTATAATTGACTGTAATTACCTTATACAGTCTCTTCTCTTCAATTATATCGCTTCTTCAGAGCTATATTCCAAAATTATTTGTATATTCAGCAAAAACTAGTAGTCATGGATTATTTTAGGATTCAAATTGTTGAATTAATGGCTCTCTACAAATATGTTCTGTGGTGAAGTATATAATGGAAGCTCTTTTGTCTACTAGGAATAATAATAACAATAATAATTAATCATTATTCTCATTTGCTAGGTATTGTTCTGAGAGCTTCAAGCTTCTCAACTGAAATTGATGTCATCTTCATCACAGCTCTATGAGTGAAGTACCATTATTATATCCAATTTATGGATGAGAAAACTGAAAATATGCTTTTTTAAGACCTATGAAAATATGTGATCCTTAAAAAGATAGGGAAAGGAAACTGCAAAACGAAAACAAATGCTTAATATATAGCTATATAAATATAAACAAACATGTAAGTGCTACCATATAGAGCATGACATAGGTTCTATTAGTTATGGAATCCAATATGCTTAAAATCTTTATTATATCTGAGAACAACTCATAGGATATTCTCACTTATAAGGATTTCTGAGTATATTCACTGTGCTTGCTAAGACATCACAGCCAGCCTTTAAATTAAACAAGTTATTCGTAGCCAA
The DNA here is from genome assembly GCF_008692635.1 of Crocuta crocuta. Lineage (NCBI taxonomy): Eukaryota > Metazoa > Chordata > Mammalia > Carnivora > Hyaenidae > Crocuta > Crocuta crocuta. Next base: position 8,076,108 of record NW_027531005.1, on the reverse strand, counting down.
ATAACTCAAAAACAAAATTATAAAAATCTCTCAAGACACTTACCAAAAAAGGGAGAGAGACAGGAATAATGAGAGAGAAAAATGTTAGGGGGTTTCCCAAAGGAAATTCAAGGAGCTCAAACTGTCATAATTTGTGCACATAACAGCTTGTGGGGCCTAGGGAGAGCTGAGGACTTGACATTCACCTTGTTCAAGTTCATTCTAAGTTTAAGATGCACCAAAGAACCAGTAAATAAGATTTGAAAGCTGATGATCCTACTCTGCTCCCTGCTGGCTGCGTGACCCTGGACAAAGCCCTTAGCAACCCTGTTTCTTATCATCAAACAGGGCGGTTGTAAAAACTAAACAACATGGTATATTGGAAAATGGCTTTGCCAACTATAAATTTCCATAGAAGTAAAGACGTGGCTGTTAATCCCAGCTATACAGTTTTTCTCTTCTTGAGGGAGGGACCATTAAAGTTGTCAGATATTTTTAAAAGAAATTTTGTTTTCTTACCATTAAATAAATACAATAATCGACAAAGTGCTGTCAAGTACAAATCTGCCCTTGGGAGCCTTTCTATACATGATTAAGAATAATTGGACTTTCTGGGGCGCCTGGGTGGCTTAGTCGGTTGAGCGTCCGACTTTCACTTAGGTCATGATCTCGCGGTTCGTGGGTTCGAGCCCTGCGTCGGGCACTGTGCTGACTGCCAGCTCAGAGCCTGGAGCCTGTTTCAGTCTGTGACTCCCTCTCTCTCTGACCCTCCCCTGCTCACGCTGTGTCTCTCTCTCTCTCNNNGGGCTCTGTGCTGACTGCCAGCTCAGAGCCTGGAGCCTGTTTCAGTCTGTGACTCCCTCTCTCTCTGACCCTCCCCTGCTCACGCTGTCTCTCTCTCTCTCTCCTAGAAATAAATAAAACATTAAAAAAATTAAAAAAATAAAAAGAATAATTAGACTTTCTGTGAATGAGCATTTCTTCAATGCTGGAGAAGTTTATTTAAGTAGTTTCAACATACTCTGAAATAGCACTTGTACCTGCCAGATCTCATCGAGGGGTCTTGGACACTGGCAGCCACTAGCCTCTGGGTGAGGTGCGGCCAAAGACCCAAAAGCCAAATGTCTACCCTATTTTCTCAAAAGCCCAATTTTAGGAGCTTCCTTTTGGGATGCCCTGGACTGTGTATCTCAGAGATTCTCCCTGTCACTCAAGACCTGGGCCTAAGCAGAAGCAACACAGAACTTCTTTTCTTGGGTCTGGTGAGGAGATGACTCAATCTGCCAGACGGGTTTCCCTCAGCTTCAAAATTTTAAGGGGACCAAAAAGAGCAGCACCTACAGACTCATATTAACACAGAGGTCACAGTCTATAAAATAAGGAAAAGCAGAGGGAAAGAGAAGCATGATGAATCCAGCAATTGTCCATCTATATGCCAATTAATTTCAACAATAATTTCAATATTCCCATCTGGCCTAGTGGAGTCTCCAATATTGAGTGCAGTCAAATCTCTACTCTTCTCTATTTATTTATTTTTATAAATGTTTATTTATTTTTGAGAGAGAGAGAGAGAGAGAGAGAGAGTGAGCAGGGTAGGGGCAGAGAGAGAGGGACACACAAAATCTAAAGTAGGCCCCAGGCTCTGAGCTGTCAGCACAGAGCCTAACGCAGAGCTTGAACTTGTGAACTGCAAGATCATGACCTGAGCTGAAATCAGAGGCTTAACCAATTGAGCCACACAGGTGCCCTTCAACTCCCCCTTCTCTTAAACAGTCTCCCCACTCAATACCTGTTCCCATGCACTCATATGCATTATGCATATAATTTATGATTTCTACTTGCAAGAGACTGTTGGCAGAAGTAGTGGGGTGAAGGTTTAAAAGGAAGAAGGAGCAAAGGGTAAGGGATCTATCCTGCCTCTGCCTCTCACTCCTTCCTCCATGCTTGGAGAGAGAAAAGGTCAGAAACTGGTGGAAGAGTTCAAGAGACAGCTGGTGCAGCAGAAACCAGAATGCTAAATCCCCATTCATGAGGAACACTCCTAGGTTCATATACTAGGATTCAGGGGCCAGAATCCCACAGCCTCAAGGTTGTTTTGTCTGTCCTTGGTGACCTGCAGGAGCAGAGGATTAAATTAATTATACTTCAGAATTCATAGCACATCATTTTCCTTGGCTCTGAGAATGGTCTCACTTTTATTTTACTTTTGAACTTTGTCCCTATTGCCTATTCCTGTTTCATCTCCCTTTCCCACCACTGGCCATGTTTCTAATGCATTTGATGACTATTTCTTTCACTGAACCACTCCTACCCTGTACCCGCACCTCCTCTCAATCTTAGCACCAAGTCTCCAGGGTCTTCTCCCATCCCCACATTTGATCACACCTTGATGTCAGCCTTGGCACACCAGTTTACCTGCCCCTCTGCCTCCTCACTTGCTATTTCATTCTCTCCATTCCTGCTGACTTAATATTACCATGACTGACTAGTTAGTCCCTCCTCTCCGAGGCTCAGAACTATGGTCCTGCAACAAGAAGAACCATGGCAGGAATGGCCCGGAACCTCCAGGGAGGACTTTGGCTCCTCAGAGTCCACTGCCAGGGAAACTCCACCTACACATAACCAAAAAAACAAAACAAAACAAAACAAAAAGCAAAAACCTCTTCTGGAGCTCTGATGATATGTCAGACATATTCCTAATTCAGAGTTAGGGAATTAAAGTGTCTTCATCAGTGACACTGGGCTTTACTTGAGGGGAATTTGGAAAGCACCCAGGAAAGAAACACCTGTCTGTACCTCCTCTTTCTCAATGATGGTCTTCTCTTCAGGATTTACTAGGCAACCATAACATTCAGGCATTGATTAGCTCTCCTGAATGCAAACAATGTATGCCCCAACCCTTAAGAAAAATAATATAAATATATTGTGTTTATAACAGCATAAAGGGATTAAAAACGAACCATGGCCTACCAAACTAACAACATTCAGATTTGTGTGACTTTTTCGGGCCTGTCGCTGATCTGGGATTACAACAGTCCCTGCTGTAGACTGAAGATTTCCTTATAATGTCCAGGGAAGTTCTGGTCACCCACTAGACACACTGTTCTTTTGGTAGGATCTTCCATGGCAGGCGCATCACAGAGGTAACTTGGCAAAATAGACTATTAATAATTGTATCCTTTAAAAATATGTGTAACTTTGTATAGTGACAGATGGTAGCTAGATTTATTGTTGGTGATCATTTCACAGTGTATACAAATGTCAAATCATCATGTTGTACACTTAAAACTAATATAATGTTGTATGTCAATTATACTTCCAAAAAATGTGTCCTTTATGAAAAAGGCTTCAAAATATGTAATACCTTGGAAATTCTTTGAAACTCATTTTAAATCTTCAATCTGGCGGTGTCAAGCAGACAAAATGTGAAGCAGCATATGTTTTTAAGTATCTTACAGCTGTCGTCTTAAAAGCTGTAGTCGGCTTTAGTTCAACCAACATACTCATTTCCTGCAAATAAAGGGTTGAACAGACAAATACCCATATCTCTGCATTCAAAATGCATGTGCTTGAGTATTATTCTTCACTTACATGTAGCACTTTTTATTTGCAAAAAGCTTTGCAAGCACCCTGATTACTTAGCCCATATGGCACTCCTGTGAATTACATTTTCCAAATGGACAGACAAGAGAACTGAAACAGATTATGTCACAGGTCGAAGGGCCTGCCCTCCTGGGTCCTGCGGCTCCGTGTGTCAGGACGAGGTGTGTTGGTGGAGGTTGGGGGGGTGGGGAGGACAGAGACCTGTAAATCATGACTTCCCACCCTGTCCCTGGGGAGACCCGCTAGGCAGTGAAATCTCTCCTAGTTGGCAGTGTGAAAGTAAGGCTGGTCGACATTTTATGATTCTTTTCTCCTAAGATACGTAAAGTACTTTTCAGGTAATAACTCATAAATTGCTCTAACATCTTTGTGATATGTGTCTGTGGCAGATATTATCTCCATTTTAGTAAGGAGGAAGAAATTGAAGCATATAATGATAGAACAACTCGGAGTCTCTCCTGGCTCCCAGGCAGCAGGTTGATTTAGCAAAGGCCCATGCATGTAAGTTCAAAGAAGAGCTTTTTGACAGAAAAGACTTCAAACGTGATGATTTGCTAGCAACAAAACTAAAACATAATTACGTGTTAAACCCAGAGCAGAGTTCTTTGCATTACTGACTCTCAGCAAACATTAAGTGGCTGTGGTAACAATAAGAATCTGCCTGTTCTTCAGTTAGGAGTCCATCCCAGACCCACTTTAGCCATTTAACCTCCTTTCCAAGGCCAATAAATTCTTACTGAAGTAACTTGTTCTCCTTTATTCAGAAAACAGAAGCCTCTTTTGTTTCTCTGACAGAAATTCAACCAAGAGGGAAAAAAAACTTCACAAAAGAAACAGAAAAAAGAAATGGAGCACGACTAGTTCCTGCGATGCATAATTAAGCAGGTACCTCTTCACGTGTATGTGTGTGCTTATTCACTTGATTTTCCAGCTCTCTCAGGGATCCAAATCTAAAATAGAGCACTTGGGAACTGCTCACAGAGTTACAAGGCACTCTGGGGAATACAAGGTCTATAAACTGACACATTAGCCTCATCCATAGCTGGCTGTGAAGCTGTTTTACTGCCACAATATGGACCATAGTGTTCCTAATACAGAAATCATTTGGTATCAGTAACCAATATAACACTGGCATCGAAATGTCCTTCATTTCCCTTAACTGCTTCCATCCCATAGAAAAGCAAGTGCAATTGAGTGGAAATTGCTTTTCAAGAAGTTGTGTCTGCACAAGAAATGTGAAGCGAGGGACTGAGCGTCCATCTCATCAAACCAGGCCCAGCGCCCAATACTTTCTATTTGAAAACATGACAGAGTTCATATGGTGGCTTCTTGTGTTGAATGTATATGGTTCCAGTGGAATCATACTGAATACAGCTTTTAGAAGCCAATGGTCAGGGGTGCAAAAATATAGCCTTAACTTTTCCTATAATTGAACTTCTATCTCAAGCACCCAGGCTCCTCTGCAGCAGGAGAGTTAATCTTCCTAATTTCATTCAAATTATTAATTCTTCAGGCATTTCATGGATAAAATCAGACAAACCCAGGGTTTTGCCCTCTCCCTTTGATTCTCTTGAAAGGCCAGTGAGGTTCTGTGAGTTTGAGTGTGGCAGGCATTGAGGAGTGAGGTTGCCCCTCCACTGGCGTCCAATGAGAACACCTCCCCACCTGCTGGTCTTTGGTAATTGGCCTCTATTTCTACAGCATCCCCTGCCCTTGTGCAAGTGTACATTACAGCCTCCAGCTTTTCCACACTTGCCCCTACTTACATTGAACCCCTATCACCAACCTCTCTCACCCATGTCCACAGCCCCCTCAGGGACACTGAAAAGTATTGTAGGCTATTCTCTGGGCTTTAGGAGACTCAAAAGTATCAGAACCTTTCTCATCTGGACTGGCCCAGCTCTGTCTCCACTATGTTGGTGCTTCACAGTGTGTTCCTGAAGTTTGCTGCACACTCAGACTTCATCCAGGAAGCAAGGCATAGGTCTTCCCTTCTCCTAGAACCCTCCACACCACACTGAGCTGCTATCATCCTCACCCAGGGACTGGTCACTGCTGAACAGACTCCAGAGCCAGAGCGCTTGAATACAAACACTGGCTCTGACACAAACTGTGGCTTTGGGTCTATTACGTGAGCACTCTGTACCTCAGTTTTTTCATCTGAAAATGGGATCTATATCGTAAGGTTGACGAGAAGATTAAAGGAACTTAAATATGTAATGTACCTAGAATAATGCTTGCACATAGTAACGACTAGATGTGTTGGGTAATGGTGTCACTGGTGGTCCATGATGGAGGCTAGGATGGGGCATCCCTGCTCCTAGAGCGATATCAGCATCCCTTGCCCAGCCTTTTAAGAGAACTAGCTCTCACTCTCATGCTGTCTTTCCAAATCTATTGTCTATTATATAAACTTTGTGCTCTGAATCCTTCAGTCTCTTAGCCTTCTGGAACTCAAAATACCTTTTCTCTTTCAAAAACCTGGGCTTCTGCAATTTAAATCCTCCACTCTTCTGTAGACATCAAGAAACTATTGCACAATTGTGAGTTCAAAGTCAAGAATTTGTTTCTGCATTTTTCTCTCCCCTAAGATAATAACCCTGAGCCCTGTGATCAAGTATGTCTGACGGAAAAACCGTAAGCTAAAAAAGTTAGCATTTCTCTTCATTGAACTGGCTAGTCTGATCATTTTGTGAGGAGAAGAATAACAAGGAGGCTAAACTGGCCATGCCTATTCCATGTTTCAAATAGTTCTGAGAATCTCGAGAGCAGTTAAACTAGCCAAGGCAATATCCCACTAATTACTTGAGCCAATTCATGGAAAAAGGCAAAAACACATGAAAACAAGTGCTCTGTAGCCATATGCAATGACATGAAAACAACCCATACCACCAAGACACAGCTGCTCTCACTACTATTAGGACAAAGGTGCTAATGGATTTACCGAAAAATTAAAATTAGTAATAATTATGTTCCCACAAGAGCTTTGTTCTGAACACAAATGGCATCGACACCTTGCGAGTTAATGGTTAGCTGATTTAAGGAGGAACCTCTAGAAATGTATTTAAAGCATGGATTTCCCAGTGGTTTTCATTTTAAGCTCTAAATATGTTTTTGGTTACTGAACCAGATCCTGTGGCGTTAAAGTACATCCCCAGTGCATACTCAGAGATATATGGCCTCTTCCAGGCCACCAGAGCAATATTTGATGAGTTATGACTCAGGCCACAGGAGAACATTACTCACCCTGAGTCCACGAAAACATCTGTTTGGCTCCACAGGCTCTAAAGTTACAGCTTAAAGTCTCCAAAAGCCTTTTTAAGAAACACCTAAATGACACCACCAGGCATTTTAAATCAACCCACATGCATTTGAACTTCAAATGGTCAAACTGTGTGTGAGAAAAGATAACACCTTTTTCTCAACAGATCTGCTCCACCTCAGGACAACGTTCTTCCACCTTCTGAACGCCTCCGCAGTGTGTTTTCAATATCAGCTTTCCAGGCACTAATGAATCCACAGCATCAGCTTCGTGGTTACAACAGAGTTAATTATGATAGATGAGAGTCAGGATCCTTGAGTATGCCCCAGGCAAGGAGCTTTTAGAATCTCAGATTCATTGATGTATATAAAGGGAGCCTGCTCCAGGTTTCTGTAAAACCACTAAACTATTGATCATTTTCATTGGCATCACTTCCATACTAAATGTATAATTAAATGACTGCCCAATTGGTTTCAGATAATGGTAATAGCTCACACTTACAGAGGGCTCATTATGGTCTACTCACTGTGCTAAGCTGTTTATGAATATTATCGAATTTGGTCCTACAAACATTGCCATTTTACATAATCTTCATGAAAGTTGGGAAACAAGTCTAAGGTCACGCAGCTCATGATTGTGGGAGTTAGGACTAAATTCAGGTCTCATTTCAGAGCCTCTGCTTAACCCCACCAGGCTATACCCCCACATAGACTACATAATTGAACCAAAAGTGGACACTGTGTTCTATGCTTTTAGTCCCTACAAAACCAAATATGATTTTGACTCTGAATAGATGTTAGACTTCCCTTCTTGAAAAAATGTCAAGAGTCTCAACCTCCTTCATCACAGAACACCTCTAACATAATACAACATATCCATTAGGGTCTATAAGGCATTTAAACAATTAAAGCAAGTCTTTACAAAACATGAATATTCTTATAAAAGAATATTATAAGTAATCCTTCTCAAATCTTAAAAAAATTTTTAAAAAGTGAAATCCCGTTATATAAACAACGAAACATTAAAACCAAATTGGACAAAACATTGTTATAAAAACAGTTAATTTTGTACTGATATTTACTTCTTAATAGCCTATGCTTGAAATAATCTAATTTTTAGAGTTTTCCAAAACCTAATTTGGAGTAGGTAATTTTTTTTTAAGTAATCTCTATACCTAATATGGGACCCAAACTCACAACCCAGAAATCAAGAGCTGCGTGCTCTACTGTCTGAGCTAGCCAGGTGCCCCTGGACTAGGTGATTTTTTTGTTGTATGTTGTACTTGGATTCAGTGTTGACTTACTGTTACTTTCCTCCATTTTTCATTCTTTCGTAATATTATGTTTGGGTAGTGTTCATTTTTGTGCCATTGAGATGTAGAAACACTGTAAATCGGTATAAAATGTCACATATAATATTGTGAAAACATCCACAGCTTAAGTCTAGTGAGGTACTTCTAATAATTAATTTCACCAGGGAGCAACTTGTAATATTCTTTAAAATTATTACATGAGTATATCTAAATGATAGGATTGCATTAGGAGATGAGTTGGCATGGACAGGGCATAGACACTACGTGATGTAAGTGCAAAATGAAGTGTTTAGGAACAACTTACAGGCAAAGAGGTAGCAGAGGTTATAAGCTTGCTGTCCTGCAGAGAAGGCTATCTCGGGTTACGCACAGCCAGTCCAGCCATGGGAAGTGCACCAAAGGAAGGACCCTGTGCTTGTGCTGATTTGCACACTTATAGAGGCACTGAAAGGGGCCAGGAAAGATCTACATAACTGTGAAACGATGGGAACGCTGAGGTAGATGAGATGGCCTGTCAGAAAAGGGGACTCTCCTGGGTTCTGCCTCTGGCATAGCCTACTCTGCTAAGGAGCTGTCTTGGCCCCAGAGTCAGCATCCAAAAAAGCAGGAATGAGCCCCTTTGGATTTGAGTGAATATTTTTAGCATATTAGTTTCAAATAGGAACAACTTCAAATATGTTAAAAGGTCACAGTAGCCAACTTGAAGGGGCTCCCAATAGTCAGATCTGAGACAATTTTAGCAACAACAACAACAAAAAAGGAGAGTAATTGGTTATAATCATAGACCAAAATAAAAGTCCAGAGTTCATAGCAATATAAATAAAGCACATACAAACATACATAAAATGAAATCTCTTCTGTACAATAGATTTTCAACTAGCAAATATTGGGTGAAGGAATCATGAAAATAGAAAAATCTATTTGGAGGGGTTCCTGGCTGGCTCAGTCAGTGGAGCTTGTGACTCTTGATCTTGGGGTCATGAGTTTGAGCCCCCACATTGGGTGGCTATAGAAATTACTTAAGTAAAATCTTCTTTAAAAAAGAAAGAAAAGAAAATCTAGTTGGCAAATATCACAGTAATACAGCATTTTGACAAATGCTAAAATTTGTGGGTGAAAATTTTATGAGAGGATAATTACAGAGTCTAAAAGTATCTATCTTTCCATATGATTTGTATTACTTACAATGACAATAAGAGTAACTTTTTGGAGAAAACTGACAGACAATTCCTTCAACAAGTGATTAAAGTTAACATCACCAGTAACGGGGCAAATTAACTCTGTGCCTCGCAATACGATGCACTAAAAAGGATACAATATCATTTCTGTGATATTCTTGCCAAAAGTGCATAATCTAAATTTAATAATAAGGAAAAATCAGAAAAATGCATATTGAATTACATCCTACAGTAACAAGTCAATATTGTTCAAATCAATGAAAGGTAAAAAGACAAAGACCAAAGAAACTAGAAGATGCACCAAAAGAGCAACGCTACTGGCCTTTCTTAATTCCTCTGCTTGTCCATGGTATGGGCAGGTCCCCCATGGGTGGGAGGGAAGAACAGTAGCAGCAAGGTTATTCTGTGCTGTCGGTAGTTAGATGGTAAATCTGCCTAATTGTGAACAAAAACATTAGCAAGACCTAGAGTTATATTCTCCAATAGCTTTATTGGTTATTAAGCTGAAATTTTGCAATTAGTCTGATTCCTGCATTATTCTCAATAGGTCTGAATCAAGACAGAAAAAAGATAGTGTTATTTATTAGTAGAGTGACCATATACTTTACTGTTTAATTGAGACAATTCTGAGAAAGAAAACACTATTAATAACTACTCCAAGACTATAAATAAATCTGGGACTTGTCCCTGGCAAACTGGGTATGTGATCACCCTGTTCATTGGAGCTTACGGGTGACCTGAGATGTTGAGAAATAGACACAGAATAAAATTTAGGGAGAAAAGTAACACTCCGTGATTGACGGGAAGGTTTAGTGTTTAGGTTTTTTAGACTTTTCTTTTACCTTATTTTTGTAAAATAAAACACAGATTCATAAAATCTCACATAAATGCATTGCTTAATGAGTATTAGACAGTAAACACTCTTTTTTAATTTTTTTTAATGTTTTATTTATCTCTGAGAGAAAGAGAGACAGTGTGAGCAGGGAAGGGTCAGAGAGAGAGGGAGACAGACTCTGAAGCAGGCTCCAGGCTCTGAGCTGTCACACAGAGCCTGATGCGGGGCTCAAACCCACGAACTGTGAGATCATGACCTGAGCCAAAGTCGGACGCTTAACTGACTGAGCCACCCAGGCGCCCCTAGACAGTAAACACTCTTGTAACTATCAGCTAGGTCAAGAAATTGCCTGCCAACCTCTCCAGTAGCTTGTTAATATTCCCTCTCCCAATCACACCCTCCTTCTTCCCTCCAAAAGTAACCTCTATCTTCCCTCAGCTATCACTACCTTAGATTTCTTTTTGGTTTTCCTTTTTTTTTTTTTAGACTCAATCATCTAGTCTTGCCCATTTTCAAAAATGTCTTTTAAATCTATTTTAGTCTGCGGATTTTCCCTTCTGGTTTCCCTCCCCCACCTCACATGTTATCCAATGGAGAATTCATACCACTTAGTCTGGTTTCCCACAATCTGAGTATTGCTGGCCACACATTCATGGTGCAGTTCAGCATGTGCTTCTGTCCTCTGTATGTCCTGCATATGGCAGCTGGATCCAAATACTTGTTGAGACTTGGGCTCAATCCCTTTGGTCAGTCTGTAGGTGGTCGTGTGGTCTCTCTTTTTGTGATGTTAGCAGCCATTGACACTCTTAGCCAGATCCATTAATTCATTGGGAGTAGTAAAATGATGATATTCTACTTCTACATTTTATCTTCATTTATTAACTGGCATATTTTTATAAACAAATGCTTAGTGCATCTACTATTTAGTTACCCAGTGTACCCACTGATACAGTTTGTGTAAGAAATGCTTGATTCTTTTCCTTTTAAAAAAAAGTTCTAAGATAATTAGCTCCCTGTCATCTTCTGAATATTACCAATAATTTTATATCATTATGACCTCATTAGTTTAAACATATTATATGGGTTTCAATCTATGGAGTTTCTTATCCTTAATAAGCCTCAAATTGTTCCATCTTGGCCAATGGAGTTCTCTTCAAGTTGACTCCTGAGTCCTTTTGATACTCCCAAAGTAGTCTGTGAGAACCATCTTACTGTTTGATAAGATATTTCTAGACTCACCATCTACAAGAGGGATTTAAACTAGATGATTTCTAAACATCCTTCTAGCCTTATAATTTTGGGACTACAAAGTCTTAAATTAATTGGAAACACTTGTTAGAGTAAAGCATACACTGTAGTCTCACATTATCTTGCCTACCACACTATGAACCCCTGGAAGGCAAGAATATACCCTGTTCTTATGGGGCACCTGGGTGGCTCAGTCAGCTAAGTGTCTGACCTCAGCTCAGGTGATGATCTCATGGGTTAGTGAGTTTGAGCCCCACATTGGGCTCTGTGCTGACAGCTCAGAGCCTGGAGCCTGCCTCAGATTCTGTGTCTCCCTTTCTCTCTGCTCTTCCCTTGCTCATGCTCTGTCCCTCTCTCAAAAATAAATAAACATTAAAAATATTTTTTAAAGAATACATCCTGTTCTCTTATCCCCTCACACTGTAACACATTGTAGATAATGGATAAATGCTTACTGATTAAACTGTACCATAAGATCTGCTTAGTTTACAATCTTAAAAGACTACACTATTGAATGAACTCTGTCTAGTCTAAAGATACGATCTGAGGTATAATCACTGATAAATCAAGATAGCAAATAATTTACTTGCTAATATGAAAGAAAGAAGACACATCAACATCACATTTCAAATTAACTATTATTAAGGAAAAAAAGACTAACACACCCCTTACAAGTTATCAACTCTATCCTGTATTCTGAGAGGCTTGCAGAAAAATTTCACAACCCCCTAACTTTTATTTTTGTAAGAAATGGAGAGCGGTGAGGTTTCTGTTCCGAACACTGCAAATTCGGGACCTATTAGCGCCAGACCACTGCCATGCAGAGGGACAGGAAGGCCAATAACCATGGGTTTGGGTTGTTGTTTTTTTTAATTCTTGTTTCTTGTGTGGGCAGCTGAAGAGGAAACCCTGTGTGTTATGGGGCCTTGCTAGTCAAGAGTCAGTATGGAGCATGAGTGGGGAAGTTGCAGAGAGGCATGTATGGGGACTCTGTCCTGTTCTAGGTCTTCACATTTATGAAACCTGAAGAGCAGAAACTCTTTCCTTCTGTTACAAGAAAAATACGTGAATAATAATGTTAAAATTAGTTACTAGCAGTATGTTCAAGATGGACTATGACCATATGTTCTTATTTAAACTAAGCAGCAGGCAGTGTAAGTATGTAGCATTTTTAATGAAACAGTTTATGGTGGAGATGCTTCTGCTCTGTAGAAAGCTGCATAACTATTGGCCTTCTTGTCAGAAAACGAGACTTTTTACTCCCTAGTTGTGCTTTAAGGAGCACGTTAGTCACTCAGTGCATTAAACCTACAATAATTTTTTAAAATAATTTTTAGAAGATTTCTGCTTCCAGGATATTTCTCCAGTCCTCCGATGGGTGCTACAAGAAACCTAGACATTATATATAAAATCAATACAAAAAGATGCTGAAAGGTAAAGAGATTGTTAACCTGACCCCTGTTTCAAGATTCACTTCCCAGTACCTTGCTCTGTACATAGTTCACATTGCTTTGCTTTACCTAAATAATGCACTTGGGAAGTATCTCATCGTCAGATAGCTCAGGGGTACGTGTTTCCCCATGGACCTCTGTTGCTTCTCTCCCTGATACTGTTGAGCTAAGGAAAAATGCCTTAGCAAAAGCACCTAAGTGGTGTTCCAATATGGCAGGTATGCCCATCACTCTGCGACCAGATCTCTGGTCTATTCTGGGATGAGAAATCTCAGAATATAAATTCAAAGAAATTTCAAAAAAGTCCCAGAGCAATGAATTCTTCCTCCTGTTCTTAACAACAACTACTATTTATTTAGCATCAATTGTATGCCTGCATTTTCCTAGGAGCTTTAAGTAGATTAACACACTTAACTTACACCCATGAATTAGATCCACCCTTTTTATTTGGGAAACTGAGGCAGAGAATCGTTGTATAACTCACTCAAAGTCATAGAGTAAGTGGAAGAGCTGTGATCTAGATCTCAGGAATCCAACCTCAAGTCGTCTCTACCTTAAAACGCTGGTTTCTAAGGCTGGTCCAGGGTATTTGCTTCGGGATCATGAGTGTCAGTTATAAAACTGGTTCTTGGGTCCACCCCAACATTGTCAGATCTAAATTCTATGGTAGGATCTAGGAATCCATATTTTCAACAAGCATGCCAGGTGATTTTTGTGGGCATCAAAGCTGGAAACTTACTGACTTAGACCATGTGTCAGATCCTACGAGAAAAACACACTGACTTCTGAGAGGCCATAAGTCACACACACAGGCCCCTCTTGCTAGTCCAGTGGGACCCTTATCATTCCAACTTATAAAAGTGACAATCAGAGCCAGCAGGTGAGTATGGGTTCTAGAAAGAGGTACTGTGTGAAGGTTGTGTACACAGGTGTTTCCTTCCGGTCTTGCCCTTTAGAGTTTTAGTCCAGGATCTGAATAGTGGTATTCTAATCCCATCACATGAGCCAGCCACTGAATAGTAACGACTTGATTAGAAAAGCTCTAATCTTTGGCTTGCTTATTTAACTGAAGTTTATACTGTACTCTTGGCCGGTACTCCAGACCATGTTTGCCTTTGAAAATAGAATAACTAACTGGGTGAATGAAAGACTGAGTGAGCAAATAAATAAAATTCACAAGTCATACACAGAAATAACTTAATTTACCATTTGACTTCGCAAATCTCTCTGGAGTCACTGGCCACCTACAAGTGACATCATCCACATTAAAATAAAAGATACTATCAAAGTTCACTTACATGGATCACTATAAATGCTATCAAAGTTATTATCAAAGTCCATTTGCTTTTTGATAATTTTTTTTTTACCAAATAATAAATCATTATTAATCTATTTTAAAAGGTTATTGGGGTGCCTGGGTGGCTCAGTCAGTTAAGTGTCCAACTTCAGGTCATGATCTTGTGGTTCGTGGGGTCAAGCCCCTCATCAGGCTCTGTGCTGGCCGTTCAGAGCCTGAAGCCTGCTTCGGATTCTGTGTGTGTGTCTCTCTCTCTGCCCTTCCCTGCTCACATTCTCTCTCAAAAATAAACGTTAAAAATTTTTTTAAAGATATTATCAAAGTTAATTTAAGTGGGTACCATTTGTCCCCTAAGCAATATACATATGTGTGCCCTTTGTGATGTAATGTTTCAAAGCCAACCATTTGCTGGCGATAAAAATTAGTAGGATTGAGAGGAGAGTTGTGGGAGAATCATTATAAATGTTGCACTGAAGAAACTAAAGATATTTCTGCTGTGTAAGAAATATTAGTGAAGTAAGTCCACCTATTAATATAGAAACATAAGTGAATAAGAAACATAAAAAAGAATAGCTTTCTTTAATGACGTTTCTAGATAAACCCATAAAGCTATTTGATGTGATACCATGCCTGCTGTAAATGGGTGCTTACAGTGGTATTTAAAAGAGTTGGTGGGAGGGTCTAGGAGGGTGTATGGGTAACACTACTTAATAGAACAAGGCTGGCATGAACTTAGGGAACCAAGTAAAACCGGGGGGGTGGGGTGTACTAATGTTTTTCTAAAATTGTACTAAAACCTCACAATATACTGGAATCTGGAGTAGGTTGGCCCCTTTGGACCACCCAGGGCCACATACTGAATAAGTAATCCCAGGCTTTGGAGCCAGACAGTCCTGGATTCAAATCCTACTTCCTAGCTGTGTTACCTTGATGCAGTCACATCAGTTCTCAGAGAAGCCTTCTTTTCCTCCCCTATAAAATGGGCAGAGTAATCCATGCTTTACAAAACTGTTAGGGCTGATAAATGAGATCACGAATGTTAAGCACCTAGCACAGCAGCTTACATGTATTAGGCACACCATACCTATTCATTCTCCTCCCTCTGGAAGTCTCCTCCCTATGGAACCTGACTGACACAGTTAACCAGGCTCATAGCATCAGGCCCACATGAGGACATTTACCAATAACGGACTCCGCTGACATGAACCCAGATGACAGCCATATATGGAAGTTGTACTTGCAATGGTTCATTATACACTTAGCATTCCTAAATAAGGTAGAAGAGAAGGTTAACCTTGACCTTCTGGCTAGCTACTCTTTAAAAAACATACCTTTAAAAGTCCTGTGATTAAGAGCTTGTTTCCATAGATTATAAAGATTGCAGCAACAATAGTAAAAATATTATAGGTTCTGCTGTTTTGCCTTTTTAAGAAAATCTTATTTTCTTAAAAAGACTGTTCTAACCAGACAGCAAACCTAGTGGCAACACAGCAGGGTTTTGCAGTTCTCTGGAATTATAGGTAATAATGAGGCTCTCACACTTCACTTCCCTCCCAGGCTGGTGTGAGGGCGGGAAGGCCAGGGAACACAGTTCAGCTGTGCGCCTCGGTAGTTGGTTGGGTAGAAACAAAGCAGAGAAAACAGAGGTGGAGGAAGCCGGATTGCACTTTTCAGAAATCAAGGAGGTGATTTCCCAGCAGTAGGTGCGGGAGTGGAGCGCCTGCGCTGAGGTACCCTGGAGAGGTGATTATACCACACTGTCCTCCCCTCGCGAAAGATACTTCTGGCAATGTGGTTTCTGATGGGCAAGAAGGAATCTAAGTCACAGTAGCCTGCTGCCTGTTCTACCCTGTGTGTGCATTTGATGTGTCCTCAGTGAGCCTCAGAGGCTATGAAAAGCTTCATCTGTTTCTGTTCATGGCTCTTCCTCCGCGAGTCTCATACGGCTCATCCCTATGCTCAGAAAGAGGCTGCTTCTTGAGGCCATGTCTCATACGGGGCTGTATCCCAGAAGCCATGTCTCAAGCCTGAGGGGTGTTAACAACTTATACTCAGATGGATGCTCGTGGTGGCTCTCCATCCTTGATCCAAATCTATCCTGCTCTGAATGAACTCTTGTGAGAGCAGCACAGATGACCCCCTCTTGCCATCCCAATGGCCACCGGCACCTGCATTATCCCTGGACCCTGTCTCTCCCAGCCCTTCTCTCCTGGCTCTGTTAGCTCAACAAGTGCAGAAAACCATGATGGTTCATCTCCCTTCAGCCAAGACCTGTGCTTCCCCATCTTTCATCAGCAAGAAAGTTTTCTCCTTTATCCATCATGAAACTCAGCATGAACAGATTCAAATCTCCAGCTCTGAAATCCAAATTAGAGCTTTGAAAGTTCTTACTTTTCATTTTGAAAGCAGGCATTGGTGAGAAAGAATGTTTAGAGGGAAAGGATTGGTGGGGGTGGATTTCAAGATCTTAGCTTGAATACCGAGAGCTAAGGCTGAGAGGCTCTGGGTGTAACAGTAAACCAGAGAATGGGAAAGGGTGTATACTGATCTAAGAGCCAATTTGCTGCCACACAAAGGGGAGATTATGGGTTGGGGAAAGGACCCTGGAGAGAGAAGGAGGGTTTCTATTTTGGGCTGGATGCTTACATCACCGTTTGTCCATGGGATGTCTGTGTGTGAGTTAGAAAAAAGTGCTCATTCCTCAAGACATATTGCTTTTATTTTCCAGAACAGTGTCATAATAAATGTACAAATCAGTGGTGTCTACGATGTGACTGGAGCTTCCTTAGATGTGACACCATGGTGCGGTGCATAGCCATTTCATAGAGGCCTAGAAGGTGCGCACTGTCCCTGCCTGCTCCCTCGGTAAATACCGTAGGGACGAGCTGTAGAAATTAGCCAGTAGGTTGGTAATCTGAGGCCAGAGTCAGAGTTGGGCCCTGCTGGCCATCATCTTTGGAAGGAGACGGGCTCAGCATACCCTTCCCTAGCCTGCCGCCCCCATGGGGTAGAAGCAGCAGCTGGCCACCTGAGCCACAGCTAGACTGAGATGAATACCACTCCCCTACCTCAATTCCGGGTCCCCCAAGAAACCCAGAGAGGCACCGAAGGCAGCTGAGGATTGAAAGTCAGCAAACTGTGTTCCAGGCAAGCTGACTCCTAGCTGAGGCCACAGATTAAAGGGACCAGGGGGATGTTGCCGACACTCAGAATAGCAAGTCCCGAAAAGAACCCTGGTTGGGACCAGATCTGGAGAGGGAGATACCGAGCTTCTGGGGAACGTGCCATGTATGGCTTGTGCCTACGAGAACAGATGATGAGCCGTAAAAATGTAGATGCCCACAGAGAATCCAGACAGCCCAGAAGCCTTCCCCAGATGCCAGGATGGTGGAGAAGCCCTTTGAGGCAAACAGTCAGGGAGAAGGGGGAGAGTGGGGGAAGGAGGGCTCTGACAGTGACTGAGCTACCTTGAATTGATTTGTTTTGTTCTACAGACTGCTATGTATAGATTTTTGACCCTTCAACTCTGTAACTATCGGAATATCATGGCCGCCACAAACAAAACACTCGTTATATATTTCTCCGGTGTCCCTTTCTCCCTGTTTCTCACCCCTCTCTCAGCTGCAGTCTAGGAATTCTGATTTCAAAGCGCCAATATGAACATTTCACCTTGTAAAACTTCAGACTTCTGCTTTCTGTGAACTTTCCCCAGGTCTTTGATCCTGCCTGTTCTAATACAGTAACTAGTGGTACAAATTTTAGAAAAACCTAATCACAAATCGTTGTTGAGAAAATTCATATAAAAGGGATTAGTAACCAAGCCGTGCTCCCAAGCTGTCGTAGACAACAGAGGACGTGCTGCCAGCCACAGGTGTCCAACGTGACAGAGGGAGCAGCCAGCGTGCAAGGGAGGGCTTCTTCCTCACGACAGTCTCGGGGGCTTCACCCCGAGATATTCATGGTGGGAGGACAAACTTCTCTCTTGAATGTCCTTTCCTGCAGTGAGAGTGGCTGGGTAAAGTACACAGTCTCTAATGTGTACTCTTTAACTTGAGAAATAAAAGAGGAAATGCCTTGAGGCGCCTGTGTGGCTCAGTCAGTTAAGCATCCAACTTTGGTTCAGGTCATGATCTCACGGTTTGTGGGTTCAAGCCCCACATCAGGCTCTGTGCTGACAGCTCAGAGCCTGGAGCCTGCTTCAGATCCTGTGTCTCCCTCTCTCTATCCCTCCCCCATTTGCTCTCTCTCTCTCTCCCAAAAATAAACATTTAAAAATAGGAAATGCTTCATTTTACAGGCTTATATTTAATCTTAACAACTAGGGATGCCTGGGTGGCTCAGTAGGTTGAGTGTCTTACTCTTGGTTTTGGCTCAGGTCATGATCTCAGGGTCATGGGATCAAGCCCCATGTCAGCACAGAGCCTGTCTGAAATTCTCTCTCTCTCTCTCTCTCTCTCTGCCCCTCCCCTCTGTTAGCTTGCTCTCTCTCTAATTAAAATTTTTTTAAAAATTGATAGACTTAGCTTTCAGAAATAATGTGGGGATATGGGAATTTCTCTGTCACCTCTCCTCTTTGTAGATTTAACGCAAACCCTCTCATTTTATAACTAGGGATCAAAAGGCTCTCACTAGGGATCTCCTTATTCTGATTTCCTGGTGGATTAGGTCTCTAGGAAAACTGGTCTAGATATTTTATCTGTGGTTAGAGCCAAAGCTTTGATTTGACTTCTCTGAGACATATACATGCCATATTTTGATTTATTGGTCATTGTTATTTTTAACAAGACCTACAGTCTGCTTTCAAAACAAGTATCTCATGGGAATCACTCCCACCATAGGTGATATACATTCATCTCTAAAAAGCTGGATGATAAACTGACTCAAATTTCATCTGCACTTGGGAGGTTTGTTTCTTAAAGATATTCTATGTTAAACCTTTTTTAAAAAATCTCATTTTTGGGAAACTTATATCTGTGTCAATCTCCTCAGAGAAGATGCTGATGTTCCCAGTCTGACCCACTAGCAATAGGAATACTGTAACCAGGTGGCCCGGTTTAGCCTTCTGATGTCAGTAAGGTCTCTTTGGCTGAGACAACACCTCCTCAGACTGATTGTCAGAGAAATCCGGCAGTTTTCCTAAGTGGCTTCTCTTGGGGTCCCTTGCAGAATACAGCCATTATCACTCTCAAGTTCCTGGGGGAGTCGTGAAAATGAAGAGAAAGATTCTCATCTGGAAAAGATTCACCCCTGCTTCACCTTCTCTGTTTCCCTTTCCACAGCTGACTCATGAGAGGCTTCCCCTGTAAGCTCAGGAAGTGTCCAGAGCTGGGTTGATAATGGCGTTAGCTGCAACCCTTCTCCCTCACTGGAGCATGGGATTAAGTCTCATTCAAGATCCAGTGGCCTAGCTACAGCTGTACGATTCTCGGCTACCATCTTCACCTCCACCCTTACCCCATGATTTCTTACTCCCAACTGGATCTAGCATGCTGGGGGAAACCTGGGGTCTGGGACTTCCCAAGTTGAGAAACATGCTACCTCCCAGCCAGGGAACTTCTGTGCCGGCGTGACAGGGCTTAAGGAGGGGTCAGGGGCTGGCTTGCTCTAACCTGGCCTTTCCTTGTCAGTGGTGGTGAGGCTGAGACTTGGAAACGAGCTTAAGATAAAGAGTAGACTTTCAGCCTTCCCTATACTAGATACACAGTTGCCTTGGATAGTGGCCAAGGGAATCCTGCACTGGACGGTTTTCCATTAGGGTTTGGCACCAAAGTTTTAAGCAGACACCTGCTGTGCCCATATTTCTGTCCTCTGTGCCCATATTCCCCACAAGCTCTTTGAAGAGACGGCAGAACGCCTCAAGACAAAGGTTATGTATATCAGGGACTTCTGATCAAATACTACTCCCTTATTTTTATTCATGATTCTACATTCTTAGCATTCTGGAAATTTTTTATTATTTATTTTAGAAATATAATTCATATCAACAATAGCCAAAGTATGGAAAGAGCCCAAATGCCCATCGATGGATGTATGGATAAGGAAGATGTGGTATGTATATTCAATGGAGTATTACTCGGCAATCAAAAAGAATGAAATCTTGCCATTTGCAACTACGTGGATGGAACTAGAGGGTATCATGCTAAGCGAAATTAGTCAAGAAAAACATCATATGACTTCAATCCTATGAGGACTTTAAGATACAAAACAGATGAACATAAGGGAAGGGAAGCAAAAATAATATAAAAACAGGCAGGGGCACAAAACATAAGAGATTCTTAAATATGGAGAACAAACAGAAGGTTGCTGGAGGGGTGGTGGGAGGGGGGATGGGCTAAATGGGTAAGGGGCACAAAGGAATCTACTCCTGAAATCATTGTTGCACTGTATATTAACTAACTTGGATGTAAATTTTAAAAGCTAATTAAATAAGAAATTTGGAAAAATTAAATTAAAAATTAAGAAAAGAAATGTAACTCATCTTTTGGGTTAAAATTTGTACTCTCTGGCTTCTAAAAGTTCTACTTAAATGCTTCTAAATAGCATAGAATATTGGATAGCTAAAAGTAGCTCATGTCTTATGCTAGAATTTTTTTTAAATGTTTTATTTATTTTTGAGAGAGAGAGAACATATGCAAGTGAGGGAAGGGCAAAGAGAGGGGAACAGAGAATCTGAAGTGGGCTGTGAGCTGACAGCAGAGACCCCAATGTGGGATTTGAACCCACAAACCATGAGATCATAACCTGAGCTGAAGTTGGATGCTTAACCAACTGAGCCACTCAGGCACCCCTAGAATTATTTTTTTAATTGCATTCACCTAACTGGATTACTAGTCTCAGTTGTTCTTGTTGGGACACCTGGGTGTCTCAGTTGGTTAAACATCCGACTTCAGCTCTGGTCATGATCTCCTGATTTGTGAGTTCAGCACCACAAGGGGCACCTGCTTCAGATCCTCTGTCCCCTCTCTTTCTGACCATCCCTCACACTCCCTCTTTCAAAAGGAAACATTAAAAAAACAAAACAAACAAAAATAGCAGAGTGAAAGGTAAAAGGCAGAGATCCCAAGAGTTAAGGCTAATGGGTACTCGTCTGTATTTCTGCGGACTGAGTCCAATGGGGATAGATGTTCAGCAGCAGCAGCCTGAGTGGATGGTTTAGTTTTTAGTTAGAAACTAACAATATTTTCCATTGATCTTCTCACGCCATCCTCAGACTATTCTTTACTTCTTAATAACACTCCTTTTTCTCCTTGCTTAGAAAGCATTGATTTTTCAGTTTACTCCTTATGATTTGCTAAGGAAACAATATGAAGATTTTTGCCTTTAGAAGATGAAAGATTATGAAGAGAATGTGGAATTAAAATGGATACTTATTTTTAATGATATTCTTTCTGAAAAATCAATATGGCTAAACAATAAAAGAGCACACCCCCTAAAGTTACTGCAAATATATATCTAGCAAACGTAAATCAGAGAATATTTATGTTAACTTTATTCAAATTGAAAAAAATAACAATAAAGTTCTCTCCAACAGAAAAAAGAAACATGACGCCTTTGGGAGATGTTTGCAGCTAACTGCACTGGTGGTAGCTTTCCAGTTTTCCTGAGTGAGAGGAGGAAGAGGAGCTGGCGGAGAAACAGCAGCAATAGTAGTAGCAGTGGTAGCCAACAGTAGTGGCCACCAGTGGTAGCCACTAGCATTCGGGGGCTTACTCTGTGCCCGGACCTGTGCAAGGTCTTTCCATGCTGATTTAATTCAATCTTTAAGGACATTTCTGAGAGATAAATAATTATTTTAACTGTTACTCCTATTTTGCAGAAAAGGAAACTAAGACTTCAAAAAATATAAGTTAACTTTAAAAAAGGATATTTACGTTATTGTGCCCACTGCCTATTTTGTAAATAAAGTTTTACTGACATAACAACAAAAAATATAAGTAACTTGCCTAAGGTCACACAATTAATAAGTGATAGGTCAAAATTCGAACCTAGGCATTGCTCTAACCACCTGGGCTCAGAATTTTGGTGTTGAAGCAGCCTTTGCAGGGTCTCTACTCTAATCCCTCATTTTACAGATTAAGGGGCTGAGTGTAAATGATCCATGGTTGCCTGGTGAGTTAGTGGAAGAGCAAGACAAGAAGTCAGCTGTTCCCCCTTCCAGATGGGTGTCCCTTACACGACACAACATCAATGTAACAGCCCCTTCCCTCTGGGATGGGTCTCATATTCCAGCTCGTAGAGTCAGAGAAGAGCTGCCACCATGGATAGCATCAACAAGCACACACTACCCACATTCATTAGGAAGTGGCACTGGCTAAACCAAGCAGCCAGGGAGTACTGGGTTCTTCTCTCCACCTACCTTCTTAGGTGAGGTCTGTGGGCTGTGGAGACAGAACCAGGCTGCAGGGCAGCACTGGGAGAATTCAGGAGACTCAAGGAAACAGGTGAGATCAACGGAGGAGAGGAATCTGAGTGGCCCAAGAAACTGCCATCAGTAACAATTGGGAAGCCGAGAGGCTGAACCACCCAGAACATTCAAGCGCTGCAGAGTGCGTAGGAAATATCCAGAAATCAAACCCCAATAAGAAGGAACTGCAAGTAGAACAGAACTTTGTGGGAAGAAGAAAAGCTAAAGAGTACCAGGTCTAACTGGAGGATGAAGGCTTTCCTCTCCCAACTCCAGGAAGAGGAACATGTTCACTATACAAGTGTAGATATGCCATGTTTTCCTGTTGTTATGAAACTTTTCAAACATACAGAAAAGTGGAAATAATTTGAAATCATTGTACACTGTATACCTGTATACTCCCCACTAAATCTAACAGTGAACGTTTTAACTATATTTGCATTATAACATACCAACCCATCTCTCCATCCCTCTACCCATCCATCAACCTATTTTGATATGTGTCAAAATTGCAGCCATGAGTACATTTCTAACTAGTATGCCCCTTAGCACATCAGCCTGCATACTATCAACTAGAGTTTAGTATTTCTTTATACTTCTTTTCTCTTTTTGGTATACAGTGTACATACAGTGAAATGCACAATTTTTTTTAACATTTATTTATTTTTGAGAGACAGAGCATGAGCGAGGGAGGGGCAGAGAAAGAGAAAGAGAGAGAGAGAGAGAGAGAATCTGAAGCAGGCTCCAGGCTCTGAGCTGTCAGCACAGGGCCTGATGCAGAGCTCAAACCCACAAACTGTGAGATCATGACCTGAGCCAAAGTTGGACACTCAACCGACTGAGCCACCCAGGTGCCCCAAAATGCACAAATTTTAATTCATTTTTTGTATATCAACAAATGCACACACCTGGCCAACCCAAACCCCTGTCAGAGTCTAGGATACTATCATCATTCCAGAAAGTACCCACAGGCTTCCCTCCAGTCAGTGCCCAGCCCCCACACCAGAGGCAACAACTGTTCTGATTTTTTCCACCATAGAACAGTTTGCCTACTCTAAAACTTTTTCAAAATAGAATCATACTTTATGTAGCTGTGTATGTGTTCCTTTCTGTAAATCTTCTTTTACTCAGTAGTGTTTTTTGAGATACATGCATGTTTTTGTGAGTACCGGAAGTTCATTCCTTTTGACTGCTAAGGAGTATTCCATTGTATGTCCTGTGTTGTCCTGTGTATGTTAGATACCATATATAATATATGTATGTTACTAACCACAGTTAGTACCACCATTCTCCTCTTAATAACACCTCAAATATTTCCAATATTTAGCTATTATCAAGAAAGCTGACATGAATATACTTCTGCAAGTCTTTGGGTAGCCATATTAATTCCCCTTAGAATTTAACCTAGAAGTGAAATTTCTGGTTCATAGGGTAGATGTACATATAATCTTAGGAGAAACTGCCAGACTTTCTTCCAAAGTAATTGTACCATTTTACACTCCCAGCAACAATGAATATAAGAGAGTTCTGGCTGCTCCATGTTTTCACCAACCTTTCATGTTCCATCTATTTTCTTCTCCCATAATTTAGAGAAACAATAATTCCTTCTGTCTTTACCTTAACACTCATAATAGCATTCACTGGACACTATGTGCCAGATGCTGTGCTAAGCACATGGCTCTATTGTATACAGCTTCCTTTATTATTATCATTTTATTCATGAAACTACGGAGATTTAGTAACTCTGTCAAGGCCACACATCAAGCCAGTAGCACCACCTGTACTTGCCTGACTCTAAAGCTCATGGTTTTATTTTTTTTTTTTAAGTTTAGTTATTTATTTTAGTGAGAGAGCACAAGCTGGGGGAGGAACAGAGAGAGAGGGAGAGAGAGAGAGAATCCCAACCAGGCTCCACATGGTCAGTGCAGAGCCTGATAATAGGGCTCAAACTCATGAACCTTGAGCCTAAATCAAGAGTTGGACGCTTAACCAGCTGAGCCACACAGGTACCCCAAGCCCATGGTTTTAACATCCTGTGCAATACCACATCCCAGGACTTGTGCTAGAACAGAGAAAGATTTCACATTTGGAGCTACTGTGTCTCCTTTCTTCTGCATAACTAAGTCTCCTCCCATGAGGCTGACAAGCCCTGCTTGGTTAGTATGTGGAATAACTGGAGCAAATCTGTACCCTAATGGGACTCCAAAGAGCCACGGCTAACCCGCCTGCATGCCCATGAGAAAAGCCACCAGTTTCAGGGACCACGGCACCATTCATTCTTCTGGTCAGCCAGTCACCGCCAGGGTACCTGATACTATGCTAGCCTCAGGATTCCAGAAAAACTACGTGTTTCATGGAATCTAAAATGCCACCCTTTTAGGGACTACAGAAAAATAAGTAACACTGCTTTCNTTGTATATCAACAAATGCACACACCTGGCCAACCCAAACCCCTGTCAGAGTCTAGGATACTATCATCATTCCAGAAAATACCCACAGGCTTCCCTCCAGTCAGTGCCCAGCCCCCACACCAGAGGCAACAACTGTTCTGATTTTTTCCACCATAGAACAGTTTGCCTACTCTAAAACTTTTTCAAAATAGAATCATACTTTATGTAGCTGTGTATGTGTTCCTTTCTGTAAATCTTCTTTTACTCAGTAGTGTTTTTTGAGATACATGCATGTTTTTGTGAGTACCGGAAGTTCATTCCTTTTGACTGCTAAGGAGTATTCCATTGTATGTCCTGTGTTGTCCTGTGTATGTTAGATACCATATATAATATATGTATGTTACTAACCACAGTTAGTACCACCATTCTCCTCTTAATAACACCTCAAATATTTCCAATATTTAGCTATTATCAAGAAAGCTGACATGAATATACTTCTGCAAGTCTTTGGGTAGCCATATTAATTCCCCTTAGAATTTAACCTAGAAGTGAAATTTCTGGTTCATAGGGTAGATGTACATATAATCTTAGGAGAAACTGCCAGACTTTCTTCCAAAGTAATTGTACCATTTTACACTCCCAGCAACAATGAATATAAGAGAGTTCTGGCTGCTCCATGTTTTCACCAACCTTTCATGTTCCATCTATTTTCTTCTCCCATAATTTAGAGAAACAATAATTCCTTCTGTCTTTACCTTAACACTCATAATAGCATTCACTGGACACTATGTGCCAGATGCTGTGCTAAGCACATGGCTCTATTGTATACAGCTTCCTTTATTATTATCATTTTATTCATGAAACTACGGAGATTTAGTAACTCTGTCAAGGCCACACATCAAGCCAGTAGCACCACCTGTACTTGCCTGACTCTAAAGCCCATGGTTTTATTTTTTTTTTAAGTTTAGTTATTTATTTTAGTGAGAGAGCACAAGCTGGGGGAGGAACAGAGAGAGAGGGAGAGAGAGAGAGAATCCCAACCAGGCTCCACATGGTCAGTGCAGAGCCTGATAATAGGGCTCAAACTCATGAACCTTGAGCCTAAATCAAGAGTTGGACGCTTAACCAGCTGAGCCACACAGGTACCCCAAGCCCATGGTTTTAACATCCTGTGCAATACCACATCCCAGGACTTGTGCTAGAACAGAGAAAGATTTCACATTTGGAGCTACTGTGTCTCCTTTCTTCTGCATAACTAAGTCTCCTCCCATGAGGCTGACAAGCCCTGCTTGGTTAGTATGTGGAATAACTGGAGCAAATCTGTACCCTAATGGGACTCCAAAGAGCCACGGCTAACCCGCCTGCATGCCCATGAGAAAAGCCACCAGTTTCAGGGACCACGGCACCATTCATTCTTCTGGTCAGCCAGTCACCACCAGGGTACCTGATACTATGCTAGCCTCAGGATTCCAGAAAAACTACGTGTTTCATGGAATCTAAAATGCCACCCTTTTAGGGACTACAGAAAAATAAGTAACACTGCTTTCTTATCATTTGGAATTTTTATTTTATACTTATTGAAAGAATTCCTTTTATACTTAGAGATAGGTGTCAAGAAACCTGTGCTCACCTGATCTGAATCTTTTCTAGCACTGTTTCAATGATGGAATAATTTCAAGACCAGCCAAAGAGCACCTGGGTTTTACTAGCATTTACTAACCACTTTGACTAAACTCACACTTTAATTGTCTTCTTCAATTAAATCACAAGTTTCTGGAACTTAAGGAGTTTCTACCCAAAGGCAGCAGAAAGTTTCTGGTAAGTTCATGCTTGATGCCCTAACGGCAGACCTGCAGCAGGCCTGATTGTCCCCACCAGCTTCTCTCACTGCTTTAAAATTCTGTCACCTAGTCCAGGGGATGTGACAAATCCTTCTGCCTTCAGGGACTTTGCTTGGCTTACAATAGGTAGTTATTTTGCGCGTATCAAAAGAAAAGACATATGACACTTAACCTGCTCAGCTTTCCTAAGTATCCTTCTTGGGTATGTTAGAGCCTTTGGTTTTACTTTGTATGAAAGTGTAGAATTGCAGTTATTCCCCTAAAAATGAATACTTGATTCCCTAATTCCAAATGTAGGTCCTTTTGCTTTGTTTCTGTGCCTTTTTTTGTACATAACTTTTCAATGCGGAATCATAGAGGAATGTTTTTGGAGATTTTTTTTTCTTGACCAGTAAATGTATTGTCTTAACCAAAAAATTTTTCATGAAGAATTGAGATTGTACTGGTCAGTTTCAGCCTGTTCCTGAACACTGAGGAAGCTGGCTACCTTCCAAGCAGCCTGATCTTTCTTCCACACAAGACATATTTTAAGAGAATTCTATCTTTTCTTTTAAACTCTGTTAAGTTTCTTGTTATAGACTGGATTGTCTCATGTAGCAGCATGAGCTTTCTAATACATCTTTTCCATCAAGCCTGGGCTTACATTTTTTTTTAAGTGTGGAAATCATTATTTCTTATAAGTATCAAATCCATAATACGTTGACCATGTACTTCCTCCCAGATCGTAACCAGGGAATTATTTGGTGCCTGGGAAGGACAGAACGACTCCCCAGTCTCAGCCCCCTCAAAGTCCCAAAAGCTTTGTCCCCAAAGGAGTCAGGCAAGGTCCTCATCTGAGCAGCACGTGAAGGCAACAGGCTGACAATCAGCACTTCCCACATTCCATCCCTCTCTAGTCACCTGCACCTCACTAGGTCTTCACAGAACTTGTCCACACCATGCGTCCTGCTGCATGGCTTAGAAGCCAGCCTTCACGTGCTGAAAGGTTTACGAGCAGAGGCCACACAAACTACCACATTCTTTTATCCAGGCAGAGGGAGCCTCTGCGGGACCCACAAACTGCCATACTGCGTGCTGGTGAGGTGCTCACGTTCTCACCCTGAATTACCGAATAGGTTAAGCTCAGTCAGTTAAGCGTCTTGACTTCAGCTCAGGTCATGATCTCACAGCTCGTGAGTTTGAGCCCCATGTCAAGCCCCTACTCGGGCTCTGTGCTGACAGCTCAGAGTCTGGACCCTGCTTTGGAGTCTAGGTCATATAGTACCAACAATGTATGTCACTTGATTGTTGAGAGGACTGATGAGAAACAGTGATCATGTGTGTGCTGAAAGCCAATGACACCACATCACCACTGCCACTAAAGCTGGGGTGTAAAATGTAAAACAAACAAAAACCTTATTCAGAAAGGAATGAACTGTGGTAGGGAAACAACACTGACTTCAGGAAGTCCCAGGGTTTACCTCCGTAGAGCCTTCAGGCTCTCTGAGAAGAGTCAATTCCACTGTCATTTCAGGATCATTTTTCATATGTGAAAATGATCCTTAAAATTCTCTTTTCTGCTAAATGGCTAAAATAACGGGAATAAATTTAATATAAGTTGAAACTTAAAGAGTAATGCCAACATTCATTGATGAAAAGAACAGTGGGTCTTAATTAAACTTATGTTTATTCATTTAATGAGAATTTTTGTTTAAGGGATGCCTTAAAATGTGGTTTCTCTAGTCACAGCCTAGAAAAGTATTGATGACTAGCATTTTTGCAATAAAAGCATGCAAAACTCTAATCTATGAGTAGATATTTAAATATATTATGAATTACTCTGAGTTTCTAAGTAATTAAAGGAAAAACTCTTACCTGAAATAAGTAAAAGATTAGCCTTGAATAATAGAAGTTCAAACAGGATCCTAACTGATGAGTTCAGTTTGTTTTCTCTGTCAACATTGGCCTTCTTTCCATCTTTAATCACAATATATAATGTAGTCGGACTTTCAATGCCCCATTATATTGTAAGCATTTTGCTTTTATTAACTTACATTTTCCAAGAACGCAGAGTTAAATGAGTCCCACGGATTCCATTTTATCCATAACCAAGAAGTCAGCATCAAAAGATAAAATTAGTGTCTGTGGCCAAAACTATTAGATGTCAGAACCATGTCCCGAATCTTTTGCTTATCCTGTTAAACCACACTCTCTTTCCATGTTTAATTCAATTCTCTTCATTCATTTCTATTAACTTGTTCAATCAAAATGAACGGAGTTTCTTTGATGGGGGCCCAGAACAGTGACAGCTCAAAAGCAAACCACTTCTCTTTTTAGTTCCTTTGTCATCTTTTCAACTTACACAGGAACCCAGAGCATCAAAAGAAAAAAAATTTCAAGAAAGCATGACATTTTTTAACAGTTTGATTATTCTAAAGCATTTGTATTCGCCAGGAGATCAGTTCTTTCATGACAGATTTTCTCAAGTTACATCTTCTCCTTTTGGTTTTGTGATTTTATACATATAATATAGTGCTGATGTGGGCAACTCCTGGAAATAGTTACACACAAGAGGATGATCACCCAATTACCTAGAGATATTTCCTGGGCAATTAATCAAGAGAAATAATTTCTGACATTCTATTGAATTTAACGCACCGTCTTACATTCTAAGTAGTCAGCAAATATCTAAATTATGAAGCATGAATAGGAATATTTCTGAGGGCTGTGAACTTGAAGTCTTAGCCTCACTGTTCTTTCTGAGTCTCAGTCTACCTTCATTAAATACAGAACTACTGACTTAAAAAATGGAACCACGTAATAGCCAAAGTGCTCTTGGAGGATTAGCATTAGGCCACTGTGTTTGATTTCTTATACACAATTGATAAATAATCATTATATCATAGAATAGTGAGAGGTTGGATAAGTAAAATGATAGCAAACTACTTTTAAGTGTTGTTTTATCCTAAGAAACTTGGGTTTGCATAGGTCATTTTCAGATTTCTGTTAACACTACAAGCAAAAGCCTACAGAGGAGAATTAATTATGTTATTTGCATAAAATCTGATTTCTACAAAGCACTTTACAGCATTTCAATGAAAGAAAAATATAAGAGAAAATTATCAAAGCAATCAAATGAATTGCTAATTGCATATCCCTTTTAGTTAGAAACAATTAATGCTGTTAACGAGTGGCATGGAAGTAAAATTGCAGATTTATGGTTTATAATTTGCGGAATATTTTTCATTCAGCTCAAAATTGATAAACTGGTCATTAAGCACCATCATCAAAGTTCAGACTTTAAATTTTTTTTAAATTTCTTTCACAAACAAGGAATGAAGCTGCTTACAGGGGAGTTCCACCAAGCATCCAAGCACTGTGTTGTTTAAAAATGAAACTGCAGGGGGGGCGCCTGGGTGGCTTAGTCGGTTAAGCGTCCGACTTTCGCTTAGGTCATGATCTCGGGGTTCGTGGGTTCGAGCCCCGCGTCGGGCTCTGTGCTGATTGCCAGCTCGGAGCCTGGAGCCTGTTTCAGTCTGTGACTCCCTCTCACTCTGACCCTCCCCTGCTCACGCTGTCTCTCTCTCTCTCTCCTAGAAATAAATAAAACATTAAAAAAAAAAATGAAACTGCAGGGGCGCCTGGGTGTCTCAGTTGGTTAAGTGTCCGACTTAGGCTCAGGTCACGATCTCACGGTTTGTGGATTCGAGCCCCGTGTGAGCCCCGTGTCAGGCTCTGTGCTGAATGCTTGCTCAGAGCCTGGAGCCTGCTTCAGATTCTGTGTTTCCCTTTCTCTCTGCCCCTCCCCTGCTCATGCTCTGTCTCCCAAAAATAAATAATTGTTTAAAAAAAATAAAAATGAAACTGCAATCTGACTTCAGGCAAGCCAAAGTAGACGTACTTTGAGCACACCACCACCCAAATTCCGGGCTATTGTGAGCTGGGGTCTGACACTTGCTTGTTTTAGCTTCTACCGCTACTGTAACAAATTATCACAAATTAAGTGGATTCAAATGACACAAATTGACTGTCTTACCTTTCTGCAGGTAAGAAGTCTCAGCAAGCTAAAATCAAAGTGTCAGTGCCGCTGTATTCCTTCTGGAAGCTCTAGAGGAGAGCCCGTTTCCTTCTTTTTCCAGCTTCTGGAGGCTGCCCACAGAGTTTGGTGTGTATCTCTGCTTATGCCATCACATTTTCTCTGGCTCTCCTGCCTGCTCCCTCACTTATAAGGACTGCTGGGATTACACTGGACACACCTGGAGAATCCAAACTACTCTCCCCATTTTTAAATCCTTAACTTAATTGCGGCCCTTTTGCCCAACCCTTTTTACCATGTAAATTAACAGTCATGAATTCTGGGGACCAGGCATGGACATCTTGGTGGGTGAGGGGGCCCATTATTCTGCTGACCACATCCAAAGAGTACTTGCTGGCCAGCAGCTGGGAGGGGTCTAGTCCTTGCTCTGGGGCCATGTCAGAGCAAAAGATGCCTTAATGTTTTCTGTTGACCAAATGATATGGACAATGTGAGGAAGGGAGGAAGGGTATTCAGACAGTGTGGAGAGCAGACGTGCCGCAGAGGGGAGAAGCCAAATGTCGCCATCCCTCGGGCAACTAGGGAAAAAGTAAGCAAGGAGCTACATCAGTGCTCTTTAGTCTGGGAACTGGTGCTGGTCCACACACTGCTTGTTATTGGTCTATGATGCTGGAAAAGTACAGAAATCGAAAGTAAGTTTTTAAAAAATTGTATAGCACTTTGACCAAGTAATTTACTGTCTGTAGAATGTGGTCATTTAAAATGTGTGTTTATATTTTCTATGTCTTTTTTCATTTAGTATGTCTTTTTCATTTTATTTTACTAGCAATTCATTTTTATTGCATATTTTCAAAAACAATCTGTCCACAGCAGATTGGAAATAATTGGAAACTATTGTTCCCTTTCTCTTTCTTTCACAGACCCCCAAATCCTGGTTCTTCACCACAGATGGCTTTTTAAGAAGCCCTGTGCTAGGGGAGAGTGCATGACTCACAGAAGGGAATTCTAGGTGAGAGGCCCCTAGAAATATCCAAGGAGATAGAATCAACTGTAAACACCTGCCAGGCCCAGTAAATTCCACACCATTTCAAGATGCTCTCAACTCATTAAGAACTTTCCTGGCCCCTTTTGCCTCCTCACTCCCCATGCTTCGACCCCAGAGGCTGGGCAAGCTAAGAAAGGGCAGGAGCACTAAGTCTGGAAAGTGGGGAGAAGCCTCCACATCCCCTTCCTCCACCACAGCCCTTGGGGAAGGAGCCAGGGGAAGACTCAACTTTAAATCAAGCTTGGATTACTGACTATTACAGGGGCCTGGACGTTTTGATTACTGATTTGAGAACGTACTTTGTGATTTAAAATGAATAAAAGACTGTTTTCGTTGTGTAAATTCATGACGGCTGCTCAAGTTTTTATCCAAGGCCAGGATGAGAATAAGCCCCACAGAACCACTGTAGAGGGAGAGCTGACAAGAATAGAAGTCACTTTATGGTTTTATCCCTCAATTCATAATTGTTCAACCTAATAATTATATAATCCTTAGATAGGACAAGTCTTAATATAGAGCCACTATTGTAATGATTTAAGGCAGGGTTTCTCCACCTCAGCAATATCACCTATTGGGCTGGATAAATTTTGGTGGGGGATGTGGGGGGAAGTCCTATGCATTATGGGATGTATAGCAGCATTCCCCCCCCTCCTCCTAATCACCAGAACTCCCAACCCAAGTTGTGACAACCAAAAATGTCTTCAGATACTGCCAAATGTCTGCTGGGTGGGCAAAAATGTCCCCAGTTAAGAGCCACTGATGTAAGGGAAGCAATAAGATTCTTTTCCTTTCCCCATCCAATAATTACCTTTCTACCAAGATCTAAGGCATCTGAAATTGCATCACTCAACACACTTCTTGCCCATTTCAGGCATATCTTTTAAATCCAAAGTCCTCTGAGAAAGGACATCTAACTGTTATCAGTCACTGATACATTACTGTGAATGTATCAGTGATTCAGATTTCTATCACAGAATGATCTATTTTTATTTTTAATATTTATTTATTTTGAGAGAGAGTGAGAGAGAACGAGTGGGGGAGGGGTAGAGAGGGAGAGAATCCCAAGCAGGCTCTGCACTGTCAGTGTGGAGCCTGATGTGGGGCTTGACCCCACTAAGTGTGACATCATGACCTGAACCGAAAGCAAGTCAGACACTCAACCAACAGAGCCACCAAAGCTCCCCCAGAATGGCCTGTTTTTAATATCTTGGTTGTCTAAAGCCAAGATGAGAGGAGTAAGACACAAAGAGCTGAGAAATCCTGTTGGTTCCTTCCATTTCCAAATCATCTCTTCTCCCCACCTTCTTTCCTCCCCTATTACCAACTCTCTTTTGGGAATCTCACCTCAGACCTGTATTATGGCAATAATTTACTATGTCCTCCAGCACCTGTTACACATCCCGCAAACCCATCCTTCACATTATCCTTGGAGTGATCTTTGTAATCATGCCATGTCCTTACTTGGAGGTCTTTCAATACCTACCATCACCCAGAGAAAACATCTGAGCAATGTGATAAGGCACACACTCCAAGTCCATCCGTACTGTATAATTTCAGTCCCCCAGGTCTCTGTGCCCTCACTGTTCCCCTTCACCTTTCTTTCACCAACCCTTTGTGCACTGGGAAACCCCCAGTCAACCCTTCTGGGTCTATTCAAGCACTTATGTCCTTGAAAATAAACTTTTCTTTGAGTTCTTCAGCAGTATTTAAGTGCTCCTTTTTCCATTATCTCGGATAACAGTGAGCGTATCTTTAGTGTAGCAGTTTCCTCTCTGTGCTTAATAATGTTCTTCCTGGATGGGACGCCTGGGTGGCTCAGTCGGTTAAGTGTCCGACTTCAGCTCAGGTCATGATCTCACGGTTTATGAGTTCTGGCCCCACTTTGGCCTCTGTACTGACAGCTCAGAGCCTGGAGCCTGCTTCAGCTTCTGTGTCTCCCTCTCTCTCTGCCCCTCTCCTGCTCACTCTCTGTCTCTCTCTCAAAAATAAACAATAAAAAAATTAAACATAATAATAATAATTTTCTTACTGGATTTTTTTCCTCCACTAGACCACAAGCTTACTAAAGGTTAAAAACAGTCATCTGGTTGTTTTCCTGAAGAAGCTTATGACATGGTTTACAGACCCCTATGTGATCGGGCCTCTGCCTCCTTCCCTGGTCTTATCTGGACACTGTCCATCTTGCTTCCAACACCCACACCACACAGACCTCCATTCAGTTCTAATCCATCATGTTTCTCACATCCAACCTCCCCATATGGTCTTCTCTCCTGTTTGCAATGTCCTTCCTCTTATCCTGTCTTGAATGCTGTCCCTGAAAACTCTGCTCATTGTCTACCTCTCAGCTAAATGTCACTTCTTCCAAGAACCTAATCTGAACTTCCAGGCCAAGGGAGGCCCCTCTGATTCACTCTTCTAAGGTATTCTGTGTTTCTTTTTGCACCTTTTTTTCACTTATTACAAAGTGTGAGTCTCATACCACCACAGTCAGGTATAAAAGATGTGTTATTTCTTTAATTTCTAAGTAATACTGAATTGCATTCTGAATTTCTCACTCAATGGGGATGGGGGGAGGGGAATCATGTTTTGAGAAGGCTTTTGAGTCCAGAATTCTGGATGCTTCTGGAGTGCTTAAGACCCTTAAGTGAAGTAAGGGCCTCTAGACTTTAACCCATTGAGGTGTATGGTCACTACTGAGATACTTCCCGGTTTGTGGTTCAGTCAGACAAAAGGTTCCACTGCTTCATGCCAAGCTTTAGGGCTGCATCAGGCTGCATGACACCCAGGTTCTATCACCCAAGTGGCACCCTGAGGCCACTTTCCCCTCGGACTCTAAGACTTCCCAAAGTGCCACTGCCCCCAGGATTGCAACTTTTGCTTCTAGTCCTCCGAGCACCAACCTGACCTCTAATATTTGCAGCGGCAAGAGTACAATGGTAGACTTACATCTCAGACATCCAAGTATTTTAAAGTTACAAACCAAACAAAAACTATGAAATGAGTTCTATTGTTCTATGCTAACACACACATTTTCATAATTTCCTAGAAGGCCACATTTAAATTAAGAAGGCTTGCATTCCTCAGAGTCCCATACTGGAGCATGGTGGCCTAGTCATAACTGGTCTCTACGCCACAGTCCCAGCTGCATTGCACACTGTGAGGGCCCTCACATGCCCTTGTGTGAACTCTCCAGCCTGCAGAACCAAGCTGTGTCCACACCCCTGCAAATGCCATCCTTTGGCCACTTTTTGGCCCTATAGGTGTTTAACTGATGGCACATGGGATGGACCTGAAGAAGCTCCAGAGAGCTGTGTGGCTCCAGGCTCCCAGGATATAGTCTACAGAAAAGGACTCATGGCCCAGGTGGGCATATTCCCTGGGCTCCCCAGACTCATGTGTCCTGGTGAAGTAAGAGTAACCGAACGAGGGCCAGAGCAGGGCCCTGTAAAGCAGGAGTTCCAAAGCAGAGGCCTCTCTTACCTGGATCTGAGGGCAATCCTGAGATCTGATCTGCAGGCCGGGCTGGGACTACCTCCTTCAGACACAACAATAAATGCACCAGGAAATAAACTTGTTCTATATGCTAACTCCATTCAGAATTATACTATCCATACTAACTCAATTACTACTGCTGTGTGGAAGCCAAGATAAAACGCCATCAAAATGTTGCTAAGCTAATAAGCAAAATCAGTATTTCCGGAAGTTTTATAAAAAAATATTAACAGTTCTACTTAAAAAAATCTATTCTACAATGAAATGTTTGAAATACATATTTTTAAAGCAAATCTTTTCCTTTAATGCAGAACTTTTCAGAGCCTTCAGTATAAGAATATGGCCTGTGAACTTCCAGATATACCAATAAAGTAGGCAATATTCCCCAAATTAGTATGGATGTGTGTGTGTATGTGTATGCATACATGCGCATGCACACACGTGCATAATATTTCTTTTAGCACAAGAATTTTGAAAATGGTATCAATCAAACCAAACCTTGTATCAGTCAGAGTTCTAGAGTGCAAGTGACAGAAACTACTCCTTCTAGTTGAGGAAACAAAGTGACTACATAGAAGACTACAGAAGAGTCTTCAAGGACCAGGCTGGAAAACCAAGCAGTCTGGGCTGTAAAAACCACAGCAGGAAGACCCCAATCCTTATATGGCTACAGTGAAATAAATTCTCAATCATCTCCACTTCCGATATCATAGGGAAATTCTCACAAAAAGCAAGATCCAAAACAAAGATGCAAAAGAATATGATTCCAATTCTATCAAAAAGAAAGAAAGAGCAATGTACAGAAATAGTCCTAGAATAAAATATTAAAAATGTTAACAGTGGTTTTTTTTTTTCCTGAGCGGTAGTTACAGATAATTTTTATTTATGTACATAAATCACATTTGTAATTATAAAAATAAATGTTTTTTAAATTACTTTTTCCTAGTCTAAAGAAAGTTTGTTCTTAATGCCAAAATTTTGTGACAAAGTTCATGCTCAATGTTTTCAAATCCTTCCTGAGTTTATATACTTTGATAATGATTTTTTCTAATTATTAAACAATCATTTAAGCTCCATATTATCTGAAGATCTTTGGTGCAGTAAATATTTTGAAAGCTCTTTCTTGCCTTTTATATGAGTAACTAGGACATTATGTGGAAATCACAATTCTAGTAAATTATTGGTATTAGTATGCAAAATCCCTGTTGTCAGTAATTAGTATAGACACCACTAGTTGGAGCTTTGGGGAGGATCTTGTAAGAAGAAACTCTAGGTAATGCTTGCATGTAACTTCAGATAAGACCATTTCACAGATAGCTTCACTTTTTCCAAACAAAGTTAGCTCTTTATTAAAATAGCAACATAAATATTAATAAATTTATTCTTTATTAAAAAGAAATCAGGATTCACAAAAACAAAACCTCACAACACTATCCTAAATAATACCAAAAATGAAATAAAAACAGCAATTATAATCCATTATTTTAAAACAGCAACAATTAAGAGACTACATACCAAAACTTTTGAGATGCAGTCAAAGCTGTTCTCACAGGTAAATTTATAGCCTTATATATCCTATTATTAACTAAGAAAGAAATAAAAATAAATGAACTAAGTCATTAATTACAAAGAAATGTTCAGAAAACAATATAAACTTAAAATAATAAAGAAGGAATTAATAAAGAGTAAAAGTTACATTATTGATTAAAAAATAGTCAAAATAGAATTTATGAAATAGCTACATGTTGGTTCACTTAAAGACTGGCAAGTCTAATTAAAAAAAGAAAAATGCAACTAAAAATTTAGAAATGAGAAAGGAGCTATAACTATAAATATAGAGAAAAATATTTTAATTGTAAGAATTATATGTAAAAAAGTCTGCTAATTTAAAAATTCTATGAAAATGCATTATTTTCTCTAATAATATTATTTTTAAATCGATACTCAAGAAATAGTAGTTAACCTGCCTAGGCCAATGTTATGGAAGAAAAACTTCAATGTTTTCAGAAATTAGTCTTCCACTCACCTACCCTGAAATAAAGTCTGGAGCCTAAAAAGGACTATGGGTAAGTTCCTCCAAATCCTCAGAGAATAAGCTATTCCTATACTCTATACTAATCTAGAGCGTAGAACATGATTTTTTGAAGCTGATAATCAAAATAGAATCAAAAAATGTAAAACTACCATCCAATCTTATTTATGAATATAAATGCAATTATCCTACATAAAATGTAAGGAGCTGAATTCAACATTATTATGTTATACTGAAAGAGGAAAAATCCCACCATAATGAAATAGTAAGCATCTTATGCAGAAATAATCCAACATTAAGAACTCTATTAATAAGATTTATTGTAATAATAGGTCAAGGAAGTAAAACCATATGATCATCTCTAGTTTCCCAGAATATGTTTAATATAATTCAACAATTTTCAATAATATGCTTAGTATATGTGAGCCAGGAAACCATTTCCTTAACCTAATGGAGACTTCTATTTCAATCCAACAGCTAACATTAAAAACAGTGAAATATTAATGACATTCCTCAAAAGTCAGGAATAAAAGCAAAATTAATACCATTATTTATTTAATATATGAGGTATAAATATTGTAAAGGAAGAGAGAAAATTATCATTAATTACACTTCAAATGATTGTCTACCTAGAAGAGAATCATCTAGGAGGATTAATGGAAGAGTTCAAAAGAATTACCAAAGATCAATAGCTTGAGCCTACAAGGAGCAACCAGTTATAAAACATAATGAGAAAATGATGCCAACAAAGATATGGCATATCTAATAATTAACAGGAAATATGAAGGACCTATAAAATTACCAAGGAATATACAGGAAGCCTTCAACAACCTTGACATGTGACAAGTTCCTGAATGGGAATATTAATATTACAAAGATGGCAATTCTCCTCCACTTAATTTATAACATTAAAACATTTCTAAACAAAATGCCGATAGAATTTCTCTTGGAACCTGATTGAAATATGGCTAAAGTTTATCTGAAAGAATAAATGCACAAATAGGGCTGAAAATACTTTGAAAAAGAAGAGTAATGTTTGCCCCAGAGTAACATTTGCCCCATTAAAAAGTTAATCACATACTAAGGCAAATTATGAAATGACAGTAATTAAAACAGCATGGCTCAGGGATAGAGAAGGACACCAAGCAACCAACCAACAAACAATAAATCCAGAAAGCACTCCAAGTATATTTAAGAATTTAATATTTGGTAAATGTGGTTTAAAACAATGAAAGAGGGAGTTTTCAATAAACGATGAGGCAACAACTAAATAAATATTTAGAGCCTTAATCACATCTATATCAAAAATAAATTCCATTTGGAGTAAAGATTTCAATCTTAAAAAATTAAGAGAAAAGAAAACATAAACAAATATTTATGTAACATTGAGATGGAGAAGACTTTTTAAAAACATATCACCAAAAGCAGAAATCATGAAAGAAAAGAAAGATTTATCTAATGGAAAATGTAATATTTCTATATATCAAAGACATCGTGAATTAAATTGGTACATATATGACAAGGGGCAAAATGTCTGCAGCATATTGAACAAATAGTTGATGATTTTAATATACAAAGAGCTCTTATAAATCAATAAAAAGTGAACTCCCAACCAAAAAATTAGCAAAGGTGTTTATTTGTTCCTTCAACAGGTATTTATTGTGCATCCAATATGTGCCAAGTACTGTGCTAAGGGCTGGAAATACAATGTTGAAGAATCTAGACATCCAGACACAGTCTCTTCCCTCATTCATTCCAGAATGAGAAACAGACACACATACAAAAAGTAAATAAACAAATAAATAAAGTTACAAATTGAGATAAGGAATTGAGTAATGAAGGAAACAAATAAAAAACTGGGAGAAGAGTGGTGAGGGCTACTTTCAAGCAATGATCTGGGCAGGGCTTTCTCGAGATGTATTTAAGTGTTACATAAAGGATAGCCAAGGAGAGCAGCTTAAGCAGAAATAACAGCATTTACCAAGCCCCTGAGGTGCAGAATAGATCTTGGCATGTTGGAGGAACCAGCGTTGCTGCATCACAGTGGGCCATAAAGAGGGGAGCATGGACAGGAGAGGAGAGAACAGTTAGGGTCAGTTTGTACAGCACCCTGTAAGCCATGGCAGGGGGCGGGAGGCGGGTGTTAGATTTCATCCTGTGAGCAATTCAAGTTATGATCATTGTTGCCACTCTATCAAGAAGGTACTGAAGTGGGTGGTGCATCAAGAGTAGAAGCAGAGAATAGGTATGACTGGATATCACAGTAATCAAGTGAGAAAAAGTATTCATCAGGATTAAGTGATAGCATTGAAAATGGAAAGAAGCAGACAGATTAAAGGCGTATTTTGGAGATAAAACTGATAGATTATGCTGGCCTATTTGATGTAAAAAAGAAGTCATCAAAGAATCAAGGATGACTCCTAGGTTTCTAGTTTGGTTGTTGGATGGAAGTGCTATTTACTGTAATAGCGAAGATGAGGGCAAACAGGTTTGGGATGAGAATAAGGAATGAGATTTTGGACATGTTAAGTTTGAAAGATCTGAGTCATCCAAAGGAAGATATTAAGCAAACAATTAGATAGAAGTCTAGAACTTATAGGTCAAGGGGGGAAACAAATTTGAGCCCTTTAGCCCAAAGACAGTACTTAAATAGATGGAAATTGTTAAGATTGTCCCGAGAAAGTACATGGAAAGGAAAGAGGGAGCTGAATGGAGATGAGAGACCTCAGCTTCTCAAAGTGAGGCAGAAGAAATATAACACTGATCAGTGAAGGAGGAAAGAAAACCAGGAGACAACAGTGCCTTGGATAAGAAAAGAGAACATTTAAAGAAGCAGAGTGATCGAATGAGGACAGAAAAGTATCTTCTTGGCTAGGATAATATGGAAGTGACTGGTGATCTTAACAAGGACACTTTCAGTGGTGGGACGGGGGAGTCACATTGTGGATTGAAAGTAATTGGAAGATTAGAAAATAAGACAATATATAAGGCTAACTCCATAGAGAGGGTTACTAATGAAGGAGAGCTGAGAAATGGCTATTGGTGGGAAAGACGTGGTTTAGATGGGGGGGGGTGGGGGCAGTGCTGGAACATGTCTGCAGGCTGATGAAAATGATCCATTCAAGTCAGGGACTGATGTTGTAGAAGAGAGAAAGGGGAAAACCTAAGGAGAAAAGCCCTTAGAAAGGCGACAGGGGATGGGATCCGGAGCACAAGAAGGGCTGGCCTTTGAAACTTCCCCCATAGTCAC
>NW_027531005.1:7887335-8035441 GCF_008692635.1 Crocuta crocuta | reverse complement strand
GGGGGGGG
Source organism: Crocuta crocuta (assembly GCF_008692635.1). Lineage (NCBI taxonomy): Eukaryota > Metazoa > Chordata > Mammalia > Carnivora > Hyaenidae > Crocuta > Crocuta crocuta. Next base: position 8,035,433 of record NW_027531005.1, on the reverse strand, counting down.
GTCTTGTGGTGGGAAGATGAGGAAGTTTTTATGTAATATCTTCTCTTTTCCAAGGGAAATTTGAAGTAAACAAGGCAAGAAGGGATCAGAAAAAGTTGAGGAGAGATGAAAGGGTATATGTGTTAGTAGTGGGAAACTGAAACTACAGTGGGAACAATAGCACCAATTTGAGGTTGGAAATCATGAGTTGAAAGTGAAACTAACTGACAGCACTGTGTGATTTTCTTAAAGAAAATGTTCAGTTGTCCCAATAAAGCCCATGGAAGGCAGATGGTAAAGTTTATTCAGAGCTGGGATTTCACATGGAAAGTAAATTGGAAGAAATTGAGGTTAAAGATTGCCGAGAGCACTATATTTCAAGGATTATAACGATGGACCATGGCATCTAGGCTAGACAAGGAAGGAAGTGCATCTAGAACAGGGGCTGAGAGTGGGAAAAATGAAGTTAATGAATTAGCAAGGGATCCAGAAGGATAGGAAGATGATCAGACTGGAATGTCTGATAATCTGGTAGCTCGGGTCCTTCTAGAAGTAGACACCAAGGCAGCCTTCAATTTGCAAGAGTTTTATTGAGGGAACATCTGTGAAGGAGAAAGGTTTAAGGAAACAGGAGCAGGGAGGGGAAGGACTTCATACCATAACACAAGTCTGACACCTATGAAAGGAGAGGGCGATCCAGCAAGAAGAGCCTTCGACTGCATGCAGCACCCTTCTAAGAAAGTGTCAGCCAGGCTGCTGAGGAGTCCCCACGACAAAGTTGCTCGTTAGAGGAGTTCCGCATGTCACATGAACGGGCCATCACTAATACCCACACTCGGCTCAGTTAAGGGCTGGGAGCAGCCCAGGAGAAGCATGGCTTCAGTGCAAACCCGGTGGCGGATCCCCTGGGATGGCAGTCTAGAGCCGCGGGGGCAAGACTGATTCCGATGGGAAGAAATGGTCACTGGGGATGCAGTTACAAGGAGGGAAGTTACAAGGATGTTGGAGTTCAAGTTCAACCACAGTTCTGCATTACACACTCCAGATTGTGTGGATGACCCCGTAGTCATCGGGGATTTGCACACTTTTTAAAACAATCTCTGGCAGACAGTGGGGCGGGGGTGGGAAGTAGCTTGTTGATAGGATTGGAGGTGAAGACGACTAAAGTGGGAGCTAGTCTTTGAAGAACTAATGATGAAAGAAACTGCCTGGGAAGTTGATAAATTACAAGGAGGGAAAGAGGTTGCTACTGTCCAGTGGCAAGATTCTCAACAACAAAAAAGCCGGGGTTTTGGCAGGCAGGATGAGGAAGTAATGCTCTGAGAGCAGCCAAGACTAGCAAGGGGGCCATCCTCCCGACCCGCCGGCCCTAAGGCACACGGTCCTCCTGAGGGGCTGCGTGGGCAAGAGTTATGGGGTGAGCCAGGTTCGGTCTCGGCGAGGGGATGAGGGAGGTCTGCGAACGGCTGGGCACACCGCGGGGTTCGCTGCCGTCGGGGCGGACTCGGCAGAGCCCGGCAGGGTCTGCAGGGCGCGCGGGGAAGAAGGCTGCACGCGGCGGGGGCGCCNCCCCAGGCTTCGGCCCGCACGGGCGGCAGCGGTCCCCATGGAGAAAGACAAAGACACGCCGGTTAGAAACGGGACACACGCGCCGGCTCCTCCCAGCTAATCCGGGCGCCACAAACACAAACTCCGCGCGATGCCATTTCCGCCCAACAGGTTGTTCCGCCGCCGACACACAGAAAACGGCATGCCGCTGAAATCGCATACGTGTTGTAGCAATTAGAGAAAATGTATCAAACCCTTAAATCGTTTCATACTCTGACCCAGCAATTCTAGTTTTAGAATTTTCTCTTAATAATTATGAATACATACAAAATTTCCATACAGGGTGTTCAGTACAGTATCTATAACAGAAAACAAAAACAAAAGGCAAAGGAAATTAAAAAAATTAAAGCAAAACTGGGAATATCCTAGATCCAACAGAAGGTGTCGGTCAGATGATACTCTTTCTTATGGTGGGTATTAGCGGGCTATTAAAACAATGCTGGGAAGTAACACCTGATCATATGGAAAAGTATACTAGATGGAATGAAAAAAATCAGTTTTCATCCCCATTTGTAGTGTGTGTGGAGAGGTGTATACTTATGTGTGTACATAACACACCACACATGTATAAAATAATGGAGAGAAAAAATCCAAATGGTCGTTTCCAGGTGATGAGGCCGTAGGATATACTTCCCAAAGCGTGTACATAAGCATATTTTATTTGTAAATAAACAATAAATTTAATAAAATTTTATTTCATTCTTATGTACCCATTCTTTCTCCCAATTCAAATTTACGAAAACATTCATATTGCTTTGCAAAATAGTGGACATCAGGTTTTAAGAATGAATGGATGGTCCCCAGTAGTTTATATTCCTGAAAGGTACTGAGTACATCAGAGTATTAGAAAGCAGTTTGTCCCTTAAATATTATGCATTTAACCATAACCAGTGTCTTTTGTGAAGTTATACCGTATTTTACTCTAGTAATCATTTCTGCTTTAGGAAAAAAAGGGAGAAAAGCTTTCTGGGCTTCTAACAAACCTAATTTGGTTTGTTAGACTTGGGAACACAAAGTTTACTTAAAACAGAAAAAAATATATTTTTGGAGCAAATGTTTTATATAATACCATTTTAACATATTCAATAATTTTCTCTTTGACTTAAAAGAACTTAGTGGGAGCCAAATTAAAATGTTACTATGAACTAGAGTCTAAACATCTTGGTCTTCCAATGTAATACATTTAAATTTTTAGCAGTTGTTAATACTTAGGAAGTCTGGTTTTTGCTAAACTTTGTCCCAGGAAAATGCATAAAGATGACCAGTAAATTATATTAATATAATATATGGGCGGGATTCCAGGGCTGTATTGTTAATTTGATAGAAGATACATTATAAATTCCGATGATACTTTAAGCCAAAGTGACCTCAGAGCTGTCAGGTTGATTTTACTTAATGATGAACAAATCCAAGTTTAGATGTTTATTACAAATTGCTTAAATTGACAATGACCTAATCAACCCCACCATCCTGCAAGTTTCCTTCTCTCGGAAGGTGCTGGATAAAATTATCATGTCTAAAGGCACATTCTAGTAAAAGTTTATCAGAAATAAAATTTACAGAGAACAAATCCTGAGACGCCAAAAGTTTGTATTAACTAACCGTTCCTGAAGAAAAAGATGGTTTTATGAGCTTTCCTATAAAGCATTTCCTCTCCAAAAACCTTCTTCTTCACCAAATGAGTTAACATAAACAGGACTGAATACAGATACGGAAGAGCATTTATTTTTGGTGCTATATTCTTTCATTCTCCATACAGTGAGTCCATTTAATCTGACATTTTTGAGTACTGATTGTCTCAGGCACTGTGCTTACACACTAAGACCAAAAGATTACTGGAGGTTCCTATCTTTGAGAAGCTCTATCTAGAAAATTACCTTCAGATAATTAGGATAACTGAGACCTGGAGCTAATCTGAATCCCTAAACCTCCCCTCAGTCCTGCCAAAGCTTTCCTTCTCATTCTTAACATGAGCTTTCTAATTTCCTGTCACTCCTTTGCTCATATTTATCCACAGCATCCCACTGTCTTCGCACTAGCTAAATTATTAGCTCTTAGCCTTTCAGAGAGTCAAAGGCCAGTCTGAGATGCTGATTAAAGATACAGACTTTGTCCTACAGAATCACGCACAGAAATGCATACACCATATACTTTATTTAACTGCACTGGAAATGGATTTTCCATTTCCATAAGCAATTTCTATAAAACAATATTTACAAAGGATTATACCTCCCTCATATTGTTATTTTTCATTAAAAATGGTGGCTTCCTGAAGAAAATTAATTTAAAACTTTTTTAACTGCTCAGTAGTAAATCTCCATGAGATTTGGCTTACTGAAGTAAAATTATGATATGGTCTTTGACACAGCAACACCTACATCTTCTTCGATAATCAATTAGAGCTTTTTTTCTCCATGGCAACATGCAGTGAAATCTTTGACTCCCAAAGGTACACTGAACTAAAGCAGAATTCCATAGAATGCTTTGTCAGGTTAAGGTTGCCTCTGTACTGCAACACTAAACGCCTCCAAGACTTTAAAAAAAAATTTTTTTTTTAAGTTTATTTGACAGAGAGAGTGGGAGGGGCAGAGGGAGAAGGAGAAAGATTTCCAAGCAGGCTCCTCACTGCCAGTGCAGAGCCCCATGCGGGGCTCAAACTCTCCAGTCATGAGATCATGACCTGAGCCAAAACCAACAGTCAGATGCTTAACTGACTGCACCCCTCCTCCAAGACTTTCAAGCTAGAGTCAAGTAATGTTATTTCTCCCGCTTTCAAATTAAGGTAAGACCTCTTGAAAGGCAGCAAACCTTTGTCTAGTAGAGAAAAACATATTCCGTTCCTATTTCTTGGTAGTACCTCTTGGAAAGGTGGTGACAGTAGCTGATATGGAAAGTAATGAGACACATGACGAGTGGCTATCTTTCCCTCATCGGAGCAAGAAAACCATGACGTATGCCTGATATGATGGGCGAGCGTCTGCCCTCAGGGTGCTATTTTTTTTCCTTCCATTTATTAGAGACAGAGAAAGACAGGATTATTTTGAAAATGTTGACAGTCTTTCCAATTTACAAAAAGCGTCCTAAAATGGAATTCTTCTTTGAGGTCATCAGGGAGCACATGAAAACAAGAAGCTTGATGCACTGAGAGGCATCAAAAGTTCATCCAGTCACACGTTGAACAAAAATGGCATAGCACCCAATTTTTTCTAATTCTGGAGTTAGTGGTATTTGACAGAAGCACTACCTCAATTCTCTTTCATGGATCATATTTAAGAAACTCTATACCACTCCACTCCCCTAATATGTATGATTATTTCTAACCTCTATGCCTTTGTTCTTGGCATTTCACCCATCAAAAAAAAAAAGCGTGCCCCCTCCATACATCTATTCAAACATTTCCCACTCCTCAAGACCCAGACCAAAGCCACTCCTGACAAGCTTTCCCTGATAATTACAGCCTGAAATGATCTCTCCACTTTCTGAACTCCCATAACACTACCTACCTAGGGCTGTTCTCCAAGTGTGGTTCTGAGACCACCAGCTTCAAAAATGCACCATAATCTGTATTTTTACAAGTACCAGAAAAAGCTGTGGCAATGTCTCCATTGTTTTCCTAAATCTATTCCACCACTCTTAAAAGAATAACTGATCCCTGGATGGATGGAAAGCAGAAGGCTGACAATGCTTATTGTTGCTGTGGTGTCCAACTCACTTGTTCTTTTCTATACTCATTTCCATACAAAACGTTTTGATTTGCCAACTGTGTGTCCTATCTGTAATGTCACTGTCGACTGCTAAATTCACTGTCATCATACCTCTACCTCTGGGTTTTTCAATCATTACCTCCCAATTCCATGGCCATCCTATTCTAAGAATCCAGATGCTGCTACCATTTTCAAAATAACTTTACATTCTGTGAGAAAGAATTTAAGCAGAGCTTGAAATGAAGGTAAGTATGATTAGAGGGGAAGGGCTATAATGGGCATCATCTGGTCAAATAAGATATAAAATTATATATATTCTAGAGCAAGGCAGTAACTTAAGATCATCTCTTTTAATAGACTCATACTGCAGATGGGGAACTGTGGAGAATGAGGTATTTTGGAGCAAAAAACTGAAAGTTGGTAAGAAAGTCTCAAAAACAAAATAGCGAATCATTCAGAGCCAAAAAGGATTGCCCTAATTAGCTCATGGATTCCATATTAAGGATAAATGAAATTAAATGGTTAAAAAAATTACAGCATAAAAAATGAAAATAACTCAGAATGTAAAAGAGGAGACAGAACAGTCATCTAAAGAAATGGCCCAAAAGATCGACTTTGAGATTACGAGTATCAAGGTGACTTGAACTCAACACCAGTTTTACTTATTAATATTAGTTATTATTTAATTACTGTATGCCAGGCACTGGGCTAAGTGTTTTACAGATATTAATGCAATTTCATTAAATTCCAATGGAAAAAAAATGTGATAAAGGAGATAGTTTATGGTAACTATGTAAGAAAACAAGAAAATCAAAAGCTGGCCATCTGTCTGGAGCCTGGTCTAGGAAAAAGGATGCTTTGAAAACTGAAGAACATCTGGTCTGAGTGGCGAGCATATTCCTTGGGAAAGATGAATGTATCACACTACCAGAACTTGCTGAGTTTGGTCACTGTGAGCTGACTCAATGCTCATCAAGCAACCTTCTGATTATAATTTAGTAGACTGTAGATTTGCCTATTTGAGAAAATACACTGGGCCATAAACATGAGAAGCCAGTGTGCCTGATACCTCTGCCTGCAAATTAAAAAATCAGCATTGTAGTATTTATACACCAGTATCTAGTTCTCTAGCACCCAGTCACCTTGCTACATCAACCAATAATCAAGGCCAGCCTTAAAAAGTAATAGCTATGTCAAGTGACCTGTGAGGTCTGGCAGGAAGGCTAGCCTGCCCTATCTTGTTCACCATCTTCAAACTACAATGCTATGTGATTTCAAACACATATAAAACACATACACATGCACATGGGTACAGAGTGCACGCACACACACAGACACAGACACACACATACACACACACACAAAGAACCACTTAGGAATGAAAATGATGGAAACAGGAGGACAAAACATAGTGTTTATCCAGGCTCCAGGGCACCACCCTATGAATTTAGAGCTTATTTTTTACAGCAGAAAAGGCTCAAGACTGGGGATTGATTGACTGATTTAGAGAGAGAGAACAAGCAAGGGAGAGGGATAGATGAGAGGGAGAGAGAGAGAGAGAGAGAGAGAGAGAGAGAGAGATCTTAAGCAGACTCCACACTCAGCACAGAGCCCGACATGGGGCTTGATCCCATGACCCTGGGATCATGACTGAACCGAAATCAAGAGTCAGAAGCTCAACCAACTGAGCCACCCAAGTGCCCCAAGATTGATTTTGTTTTGTTTTGTTTTTTTAATGGAACCAATAAGTATTTGTTTCACTTCTTAAAAGAAATTAGTCACCTAAGGAAAAAAATTCAAGTAAAATTTGGACATATAAAATTTATATCAAACAATAAATATCAAAACATTTCCCAGGCACCTTGGTGGCTCAGTTGGTTGAGCATCCCAGTCTTGATTTTGGCTCAGGTCATTATCCCAAGGTTGTGGGATCAAGCCCCATATGAGGCTGAGCATGAAGCCTGCTTGAAAATCTCTCTCTCTCTCTCTCTCTCTCTCTCTCTCTCTCCCCCCCACCCCTCTGTCCCTCTCCCCAACTTGTTGTGCTCTCTCTAAAAACAATTTTTTTTAATTCCCATCTCACCCAACACGCAGTTATTTAAGAGTTTTAGTTTTTGTTTGGGGTGTTTTGTCAGTTTTTGTTTTCTGATCATATCTCCATAGTAGAGAGATCTATAAATATAGCAAGGTTTACCATGTACTTATCACAATTTTTGACAAGACTTTAGTTTTCAGTCTTACACCAAGAATTCTAAAGTCAGAATGCAACTAGAACTGTCTGGGGTCGAAGATAACACATATAAAAGCTGCACCAATGCTATGAACTTCAAAAATACGATCTTATTTGTTCTACTACTGAATTCTAACTATTCAGTAGTAGAACAAATTGTGAAGGTATTCTGAAAATAGACTTTTAGTATGATTAGTTTTCCAAACAATAATGGAATTATAATTATTACCATTTTCAAACAGAATTACTCAAGAAGCACTGAGAAGCACTGCCATCTTTAGGGAGAAGGCAGGATCACTGTCTATCTAAAGTGAAATTCAAATATAAATACTGAACCTCTATTAAGTCCTATCACGGACATTTGGCACAGGACACATGGGTTTGCCGTTTGTGATATGGTTTGGTTGCAAAGCGCTAAAATCAAAGAATTCTTTAGGCCCCATTAATCTCTGATAAATAAAGCAATAATTGCATTGATACATACATAAGTTAGTCAAGATAAACCCAGAATGATCAAAATTAAGGATACATTTTTATACAGAGGACCATGAGTCATAGTAAAAAGATTAACACATAGAGTTATAATCCATTTTGAGAAACAAATATTTCTGTTATTTGCATATGAGGTTGAAGATTTAAAAATTCACAAAACAAGGGCGCCTGGCTGGCTGTTGGTGGAGCATGCAACTCTTGATTTCGTGGTTGTGAGCTCAAGCCCCATGTTGGTTACAGGAACTACTTAAAATCTTTTTTAAAAAAGGTATTTAAAACTTTAGAAAATAAACATTTGTGGTTTGTTATTTATAACATCATTATCTTTCACTGGCACTGAAAACTTAAAATTGTTTTGGACATACCAAACAGATTTTTATACAAGTCTAAAGGTAAATCATTTCCCTGAAAACTTTACCTGTCATTTCTTTTTCAAATGGAAAAGAAAATTTCCTAATCAGCTGTTATTGGTAACTATCAGTAATAATTATCATATATATTTCACTTAGTTTTTAACTTCAACATATACCATAAAATAAAACAATGACCATGATCTCTTTCTGGAAGCAATGTGAAATACTATATTATGGTCACACAAGGGACTCAATATATACTAGAAACAAAGGATGATTTAATACTTTGTCCATTCATATGAACAAAAACTGTTTAAATGATAAGACAATACAGTAAAATGAAAGTTCATGGACCAAAGAATAAAAATACTTGGGTTCCACAAAATTCAGACATAGTGCCATATGAAAAAGTGAAAAAAAAAAAAAAAGCAAGGTACAGAAAAGTGTATACAAACATGCTACCATTTACATAAAGGAGAATGTATACATTTATATGATTATACATACATAGGACAGCTCTTGAAAGCCTAAGAAACTGGTATTTTGATTGTGGGGTAGAGGATGAGAGAACAGAGAGATCGTATAGGAGGAAAACTTACCTTTCACAGAATACCTCATCATACCATTTTTTTTTTTACATGTATGTGTTATTACCTACGAATCTTTAAGAGATAGCTGGCCTCTGTTTCTGACTTCTTCATTAACTACATGTGTGACCTTGTGCAATCACTTACCTCAACTTTCTCCACTTTAGAATGAGGTTATGCTAAATCTCTAGAGTCCCATTCTGCAATTCAACAGAATTATGGCTCAAAAAAACAGTATATACAAAATGCCAGGTGGCTTAAAAAAAATAACAATGATAAGCCTTAGTCTGCAGTGACTTATATAATGCAATACTGTAATTATTTACACTTCTGCCTGCTCTGTTCCCATGAGGCTATTAAAAAAAAAAAAAAGGGCAACATAGCAAGCAAGAGTCTGAAATAAACTTTGTGTTTGGCAGCGATGTTTCTCTTCTTTCTTTCTTTCTGGTTAATCCTCATTTTTCATATATCTAAACTGTTTTCAAGATATAGACTCCTAGAATATACTTTAATAAATGAATACATATTAAAATTGTAAAAAGGTAGAATTTTTGCGGTAAAGTTTTAAAATGGATCTTAAGATGGGGGGAAAAAAAGCGGAAAAATCATCCCCTATTCCCATAAAGTTAGCCCAAGAATCTCCTAAAATCATCCATAATCTTCATAAACACAAGATACTAACAGAACCAGAGGAGCCAAGAGGAGAGCAATAGAAGGTTTAGACCAAAGTAGGACATAAAGAAGTGACAGATAAGACAACCAAACTGACAGCTGGAGAACAGAAAACAGGAAGAGGCCTGGAGATCTGTTCATTCATTATCCCACTTGCTGCAGAGAAAAACTGTTGGGCCTCAAAGGGTTTAGAGTCTAATCGTGGGGACACTCTAGTTAAATAATAATGCAATAACACCACACAGGATGAGAGTGAAAAATAAGTGGCAAGGTAAATGTTGTGAGTTCATCAGAAGAAGAGGTCACCATGGGTTGGAGCTGTCAAGAACAGATTCATAAAAGAAAGAGGATGTTGAAACCTGTATGATAGGCAACATGATGGTGGTAGCATGGACCAAGTAAAGTCAGCAAGGGAAGCTGGCACTTGTAGTAGGATGACAAATTTAGGCTCAGTCATACTTTGATTTTAAATAGTAACTTTGCAAAACATGTGAGAAATTATTTTCAAATATTGGGTTGCCAAATTTTCTTTGCAGACTACTTCTACATAGGAGTGATGACACACTAGCATTATATCAAAAGTGACTGAACAGGCTCAAATACAAGATCACTATGCATCTAGATGTAACTTTTAATAGGGCAGGGCTCTGAGGCATGAGGAAACGTTTGGCAACCCTCTTCCAGTATTTTCTTACAAGCACCTAGCATCATTTCCTATCACAACCTTCATACTTAGGAGTCAGCTCCACCCAAGATACACAAAACCAGGAAATCAAGAGGTGCCGGTTTTACTTTTCTATTGATTAAGTCTGTGAATTGGGTCTAGCAGATGAAAGAGTGTGCTATGGATTTTACTGCATCAGAAGGAATTCCAAAACAATACAAAACAAAGCAAAACATTACCCTCTATCTCTCAGTGATCCAGTAAAGCTAAAAGAATAATGTTTAACCCACTTAATAAATTTTGGCATAATACGTAATATAAATTCAAGGTACTCACTACCTTATAAAGAATCTCTGTGTGTTATTGGTAACATGATAAATCTTATAAGAAATTCCTACACAAAATGTCTAAAATGTTGGCATGGGGCAAGAAAGAATATCAACAGGTATAAAGGTTATTAAACAAATTAAGTCCTCAATGTAGAAAATATGTATTCTAAAATTCTATTCCACTCTGCATTTTTGCTACAATCTTTCAAGTGCCTAAGCACACAAATTACCTTTATTCAATAATCTTTTAGTAATTTACTAAGGTGAAAATGGGTATATAGAGACTTGCCGGGGGTGGGGGGAAATCAATGTTTAGAAACAAATTTATTTAGAAAAGAAGATTTGAAACAAGTATTAAAAGTTTATGATTTAAAATAATCCTATGCTACAGCAATGTATCTTGTGTTACTTTGACATGGATATTAGGTTTATGCTAATACCCGTTAATAAAGTTCAAACAACAAGAAAATGAAACCATTTTCAAAACATTAGAAGAGAAAACTTTAAAGGTTTCCCCCTACCCTATATGGTATAATAAAATGTTATTTTATTATAGCTGTTCTCTTCTCATTCAAGTCTGACAGCATTTCTATTATTAACTTTTTAAGGGTCCTCACTCATCCATAAATTTTCTCTATTAAAACCTGACACAGAAAGTCTCCCAGAAATTCTTCCCTTTAAAGGCAGATTTTAAAAGTTAGTCAAAAGTTAGATAGCTCAAATGGTATACCGAACTATACTTTCAGTACTAAGTCATTGTTTTCAATCCCAAGCAGGGCTGACTTTTTAAAACTCATTCTACACACTCTCCACAATATTGCTGGTCCATGCCAGGTAAACAAGCTGCTTCATGTCAGTTCTGAAGGGACAAAAGCCTCCACCTGTGGAGAATTCTAGTGGCTATCTAGATGGCAAGATCTAAAGTTCCGCTGTTAGGTTCTCCCTTCAGAAAGGAGTGAAAAGAAACTGGGAGAAACCAGTGAGGGCCAAAGAAACATACATGACAACACAGGACCTACTTTTTAATTGTCACCTTAAATATTCACCCATCCAAAAAGTGCAGCTTGGCAAAGTAGAATTGATAAATTTCAATGATCTGTTCAGTATCTAATAGCATATTTTTCCCCTTAGAATCTGGCTGTGGATAATAAGTTAAGTTTATCATATGGATTATGTCAGATTCTATCAGTTTGGTGACATGGCTTCCTCCTAGTTTTCAGAAATGGTTTCTGCCTTGATCAGAAGCATAGGGACCAAATCACAAACAAATCCTGAACATATGAAAGGTATGGGACTCAACAAAAACATCTTGTTCAGTCTCAGAACACTAATAGTTTTTTTTTTAATAAGGTTATTTCCTTTCTAAAGATAATCTTTTAAAATAGGTCTTAAAGATTTTTTTAAGCCCTCTCAATATAACACAGATTAGTTCACATTGTCTAATAGTGTTATAGTTTAATTATCCAGCACTTCTTACAGTAACATCAAATATAAACTACATTATAGAGTGTACACATGGCAGTGGAGAGTGGTAGTGGTTGGAGCAGAGAATCAGTGCTAGTCAAACATTATTTCCCAAATGAAAAACTGAAATAGAAAGGCACTGACCTAAATTACACATTAAACCAGAAGAATGTGAGAAATAGTATGATATGAGGAGTCTATGTATCCTTTTTTGTAACCTCTTTATGACCTATCGCTTAAAATACATGTACACTAATGACTCATAAATCTCAAGCCCCTGGGCAAATCTCTCTTCTCTTCACCTCTAGTCTGTATCTCCTAGTTCTACTAAGCATCTCCAATAAAATGTCCTGTGAGCACCTCAAACTCAACATGTCTAAACTTTAATTCAACATTTCTCCCCAGAAAAGTGTTCTTCCTATGTTCCCTACCTTGAAGAATGGCCTCACCCACCTGCCCAACCAAAATTCCCAAACCTGGCAATCTTATTCCTTATTCATCTCCACTGCCTGGAAAATTCCACTTCTGAAATAACTGTAGTATCCATATTTGTCTCCTGTTTCATTGCCTTACCTAAGTTTAGGCCCTTATCACTTCCTATTTAGATTTCTGAAAGTGGCTTCTATTTGATTTCCCCACCACAAATCTTACTCTCCATCCCAATTCAATCTCAATGGTATCAGATACCCCTGCTTAACATCCACCAATAACTACCACTAATCTTGAAAATTTGATTCAAACTACTTACTTAGTACATAAGATCTTTCTTGATTTGGCCATCACTTTGTCTCATCTTCCTTCACCTGGTCTACGTGTGGTCTCATATGTCTATACCCACCCAGAGTTTTTCTGCCTCTTTTAAAACTCAATTCAAGAATGAATTTTAGGAATTATGAAAAGCCTTCCCCAACCCCTCAATGTACTTTAACACTACACTTCTGTGTATCCTTATAATGTGTTCTTTTTGATGATACTTAAGAGGAAGAACTGTGTCTTATCTCTGTAACCCTAGCACCTAAATCAGTGCCTCACACAAGCAGGAGCTCAACGTGCCTACTGAATGGATGAAGCTAGTCAATCTATGAAATAGTAAAATCTGAAGAATACTTATGAAATTCTTCAATTCGTGATACCTGGGCAGGCTTCACAGGGGAGAAAAAAGTTTAATTTGCTTAGAATTACTGACCTAGCCCTAGATAATAATTTCAAATGACTTATTCAGCTTATTCAATAAAAGTTTGTTCAATTGAAATCTTCAATCTTTAAAAGGCAAATACCTCATTTCACATACAACTCGTCCTACAACTAACAAACACTTTAATTAACAGGTGGTATAAAGGCTTGCGTCACTCACACAGCTAAAATGGATCTGGGTTAACTCAACCTACCAAATACCTGTTAGCCTGCATGCCTAGGGCACCACCTATGCATCAATACCAGGTAAACAAATCTAGCTGCCACCACCCAATGGCCCCCAAATCAACTGCAGTCACATCAGCAGTGTGAGTGTGGGGTAACATAATCGTTGACTCCCATCCTCATGGAAACAAACGAAATAGACAGAAGGGAGAAATCTATTACTATTACAGAAAAACTAGAACTACAAACCAAGGTCTATGAGGATGTAGGAAGATTCTAGGACCCTGTAACTTCTCTGCCTCTGCTATCTCCTGTTTGCCTATATTGATAAGCTACCATTCATCCACTCATTCAACAAATATTTTTAAAGCATTACTATGTCCCGAGTATTGTGCTAGGCACAGGGTCTATATATAACTATCCTCACTCGGTCTCTTATATAAATCTCTCCACTGGGAAGACAGACACTAAAACAATTAATGCACAAATATAAGCATAACTACAAACTGTATTAGATGACAAGCAGGAAAGGAATATGAAACAGAATTACAAGGGAGACACACTTTAGGTTGTCTTCCTTTAGAAGCGACAAACTGACACCTGAGAATGAATAAATCAGTCAAGTAAGGAACATACAGTAACAGCACATCTGTGTTTTAGGAAGATAATTCTGACAGCAGCATGGAAGACAGATTAGAGAGGACGTCAGTTATAAGACTAACACAATAGTGTAGGTAAGAGATAAGAGTCCAACCTAAACTCCTAAAGATGGAGATGCCAAGGAAGGGCCAAATGTAAAAAACATTTAAAGGCAGAATGGACAGGCATTGATCACTGATTAGGTGAAGAGTGTAGGAGAGAAAAAGAAAAAAAGTCCAGGTATTTCCTAGGATCCTAATTAGTCTAGGCAACTGGGAGGGAGGGTAAGAGTGTGAATAATTGATACAGGGAACACATAAAGGAACAAGTTTAAAGGAAAGATAAAAAGTTTGGTTTACTGAGTTTTGTGCATTTAAGATACTGGAGAAACACCCACATAGAGATGTCTGACATGCAACTTTGAAATCAAATGGTCTTATAAACAGAATAGCCAGGCTGGTCATCTTCACAGAAGTGATACCTGATGGTTTGGAAGTGAAGAATCACTGAGAAGGTATAAAAAAAATAAAAAGGACTAAGGAAACTTTGATCCATATTTAAAGGCCTACTAGCAAATGCCAATGGCAAAAAAAGGCTCAGAGTTCACAGGAGCATCAGTTCAATAAATACTTATCAACATCCACCATGTTCCAGATGCAATGTAAGATGTCAGAGGCATGAAGAAAAGATAGGAGTCCTACCCTTAAGATGCTTATAGCCTAAGGAAGAGAGACAAATAGATCATTTCAACACAGTTATTGATGGGGCACTACAGAAACATGCTAGGGGAAAACCTAGCCAAACCTTGCAAGTCAGGAAGTGGTCACTGGAGGACATCGTGTCTGATCTAAAGCTTCAAGATTAAGCAAAAACATGCAAAGCTGGTAAGGACAAACCAGATCAAATCAAGAGAATATTCCTAGACTTTTGGAATGCTGAGCAGGATAATGGGTATAAAAAGAACTGGAAAAAGCTGAAAGACTAAAGTGGTTTAAACCAGAAAGAGTTATTCTTAGAGAAAATAAAGATGGGAAAAGTGGCCAAAGGGTTTTGGGTAGAAAGTTCCAAAAGGTTTTGGGAGAAATGTTACACAAGAGAGATTGGAGGAAGCTGCCAAGTTGTATGAGGATTTGGGAAGAGAGATGGGTAAAAGAACTTGTATGAAGTCTACTAAGCTTTATATAATTGTACCTTTACCTCCTTAAGAAATTTCTGTAAAATAGTAAATAGGTTCATTATTTTCCAAAGGTTTCTGGAAACAATGATGTTTGTTTGTTTGATGCATTACAATGCTGAGATTAGCCCAAGGTGACCCAGTTGTAAGGGACCATAAAAATCTGAGAAAAGTAAATTTTAAGTATTAATGGTCATGAAAAGGTCAAGAATGATGAAAAGAGAGAAGCCACAAGATTTAGCATTTATGTGGCCACTGAGGCCCTTCAAGTGAACTTTTACTAGAAATGTAGAGGTAGAAAAAAATTGCAGATGATTCACAAGTGAATGGTATAGGCAAGGTACTCTATAGTCTAAAGGAGAAGGAAGACAAGGAAATAGAAGGTTATAGTACAGTGACATTGGTGCTAAAACAGAGCAGTATGAAAGCACGTGGAAGCTTGACAGTGAAAGGAAGCAGGAACAGATGGCAGTAACTAGGTTGAAGGTAGTATGGAGGCAAAGTTTACTTTCTGGCTGAAAGGAATTGGAGCATATTTGTGGGCTGTGGGGAAGAAGCCTGTGGAAAGACAGAAGATGGGGAAGGGAAAAGTGAGGAGGGTTGTTGAAGAAAGGTCTTGGGGGGAAAAGCTTGGCAAGGGCAGAAGTGTTGGACTCGGAAAAGAACACTTCTTTCTGCAAAGAATCAAACAGGAATAGAAGGCAAGAAAATACGTGTGATGCAGAAGGGGAGTATAAAGAAATGCTTCTACCTTTTGCCATGACACAAGCTAAGCGGCTTCTTACCAAGGGAGCAAAAATACAGCTGGAGGCTTTAAGGACAGTGCAAAAGTACTAAAGTAGGCAATGTGAGAATTAGATAAATGACATAACTAATCAATTCCAATTCCTAAGATGACACAAATGACAGAAGAAGCAATGTCAACAATTAGTTGCCTGCTTTTTGTTGAGATAAGGAATGGAATAGGAAGTGAAATGTGAGCTGAATTTCAAAGAACTCAATAAACATGAATTAAACAAAAGTAAACCTTTAAAAGAACCAGCCAAAAAAAATCACTAAATGTACATCCATACAGTGTGCAACTGATTACGGATTACTTACAGCATATACAGTTAATACAGCACTCCCATGAGTTTGAATCTGTCACCATCACTGAGCAGCAATGGCAGAAGCTATGAGGCTCACACAAACAAGGCAGGCAACAGAAGCCAGCAGTAACAGAAACAAAGAGGAGCTCACAGGTAGATAAACTATATAGATCAGAAGATGAGGTAATGGGAAGAGAAGCTTAAAAGCAAAGGTAGATTTGTGCACTAATGATAAGCCTGAAGATCACTGATGTCATGTTCCTGCCTTCCGGTTTCCTTCCTTCAACATTCTCTTAGCACCTGTAATATGCCAAGTGCACTGTGAGGCACTGGTGATGCAAAGAGAAGACATAATTCTTGCTTGTAAATTCAGAGTCTTTTCATGTACCCACAGCCTAATGTTTACAACAAAACAACAAAACCAAAAGCTGCTTTGAGTTTCACTACTCAAACTATACATGCTTCTATAAAACATTAGCCACAAAGAAGCAAAATTATATGGAAAGTTCAACAAATTCTTTAACAATCAGCAGAAGGTGCTATTAAAAATGGCAGATTAAAGACCCATAAAATAATATGCTTTACCTTAATAAACTGCTGGGTATCTTGGCTTTATCACAGATGTTACATCTGACTTTTCATTAAACGGTTGGATTAACACCAAAAAAAGGCAACGAACCACAAATGGCAAAGCAAGATAAACAGACACTAAGTGCTAGAAAGTATTTCAGAGCAAACTGATAATAATTTTAGTGATTACTGTAACAGTAATAAATGCATATTTATTGAGCTCTTACTTGAGCCAGGCATTGTGCTAAGTATATAAAATACGACATATCATTAAATTTGTATAAATTCCCACAACAAACGCACCCATACAGTAGTTTCCAATATTACCATTTTACAGACTACACTCAAGCTTAGAAAGATTAAGTAACTAATAAGTAAAGGAGCCAGGACTTGAACTCGGGTCTGCATGATTCCTAGAAATCCATGCTTTCACCACTGTATGATTCTGTTTTCCCAAAAGAATGGAATAATGCCAGGCACATGATGGACACTCAAACAGTATGTGTCATTTAAGGAATGACTGAGAGGAGAGAAAACAGCTATTCGAAAGTGAACCCAAACATGGAAAATACAAGTAGAAAAACAGAAGCAATACTTAAAGGATTCACTAAATCACCAACTCAAACTATACAGCATAATTGGAAGTGTGTGGAAAGCAGCAGCAATTGACAGAATGGCCTAATACGCTGTTACAGGAGATGTAATGTTTCTTTCGGAGTGAAAACCTCAGGCTGTCTATGAATCTGCAAAGCCAAAGATGGAAACAGCATCAGTTCAGAAAAGGAACTGCAGATGCTGATCAGAAAACTCTCCCACATTTTCTCAGTTTGGAAAGGACTGATGCTGCACTGACAGGACACTCAAGGCCCCAGGTTACTTTTAATTCTACTACCTTTTTAGGATTTTTTTGTTTTGTTTTCACAATAAGATAGATTCACACCATAAATCTGGTACCAACTCTGACTTTAGCTAAAGTATAATTTTTAAAAAAAAAGTTTTTTTAATGTTTTATTTACTTCTGAGAGAGAGACAGAGCGAGAGAGAGAGAGAGAGAGAGAGAGAGCAGGGGAGGGACAGAGAGAGAGGGAGACACAGAATCCGAAGCAGGCTCCAGGCTCTGAGCTGTCAGCACAGAGCCCGACGTGGGGCTCGAACCCACGAACCGTGAGACCATGACCTGAGCTGAAGTCGCACACTTAACTGACTGAGCCACCCAGGCAGCCCTTAACTGAAGTATAATTAACATACAGTGTTAGTTTCAGGTGTACACTATGATTCAACGATTCGATTCATTACTCAGTGCTCATCACAGGAAGAGTACTCTTAATCCCCTTTACCTAATTGTATCTAATCATGTGTACTAGAAAGACTACATTCCAGAACTATCCAGATCCCTCTTTTTTTTTTTTTAATATTTTTACTTATTTTTAGGAGAGAGAGAGAGACAGCGTGAGCAAGGGAGGGTCAGAGAGAGAGGGAGATACAGACTCTGAAACAGGCTCCAGGCTCTGAGCTGGCAGTCAGCACAGAGCCCAACGCAGGGCTCAAACCCACGAACCACGAGATCATGACCTAAGCGAAAGTCAGACGCTTAACCGACTAAGCCACCCAGGCGCCCCAGATCCCTCTTTTAAAAGATTCTCACCGAGATTCCTTTTATTGGGTTCAGGGACATGTTTCATGCCACTGACTCTGCCACCATGATCACCAATGACAGGAGCAACGGGGAGCACCTATCCCAAAAGCAGCCCATCTACGAAGAGCAACTTATGGCCAGCAACCTATGTAAAGACCCGGAATGGGAGATTCATCCAACAGGGAATAAACCTAATATAATCAGATTTTCTCTTACAGGAGTCTGAACTCCAGCTATATGAAAAGTAGCTGAAAGGCAAAGAAGGCAGGCAGCAGAAGTAATGAAGCAGCTATAACCACATTGAGAAGATACAGAGTGAGGCCACTGGTTTAAAAATAAAAAGTACAAACAGTCTGAGAAGGGCAATAGCAGCAGAGAATACTGCTGTTGCTAAAAGGACTACACCAGTCACTAGAGCTGCATTGACTTTTTTCCAGGTTCTATTAACACCTAGTTGAAATCTATACGGTGAAGCCAGTTTTGATCTCTCTTATTTTCCCACATAAAGCTTGCTAATAAGCCTTTCATTACCAGCTACAGACCAAGTAAAACTCTGTGCTTGCAATCAAAAATAAAATAAAAATAAAGCAAATTAAATAAAGCATGGCACAATATTTTTATATATGAGTGTACATACACTCAACACAGCTGCAATTATATGACAAGGCAAATTAGGTGGTGGGTGGTAATGTAAGCATTGGGGATAGTGGATCTTAGTTCCATCTTGTAGAATCTGTGATTTGAAGACGTAGTGTTACTTAGCTCTAGTTAACTGTTTAAAAAAAAGGGTGGGGCTTCAGAAAAGTATCTTAAACCTTTAAATTTAACAATTCATAGCATTACAATTGTGCACTTAAAGATTAAAAAGAGATGCAGGGAAGTTACAGGAAACAAAACCATCTCTTCCTCTTGTGTGTACAATAATCTGTGTCCACATTTTATGGCAAATAAGTGATTCTGTTTTCTCATAATCATACAAAGCAAGAGTTGACAAGATGGCTACGCAAAGAAAGGGCAAGTTGGAAAAATGTGAAAACATTTTGAAAAAAGTTTATCTTGAGGCTATACTGAAAATCATACATAAATTTCACTAACCATGTTTTTTGACCATCTTTATGACACTCCCATTAGCCTATCTTATCAGCTTGAAGTCTGCCCAAAGGAATGGAGAAACAAGCTCAGAAAGTCTCAACCATCTACAAATGCACAGCACGTGGAATTCCAAGGAATTCAACAAATATATAATGACCAAAGGCTTGAAAATGACATAACCACTCTCCTACAGAAGCCTTTATAAAAAGTCCCTAACAACTTATATGTCAAAAATTCAAGGAAACTACATAAAAATCCTTTCCCTAAAAGTATTTTTCTCATATAATTCAATCACTTGTGCACACAATACGTTCCTAGTGCTTCACTATTTCTTCTTAGAAGAAAAGTATTCCTTGCTTCTTTCTTCCATCCATAATAAAAGCCACTAGTCACAACTAACAGGTATTTTGAGGTTCAGGTCTACCAAAGCCCCAATCTATGCAAGAAGGGTCTCAAGCTTCTTTAAAAAATATTTTTGCACAGCTTAGAAAGTCTGACTAAAAGCCACAGTTCCATTTCTCAGAGCTAATTTATTTTCAGTATAATCCCACAGATAGAAGAGATTAAAAACCAATATTCAGAACTTGAGTTGTAATGACAGTTACATGCACTTAGGGTTCATCTTGGTGTAATAACTTTTCCTCTCAACATAATATCATTACACACTCTTGTACTGAAAGTGTTATGAGATTATATAAAGCAGGACACCCAGATAGCTTCAAGTTATTATCGCACAAGCATTCAAAGTGAGGTTTTTTGGTTGGTTTTTGTTTTTTGGTTTATTTTGGTTTGGCTATTTTTTTCAAACATTATCATTCTATGCCTTAAACATCACAGTGCTTTGAGTACCAGGAATATGTTCCAGATACCTGACACAAATACTTAAGTGGATCACTAAGAATCCACACGGCACAGGCGCTGGAACCCTAGCCCTTGAAGTTCAGAACATGAAGGTTCCCTAAACCTAGGACAAAGGTCCTCTAGTGTTGCAAATTATACAAGTCCCTAAATATTAAAGTTTCTAAAATCCTTATCTTATTGTTAAAATAGTAAAATCAAGAACAATCAGGTGTGTGGGCAAATCCTCTCGGCAGATAATCTAACAGTACTTGGGCCCCAGTGAAATTTGGAGTACTGCACTAATGACAACCAGTGGTAAGACTTTTGAAATTATCAGTTCTCACCTCTTCATGACATATTTACCAAAGAAATTCCTGACTTAGCCCAAATCGTGCTCTCCTGAAGAATCCACTCATTCCATAACTGAAGCTTTCTTTCAAATAAAACTGCATAGATGCATTTATTTTATAGAAATGTTTCAGCTATGTTACTCCATTAATATTGCTCCATGTCAATATTCTGCACATAACCAAAAATAAAATAATTGTGTGATGGGGCAGACACTGATAAGAATTTTAAGATAGATGGGTTATTCTGGGGAGTAACCATAAAAACAAAGCCAAACTTAAAATGAATGTGCTTAAAACTACCTAATACCTTTTTCAAGAGGAATGAAAAATTTATGAGAATGGTAAACTAGTAATATCTGATCAGAAGAAACTTGATAGCAAATAATAATGCAGTTGGTTGTCTTCATTGTCCCAATTAAATACAAAGCAGGAGGGGCGCCTGGGTGGCTTAGTCGGTTAAGCGTCCGACTTTCGCTTAGGTCATGATCTCGCAGTTCGTGGGTTCGAGCCCCGCGTCGGGTTCTGTGCTGACTGCCAGCTCAGAGCCTGGAGCCTGTTTCAGAGTCTGTGACTCCCTCTCTCTCTGACCCTCCCCTGCTCACGCTGTCTCTCTCTCTCTCTCCTAGAAATAAATAAAACATTTAAAAAAAAAAAAATTTTAAATACAAAGCAGGAGTTAAAATCTGATATGTAGCAATAAAGTTCTTGTCTAATGCATCCATTTCCATCTAAACTTTTAGTGGTAATAAAAATCATTACACACTTCAAATACTATGAAAATCACTTATGGTAACCATATCTAACATTTATTGTAACAAGCCAAGCACTATTTTAAATGTTTTATGTATTTTTCATTTTATCCTCAGAACCCCATAAGGTAGATGTTATCCACATTTCATAGGTGAGGTAAGTAGGACACAGAATGTTTAAGTAACTTGTACAAAGCCACACAAGAAATAATGTGTGAATACAAGAATTTCACCAACTAATCTAGCTCCAGATCATTACACTAAGCTGCCAATAAGGTAATGTGGTGAATGTGCTTTGCAAACGGTACCATGTGCAAATGTAATATGCACGGATTAACAGCACATGCTTTGTAGTCAGACCTAGCGTCAAGTCTCGATTCTGTAATTCACTAGCTATGTGAACTTAAGTAAATCACTGAAATCCTCTAAGCTTCAACTTCCTATTCTATAAAATGGAGATAATGAAGTAACAGCTCTTATTGGTGGATTTTACTGGTGGGTCTTCTTGGTAGATGAGGGGCATTATGCATGTAAAGGATAGCAGAGTGCTTAGCATACAGTAAGCACTCCATGAATGTTCATTATTATTATCTAATACGAAGAGTTCTGTTTATTATTATAAACTATCATCTTAGTACTGGCAGCATTTCCTAAAGTAAGTAAAATCAACATTGAGACAATAAAAGTTTATGAAATTATGGGACGCCTGGGTGGCTCACTCCATTAAGCGTCCAACTTCGGCTCAGGTCATGATCTCGTGGTCCAGGAGTTCAAGCCCCGTGTTGGCCTCTGTGCTGACAGCTCAGAGCCTGGATCCTACTTCAGATTCTATGTCTCCCTCTCTCTGGCCCTCCCCCGCTCACACTCTGTCTCTATCTCTCTCTCAAAAATAAACATTAAAAGTTTATGAAATTAAAACCCAAAGTCTCAAAGTATATGACAGCATAATTCTGAGATGGAAAAAGCTAAATCACTTACTTGAATATCAAGTTTTTATTTAAAGTGCCTGAGAATACATGAAAATGTGCTAGGCACTAAACAAAATTATCAAGACATAGTCCCTGACTTAAAAAATAAACAATCAAGCAAATTAACTCTGCTGAGTGGGCACAAACAGCAAAACCTCCAACTTCAGGCATTTTCTCAACCAGACACAACTATGGTCTTCATTAAGTGCCCTTCTGCTTGGGGTGCGGTGGTGGTGAATACATGCAGAAGTAGTTCGAAAAGAAATAATAAACCTGAGAAATCGAATTTAGAGCAATAAATATTCAGGAAGAAATGAGCTAACTTTCCACCTCTTACCCTATCAAAAAACCTTTTGGCTATCTTGTACTTGGTACAGAAGCAAAAAAAAAAAAAAGAGCGAGCCAGAAATTCAGAAGAGAACTCAGAGTAAAATGTTACAGAAACAAAATCTGGGAGAGAGGAGTTATTTTGAAAGTTAGAAAAGTCAAAATAACTGCAGGTGAATTTAAGTGAAACATGTTTTATTCTACACTCTATCATGTGCCCAATTCCTTAGAAACCAAACAATAGCCATTTTTAAGACTGCTGAGCCTTACTTCCTTCCAATCCTCAGGTTTCTCAAGTTGGAGAAGATGGAAAGAATAGCAGAGTACAGAAGGATTTTGTCTACCACAACCACCAACATGCTACACATATCTTAGAGCTCGGCTTCAGATCAACTATTAGAGTCACAGCTAAATCATAATTCTGGTAATTTATGGATTCCATTCAAAATAACTTCTAAAACCCCTAACTAAGGATCTAGAATACTTCCATGGGCCACTGTAGGAAACCTGGACATCTAATTTCTAAAGTTTAAGAAGCATTTCTTTCTCAGTGGTCATGCTATTTAAATGAAAACATCTTTTGCAACTTCACAATAGAAAATGATACCGACTTGTGTCTCTCTCTCAATACTTTCTTGTCATAACAGTCATACCAATGGAGTCATTGGTAAACTCCAGCCACAGCAAGACCATAAAATTCCCTGCTACTGCATCCATGGGCTCTTTTAAGCAAAATGAGTAGAAGAGTCTATTGATCATAAAGCAATATAATACATACCTTTAAAAACTCATATATACAAAAGTGGGCCAAAAATTAAGGATGGGTAATTTATATATTCCACAAGAATAAAGAATATATATACTTTTCAAGAAGAAGGCTTTCTTCCTGAAGTTGGGAGGAAAGAGGGAGAAAGAGACATGAAAAAAGAAGTTATCATACATTCAAGGTCTATATCTCCATGTTCTAATAAACACCTTCCCAGTGGCAGCCATACCTCATCCAGCTCTCACTTGCACTACCCAAACTTATGAAGTTGAAATGCAAGCCAAACTTTTCATCGTTCTTCCTCTTCCACAGCACTTACGTGTGGAAGGTATCTCAGGAAACAAGAGGAGTTGAATTCTACAGGAAAACTCTTAACTGCTCAAATACAGCAAAGGTAGATATAATTGGTAGTCAAAGATAGGTTTTAATATAAAATAAGCAGTTTCTGATGGCTCTCTACCTGCCTAACGACTCCTCCCCACAACAAAAAGTGCTATAAATATTTGCTTATATAGCATACATGCAGAAAAGCTTCTGCCACAAATTTCCTAGGACTCTTCTTAAGAGCCTCAAGCCTCAGGCTCTGAGAAGGCAGCTCACAAATCAAAATAAAACCAAAAAGTAAGAAGAAAGAAATGAAGAACAAAGAACTTCTCATGACTTATTTGTTCATTCCACCTTTCTAAACTTGTTTAGCTTCTAACTCCTATCTGCCATGATCCATTAATTTGGCTACTATGATAAAATATCCTCAATCTCTCTAGGCAATTCTAATTTAGATAGACATATCCTGACAAAATGTTATTGCTTCCTCTATGACCCAGATGAAACCTTTTGACAGTCCTTGGAACCCTCAATTCCTCCTTCTAAATTCCTGCTCTGTGGGCCTAGAGTTATGATGGCAGAGACAAACTATGAATGGTACTGCGGAAATAGGGGAGTTGAAATAAAGGAATTCCAGCAGTTGGGCTCCCCTCCACCAAAATCAGGCTCTTTTTTTTATTCCCTACAGTATTTAACAAGTAAAGTAGAAAGCAAGAGGTTGACACACAAATGAGAAGCTGTAGCAAAGAACTGATTGTAGGTACTTAAGTCTGGAATATATCTTTGGAATATGTCTTGTGTGTAAGAATGTATAAAAGATAACACCTTGCAAAAGTCAAACATACAGATTTAATAATGTGCAACTAATGAAGATGGTTTATAAATGAAATACCACCTACACATTTAGTTCCCTAAATATATTATGCTATTAATCATTAAAGTTAGATCTATAAGTACAAGTTTTCCATATGTGGAAAAGTAAATCTTTTTAAATTAAAGAGAAATTATCACTCTAATTCTTAAAAATAAAACTATCAGGGTATAATTCAAATGTAGCTGCTCATAATCACTGAATAAATTTAAATTTGATAAAACATTTAAGTTTCAACCAATGCACCTTTGTTCAAGCACATTTAGCTGAAATAACTTTGAGTCTGGTTTATTTCCATCACATAGAGTACATTTTTCCAACAAGAGCATGTACATTCAATATAGAACATTTCCAGCAACAGTTAACAGTCTTTCTAGTTTCCTTTCACAGTATATTTTAGTGCAAAGCACTGGGAAGGGTAAATGTTTTTCTAGCTATAGAAGCATTTTATTATGACCTTGTGAATCTTCAACACTTTAAAATTTTATACAAAAGGTATATAGATGGACAGGGTCTCTCCTAAGTACAGGTATGAACCTATATAAAAACATGGTATATTCTCTGCTGTACCTTTTAAAATTATAATTTGACAAAAATTACTAAAAAATAAAATATTCCCTAAAAAGTACAAAATATTGATACACAAAAACCTGCCCAATATTTCATAAAGATAGATGTACTTCTGTTTTTCCTAAAATCTTGATTACAAAAATGGACAAGAATTCATTATTTTAACAGTAGGAATCAAATATCATCTAAAGTAGTCATTTAAGATTTCACTTGGGAGTAAAAATTCAGGGTTTATACTCCCATCTTCCTTTTTTAGCAATATTTAAAGAATTAAACTAATAACATAAGAAGTGGTTGTGCATGGATTGTCTGCATCCATAAAATATCAGTAAGCTATTTACCACCTTCATATTAACATTAGTAAATGTGTGATGTTTAAAAAAAATAGAAACTGAAAAATTAAGTTGTATCTATTATTAAAGTGCTTTGTATAAAATTTAAAGAAAAAAGGGGAATGTTTAATTTTCATAAAAACCTCACGTGTTGACAAATAAAAATAATGATCCATGGATGAAAATGAACTGGAACTTTCCTGTTGAATATATTTTAGAATGAAACTTTCAAACATTTAAGTGCTGGAGAACAAGTTAGAAATAATGTAAAAATAATTACAAATATTTAGTAGGCTAAATATTTATATGTTGATACTAATTTCTCTTTTGGTCCTAACATACACTCACTAGGAAATAGATCTGTACAACCCAGATGAAAATTTTGCCAAATAAATTGAGACAAAACTAAAGTCACTAAGATATAAAGTCTCTGTCAATTAAAAATCACCAGTGGTGACATATTCTTCAGGTTGTTGATCGCTTTAATCAACAAATTGTTTGGAAAACAAAATTTGCAACATTTTTGTAGAAACTGTAGACCAAATGCACAAGGTCAAGGGTGGTTAGCTGATGGACTGTGATGACAATATGTAATGTCACAGCTACTGGAAAGTGCTGGAAGAGGCAGTGCCTTAGAAACAAGTGGTTAGATGGTTATTATTTTAGTCAGAAAACAGCAGTTACAGTCGAATATTTATGAAAATGTTTTTCCTTTTTTTTCTCATAGTACCATTTGAAGACGTTTAGTGGTTCTAACACCAATTTAAAGTCTTTCCACAAAAATGAACTCCAAACCTTTTCGTACATCACTTGAAGTTATCTGAGGAGAAATGGGGATAAATGAACACTTTGAGTTTACCAATAAAACCTTGTTTTTAAAATTATACAATAGCAAATGACTTCTAAAGAATGGTTTCATCTCAAGTTTCCAAAAACATTGTGATACTCAAATCACATTTAACCTACTCAGTACTCAAACTTAGTATACTGCTTTAAAACCTGAATCCCAAACTAATTTAATACTAATTGAATATATTAAATGCCTTATTAAAGGGGACACAGGTACGGAAGGTAAACTTTTAAAAATATAGATAGACTTGCAAAAACAAGTATAGGGAGTCTATTCCTTATTTCATATTGCATTTTTAAAATCTACATTTATTCCAAAACCTTCTAAAAAAGTAAATTTTTTTCTTTCTTCCCAATAGGGATTTTCCTTTTCTTGCAACGCACAACCACAAAAACAAAAAAAACAAAAAAAAAACTTACTTAATAATATTAACTATGTTGAAATGATCACAAAAAGTCTATTTAAACAGAAAGGGAAAAGTAAGATTTGGAACCTAAGTAATCACTTTTTCCATAGATCGAAACTAAAAACTGTAACTAACACACACTCCCAAGGAGAAGGGAAAAAAAAATCCAAACTTTTGTTTATCAAGGTTCCCCCCTTTGACTGGAAGCACTATGTTAAACATAAATAATAATTGCTTATTGTTCTAAATTCAGTTTGGGGATTTTCTTTTTCTTAGTGCAGCACTTTATTTAGCCATCACAGATTAATTTTTACAATAATTACAGTGCCTCAAAAGACTTTTTTCCTATAATTATCGCCATCACAAGTTCATTCTAATATATTTAACTTTTCCTACAATGCTTTCATTAGTAGACTAAGTCACTAAATCAAATTAAACCTGTGCAAAGTTAGTTAAACAGAAGACTTCTATTGTAAACATAAGCCAATATAAATGTATATATTTTACAACATTGAGAAGAAAGCACTGACCCTATGGCATCTACCTAGAACTATAATGCATTGTCCTGTGGAAGATAAGTTCTGAAGTTAACTTTTGTTCCCAAGCCACTGGAATAAAGGTCACTGAAGAGGTAAATGCAATATGCACATTACTCTTGCAGTTCCCATTGCCATAAGATATATGGAAGCAAACATGTGTTAAAATGGAACCAGCTATAAATTATG
The DNA here is from genome assembly GCF_008692635.1 of Crocuta crocuta. NCBI lineage: Eukaryota > Metazoa > Chordata > Mammalia > Carnivora > Hyaenidae > Crocuta > Crocuta crocuta. The sequence continues at coordinate 8,007,715 of NW_027531005.1, read as the reverse complement.
GTCAAATGATTTTTTTTAGTTCGATGGGGAGAAAAAAGCAAAACTCTGTAACTGTTCCTCACCAGACAAGAGCCTTAGATCTTGTACTTCGGCCTTTGGTTTTGTTTCCTTCAGGTGAATTGGAAGCATTTGCCTTATGAGTTTTCTTATGATGTTCAAGATAAGTCTTTTTGGCAAATGCCTTTCCACATTTATTGCATCTGTGAAGAGAAAAGTTTTTTGTGACTTTCACTTCAATACCAACGTCAGCTACTTCATACTTTTTACTAGGAGAGTTAGAAGTGCCATCATGTTTTGAATCACTATGTTTCGCCTCATCCCTCGAAGGGCCTCTTTTTGCCACTTTATTTAGAACAAAATCAATGGGCTTCTTTATAGCTCTGATCTCTAAACTGGCTGTTATTTTCCCAAGATAGCGGGATGACTTTTTATGAACCACAGTTATATGTCGTATCACATCGCGCTTCCGACGAGTTTCATAAGTGCAAAGAGGACACTTGTAGAATTTAACATAAATGTTATTCCCATCTGTGTGCAACTCAATGTGTTTAGTCAAGTTCTGTTTAGAAGTAAACTGACGTTTACAAAGTTTACAGTAAAGTTGCTTAAAGTCAAAGCCAGCTGAAAGTTTTGGTTTCCTGGTTTTCTGCTGGCCACCTGCAGCAGACGGACTCGTTGATTTAGGGCTTTCAGAGTCTTGTTTAACTTTATTTTTCTGTGCTGCCGGTGTGTTCTTTTTTTCATTTGAATGATTTGTTCCCTTTAATTCATTCTGTGGAGAATGGGTAATGGAAGGGGGTGAAGATTCTACAGAATCTGCTGGTTCAACTTTAACTTTTATTTCTGAATTGCTGGCAGTATTATTAGGGCCTTTCTCTCTTTTAGAGTTTGTTCCAGAAAGAGTTATCTTGTGGACAATTTGCATATGTCTTTTAAGCATTATTTGTGAACTATATTTCCTCTTGCAAAGGAGACATTTGCATGCAGTTAAATTGTATTCAGCCTTTGAAGACGACTTTTGTTTTCGAGTCTTAAAAGATTTTTTAGGAGAAACAGAATCCAGGAACAAAGGTTGCCCAGGCTTTGTTGCTATATCAGGAGTAATTGAATCCCTTCTTAGTCCTCTATGAACTTCATCAAAATGCCTCCTTACATTCGCTTTTGTAGCAAATGATTTACAACATACTGGACAACTCCTACTTAATGTAACTAGAACATTCTTACTGCGTCCTTTAGAGGACTGGTTTGGATTCTTTCGTGTTTCAATGTACTTTTTTAGTTCTTCCATCTTTTTCTTGTGTACTTTTCGAATGTGACGACGAACACCTCTTCTGGAATTGAATTCTTTTCTACAAAGGCAACATATCAACTGGTGACCAAAATCAGAACTGTCAGAAGTTTCCAAGTCAGCCTGTGATTCCTGAGGTTGCTCATCAGATGTAGGTGCAACTTCATCTGCAACAATCTCAACAGGAGGGGGCTCTACAGTTTCCACCTCTGTATCTATAACTGGTACTGTTTTAGACTGTTCAGTGCTAGTCTCCTGTATTTGAACTTCGGTTTGTTCAGGAGTACTGCTTGACTCTGTGACTTCAGTAGGATTATCAGTCCTTGAAATATACTGAAACACTGCATTTTGATTAGTTTCTATGGGTTCTAGCTTAATAATATATTCTCGCTTGTCCACACTTGGATATATGGCTTCTAGGAGATCATTTATGGCTTGGCTTTGTTTATCATTTACATCAGGAAGGTCTGTCAAGAAAAAAAAAGAAATTTAATCTGAAATAATTAGCCTGCTCTAGCTCTCTAACATTTAAAATTGTATTACAAACTTCTACCTTAAAACTTATTACATTACTGGTTTATATTTATTTTTATAAAAGCATTATCTACTTTTCTGTATCTTATGAAGATAAAAACTAGTATTAAACTAAAATTAACTTAAAATCTCATCATGGTACACAAATGTTAAGGAATAAATGTAATCTGAATAGCTATTTCCACTTCTAAGTGCCCTTAATACAAAATACATAAGCACACAAGTGTCCTAAACAATAAAAACAGTGTTTCAAATTTTTAGCCTAGAACTTTTAGGCTAGCAAAGGCAAATCAAAGTACTCATAACTGAAGATGGATAAAATATCATAAAGAATGTACTTTTATTATATATGTTTTTTAGAAAACATAACAGCATACCTATTAACTTAATCTATAATAAATAATCTAGTTTACTTGTATAGGGACACTTAAACATCTTATGGAATTGAAAAATCTGTAGGATATAAATACAAATGAGACGTGTGAAAGTGCTAAACTCAGTCCTATTGCATGTTTTCTTAACATGACACAATACCATTAAAGCAAGTGATTTAAAACTATAGATTTTTATTTAAAAAACAGGGCTAGTTTACTTACGTGTACAATAAATACATCCCCTATAGGCAACCAAATATTCCTATTCTAACAGAGTTATCTATCACTAGTTATGTTTCCACATACAACTCTAAAATCTGGCTACAAACACAGCATCAAATCTGATTATCTATTTAGAAATAGAAATAATTCATTATTGCTCTTCTAGTGATCTTCCTAATTAAAATGGATAAAGGAGTGTCTATAAGAAGGATAACACTTTCTCAGAAGTGTTTCTAGAATGAGTACTGCCAAGAGAACTAAACAATAATCCAACAAATCCATTTATCTATTTATCTAAAAGTCTACTCTACACTAAAAAATTGCTAAGAGTAACTATCAGAAAAATAACTAATTTTCTACTAGAACTTCAGTTATTAAAAGATCAGGTTTAAAACTTATCCCTATAGACTGTCTTTTCATTTATATCTCAATGATTAAAAACAAGTATAGCAAGATCTAACAGTGGTAAGAAAAATTTCCAAATATGAAATTTTTGTTTCAACTACGTCCTATAATATACTTTATATCAGCTTCATGCTAGTAATTAAAGTGGTACTTTTGATATTTGGAGTTTTCACTTCATTTCCATCCCCAAAAAAAGGTTAAAATTGAAAAGTATGAAAAATCTGTAACGCAACTATAGTTTTAAACTGACAAGTTCTATAAATTTATAAATCCATAAAGAGTAAAACTCCTGAACAAGATATAATTAAAGTAACCTATTACTTATTAAAATATTTTAAGGAATTTGTACCAGTTCTTTAAAGAAAATAATACTATTACACACACCACTTACTTGATCATACAGGGTCAATATACTTAATCCAACAAACATTGGTTCCACAAAGACATTATTAGCCTCAACCTGCCTCCATCACATAAAGCTATTTCAGATCTCCAGTCAGCCTATAACATAATCTTATTTCTGATAAAATGACTGATCTATAAATTTCACTGAGAACAAAACTGATCTTCAAACCAAGACCCCGAAAAAAATGGAAAGATTAATATTTTTTAATGCTCTTCACCATCCCCAAGAAATCAACTCATTTACTCATTCTTTACTCTATTTCTAGCCTTCTCACTTACTTAAAGGTAATCTTAGAAAATTAACAGTCATATGTAACAAGTTGTTAAACAAGTGAAAATGAAAAATACCAATAGCCCCTTCAAGCACTCATATTTTAACTTAGAAAAATACTGAACATAAACTATCTGCTCTATGTAAACATTCAAAAACAATATCCAGTATTTTAATACAAATATACTCATAAATCTAATCTCCTATATCTTTAGAAAAACCCAGTAGAAAGCACTCATATGAGAGTACCGATCTAAGAAAATGAATATAACATTAAATCAAGTATTTAACTTTATTCTCCATCATTAAATTACCAATACCATCTTAATACAAACATATAGCTGCAGTATACGAATACTTAACTATAAAATGCAAAACTAGATATATGAATAAAACTTACTATCATCCATCTGGAGACTTGGTGGGCAGTAGAATTTTTTATGGGTAATTAAATTTGGTAATCCTCTGAAGAGACTGCGGCATAATTTACATTCAAAAATAGTGTCCACGTCTTTTAATAAAATATGCTTAAGCTGTTTAGTTCCTGAGGGGAAAAAAAGAAAACACAAAAGGTAACTTAACTTTAACATGCACTTTTAAACGGGGCAACCACTGTTGACAATCCAAAGTGCAATTACTTTTTGAAAACAAAATACAGACACTGCCAATTTCTACCATAGTGTATTCAGAACTAAGTTATAAAGTAAATTATAAGCAAAATCCTATCATCACTTGAATATTTTCACAGCTAAAACTGATATTCTTTTTTCTAATTCAGCAGTCAATCAATTCTTAGGATATCCCAACAGTGGTTCCCATATCTTGTTGATCACCACAACGACCTGGGAATAAAGATGTACATGACCCACCTCCAGAGACTGATTCAATAGATATGGAATGGGAAAGAAGAATTAACCATGCCCCTCCTCCCCTATCCACTACTCCCTGCCAAAGTATCTGGCTGATTCCTATAGCTCTCTTCGGCAGTGAAATGAAGATGGAATTCTGTTAATACACTTTCCCCTGATTCTTTAAAGAAAGTCAAAACTGTGTCACAAGATTCTGTGACTTTTCTTTTTAAACTCAGCTCAACTTACTTAAGGTTCTAGGCCAAAAGGGAATTCTGGCCATTGAGTGTGAGAGTACAGAATCCTTGTCCATAATGTGAATTTTGCTTAGGCCTCTTGATACCACTATAAATTTATTCAAAGCCTTTCTCCCTCACAAACTCACTTCAAGTGCAATTAATTAAATACTGATAGTTTTACACTTTAAACTAATTTAAAGCCTGTCTTCCCCACTAGATTATAAATTCCAAAGCAGCCAAAACCAAACCAGTCTTATTTACAACTACAAAGTGTTCAGTTCTAACAATGCTCAATAAAGATTAGTTGAAGAAATGCCACTGATCTAGGGAATCTAAGTATTATGACAGAAGATCAAAAGGCAAGAAACAAAATAAATGGCAACAAGCATCTAATCCTTAAAGTAAAAACATCCACCAGGAATAAAACACAAAACAGAAGATCTTTTGTCGTTATTTCCTACAGGGTTTTGCCACAGGTAAATTGACAAAATTGATCTGCAGTGCTTTACTAATTAATTAGCCTTTAATTTCGTCCAATAAAAAAGATGATAATGATACTGACTTAAACAAAAGAGGAAAAACAAAAGTGTCCTGAAAAAAAAGCTTTAAGACTATCTAGGTGCAAAGTGTTCCATCACTCAGCAAGCACTTGACACTCTGTTAAGCTCTGGTACTACTAAAGAGCAAATACACTTTACTATCCATCTTGTAAAATGAACAAACCAAACCAAGCCTTAGAGATCATGAAAGAAAATATGAACCTACATCCCAGTAAAATAAAATTACACATCTGGGTTTCTACTGGGAAAAAATATATATAATGAAATCATTTTCACCATTTCTCAAATCCAAATCAATGTTTACTGTGCTAAACCATATTACTGCAAAACAGAAAACACAAATTTAAAAAGATTCAGAGGACAGCTTGAGTATATTCTTTATATAAAGTAAATTCACACACATACTTTAGTCCACTTCACATTACAAAATATATTGAGAATAGACTGTTAACATATTTAGTTCATAGTTAATCTCCTAAGTGACAAACTATGAGAGGTAGACTGATGATAAAAATATTTTAGATAAACGTCTCTACTTGATCTATCTATAATTCCCAAGAAATACAGTTAAGTATAGTAACAGTAAAAAGAAAACATAGAAAGTTTTTGCATGCTTTAATTCTAAATTAAATTACCTGCTAGATGCATACTAAAGATTCAATTCTGCCTTTAAAGATCATCAAAAAAGATTGAAGAGCAATGCAAAAATAAACTGAACTAGGTTTAAAGTAAGAATTCAGTTGAAGATTTAAAAAGAAAGTATGAGGTTATACATAAAAAAGTTACTGCTAAAAATAGAAGACTGCATCCTTAAATCAGAGCTCTCACTTTGTCTATCAGGTTCTCTCAGTCAACCAAAAAAAAATCTATATCTATATATATAGATAGATAGATTCTTGTTTAGTCCTAGTTAGAGAGCTAGTTATATTCAGTAGAGTGTCTATCTGTTCCCAATAAACATCCCCCTAAAACAAGTCTCTAGCTCTAACCTGAACTAATCAATCTTAATACTCATTCACAAATGCTCCCCACACTCCACCCCACCCCACCCACAAGCACACACACACATCCACAAACACATGCACAGACACAAGCATGTTGTGTTGATCCAGGTACATCAAATTCCTTTCAGAGCCACAGGTTCACCAAATTCTCTCTCACTTTTCAGATCTTCACCTATGTTTTTCTCTCTGACTATAACAATCTCCCATTTCCCTGGCTAGCTCAATTCCAACAATCCTTCAAACTCTAGGTTAGATGTTGCTTCCTCCAGGAGGCCTTCTGATCCCTTCTGTTTTTTGTTAAGAATTCTTCACCCTTACTCCCATAGCATGCTATACATCTATACTATAATATCCCACTATCTTGTAACTATTTTTCTGTACTTCCATTAAACTGGAAGCTTAAAGAGGACAGAGAAGATATCTATATTCTTCCCACTATATTCCCAGCCCTCAGGACCATGCCTGATTTTTGTCTGTCAAATGACATACTGGAGAAATCTATGTTTAAGAAAATCTTCTCTATAAATTAAACTTTCTTTTAGTCTACGTCAAGTTGATAGGGAAGTCAAAAAAGAGACCTCAAAGACTTTTTTTAATGGTTTATTTTTTGAAAGAAAGAAGCATGAGCAGAAAGAGGGAGACAAAGAATCCAAAGCAGGCTTCAGGCTCTGAGCTGTCTACAGAGCCCTACCCAGGGCTCAAACCCATGAACAGAAGAGCATGACCTGAGCCGAAGTCAGATATTCAACAGACTGAAGCCACCCAGGCACCCCTAGACCTCCAAGATTTTCTAATTCAACTTACACATGTTACAAATGAGAAAAATAAGATGTCATCTATTCCATAAATTCAAACAATAGAAGTTCTTCCCTAAGTTAGTAGTTCCCATTTAAGGTTTTGTTGTTTTTCCCATGCAGTCACAATGACTTTGGTCATAATGGTCTAATCAGCTACTATTTTTTGATTGCTTTGCTCACTAACAATGAGGCACAGCCAATCCACTCTGCCTCCATCAATAGCTAAAACTTTCTACCACCTGAGACAACAATAACAGACATGGTCATCTACACAGCAACATAAAGTTCTTCCACAACTCTTGATCCAGCAAGAGCCATGCTACTTTATTCCTAATTATTCCTTTTCCTATATAATAACTTTTTCTTGCCTCAGGTTTTAATGCTATCTTAGAATTCACTATTTACTGCTTACACAGATCATTAATCAGTATCTTTCCAAAAAACCAGCCCTCCAAAGGGCAGATTTTTGATACCTAGAAATTAGCTAATTAGTGAATATTTCCGATTCTCATAATAGATGCTCATAAAAATTACTTAAAACCTCATTAAGGATTTAGTCATGTGCTATTCCTTAATGTCAAAAGCATTCCATGTACGGAGAAAAATGTTCACAAGATTTTTTTCAAAAGGAATCAGTATTCAGTTTTACAGTAGGGTGGATTGCAGTCATTTTACCTGATGTGATATTAATTCTAACTCTTCTATGCTAGACAAAGATAAGCTTTCATTTTTTCCTCTTAATATATGAATGTTAGTCAACGATCATTTTAAATTGTAGCAATAATGAATTTTTTAAATGTTTATATATTTATTTTGTGAGAGAGATAGCACATGTGCAAATGTACCACATGGAGGAGGAGCAGAGAGAGGGACTGAGAGAATCCCAAGCAGGATGGGTGCTGTCAGCACAGAGCTCAACGCAAGGCACAAGCCGTTCGATCATAAGCTGAGCCAAAATCAAGAGCCGGACACTTAACCAACTGAGCCACCAGGTGTCCCTAAATTGTAGCAATAATGATTTTTAAATGGTATATTTGTGGCTTTATTAATGATTCACACATGAGCTCAATCACTTTTAGCATGACTGTTTAAACACAGTATCATCTCAACATTGCAAGCAAATCCGTAATTTGTGACAAAACTAATTTCCAAGGCCAATACAAAGAAAACTTCTAGCTGATCTTCCTTTAACAAAAGTTCTTGAAGGTAACAGGGAGAACTTAAGAAAATTTAAATTATCTTAAAACAATCACCTACAAGAGCTCGTAAAAAAAAAAAAAAATTACTAGCTTAATTATGGAACATTGCCACACTACAGTAAATTCATAAATAGAATAAAATTATTCTAGTACCTACTTGGTGAATCTTTTAGTTTAGCAAACATTTACTGAACACCTATTAAATATGAGGTCACAATGCTATTCACTGGAAACACAAAAGGATCTGGTCTGTGCCTTTAAGAAATTCCCAAAGTAACATAAATGGCTGCTCGTCTAGGAACATAGTCCCAGATGACATGCTTTGAAGAAGGTTAAGAATGACAAATCAATTAAATCTACAATTTTCTTATTCATCCAAAAAATACCTAGTCCAATTTTAAATTTCCTACAATTGTTATGTAACAACCAAAAAAAACAAAAACAAAATCCATATCGTATGGCATTCTTTTAATGTACCTCTGACAAATCACACTTCCAACCTAAGTTTTTGTTTGCAAAGTCAGGTCAGAGGCATCCCCATCCAGTCACAGCTTACACTAAATGTAAGTAATGTTGCTTTAAATAGTACAAAAACAAAACAAACTCTTCTAAGAAGTTAAATGACCAAATCTAAATTTAAAATGATAATGACAATACCAATATCACACAAAGCTAATTCTCATTTTCCACTACAATTTACTCCTCCCTAAGAGTGAGAAAAGATGCCCTTCCTTGCACAGTAGGGTATTCTACAAGCAGAATCTTTTTTCTATGATATTATATATCTCAATAATATTACAAGTATTCAAAAAAAGATACCAACTTCATATTAATGACCAGTTTTGAATACCAAACCAAATAATTATCATTCTCTTTTCTTCTCATTTGTCTATTTCTACCCTTAGGATAGTCAATAGTTCCTCTAGCAGAAGGCTAAGAGACTAAAAAAAGAATATTAAGCTCAATTAAATCAATTTTAATAAATGTCTCATGTAAGTACACCTTTTTGTTGTTGCTGTTACCTAAAATTCTGCTTCACTGGGGAGAGAGATCAGGAAGGAAGGAAGGAAGGAAGCTAAAAGTGTTAATAAAAAGGAGGAAATCTGAAGATGTCAATTCAAAGATGTGATCCTAGAAGAACTAACACAGCTAAGGCAGCACTCAAGCAAAAGGCAGGGTCCAGTCAAGGCAGTACCAGAAGCCAAGGATTCAGAGCAAACAGCATGTCTCAAAATCACCCAACCATCAGGGATTGCAGAATGGAAAATCTATAGGTTGTAGCAAAATAGACAGCCTAAAAAAATAAGGCATCTATCTATGGACAGATGTCAAACAACACTGAAATGTACTGTTAATAAAGCAAATATACACAACAGGGCACAAAGTCAGCTACTATTCATATTGGGGGAAAAATGACGGCTATATGTAGACAGTCTTGAAAGAAGACCCACAAACCATGTAGCAGTGGTTGCCTGAGCCAAGAGACTAATTTTTATATTTTTTATATTCCTTTCTACTTCCTTATTATTTTTTTAAACCACAGGCATTTATGACTTAATCCAGTAACATTATTTATTCCTATAGGAATATTACTTAATTCCAAAAAGAAAAAAATCTATTCAAATTAATTTACAAGTAAAGCAGCCAAAAATAAAGAGATAGTAGAGGTCAAGAAGGATAACTTAAAGCCAGCAAAACAGTCCAAAGCAAAAACTGAAGTGTGAGGCAAAGAGAACAAGTCAAAACTGATGAAGCAGTCAGTACAGCACACAGGGGGCTATGGGCTTGAAAAATGAGAGAACTTCTTCAGCCTTTTATGAACTTCCAGCTTGGGTAGGAATTCATACCAGGTCATAGACAGCCCAGGGTAGGCTGGAGATGATGCATCACTTAGAGATGATACAATAGCTGAAGACAACTATCTGAGCTTAAAGATTAAGCTAGATATCCTACCACATCAGCAATACCCAACCTGACTTAGCTTCTATAGGTTAACAAGAGCAAAAGCATGGACTTCAGATAGTTCTTTAAATGCAATGTGTGTGACCCAGCTGTAGAGCAGAGAACCTAGAAAGAAACTGAGTCACTGAAAGCATGGTTGGGAGTAGAATGGGACCAGGAGGAACTTAACAGGGTGAGAATGGATCTTTGTCCCTAAGTCATGTGGCCCAAACTTCCATTCTATCTACCCCAAGTTTCAGTGAACCAGGATTTGGATACTTCAGTGCTAAAAAGCTATCTTTGTAGACTTTAGATTAAATATATATATGAGAGATTATAATCTTGAGAAAATTAAAATTGCTTAGTACTGAGACACATTAATGAAGTAAAAGAATCCCTTTTTTTAAAATACAAAGTTAGTTTCTTTGTATTATGAAGCATATTTCTAAATCACTTCTAATTTAAATTACTGGGTACTTAGAATTATTAAATTCATAGTATTTTCAAAATTTGCCTAAATGAAACATAGAAGGCAAATCTGCTGGGGACATTTTAAAAAGAACATTTTACCCATTTCACAGACCCTTTTCTTTAGCTTTGATTGTAAAGAAACAGCAAACACAGAAAACCTACATGACCACAGTGCAAAAAGAAAACAATTTCATTTTTTAAATATTCATCCTCCACAGTTAAACACAGATTTTTGAGACCAGGATCTTCTTGGAAAGGGATATTTTACAAGACAAAGCATTTATGAATGAACCAATTCTAACTTAATCAAATAAGAACACTATAATAAATTGTAGTAGGATTTTTAAATATTATTTAAATTTATTTAGCTAACATAGAGTGCAATATTGGTTTCAGAAGTAGAATTCAATGATTCATCACTTGAATATAATACCCAGCGCTCATCATAAGTGCCCTCCTTAGTAACCACCACCCATCTAGCCAACCTCCCACCCAGCTCCCTCCATTAACCCTCAGTTTGTTCTCTATCCTTAAGAATCTTTTGTGGTTTGTTTCCCTCTCTCCTCTTCCCCACCCCCGACCTTATTTTCATCTGTTTTGTTACTTAAATTCCACATATTAGTGAAATCATATGGTATTAGTCTTTCTCTGTAAATTTTGGATTTTAAAAACCTATAGCAAAGAATATAACTAAATGTGAAAAACTATTATCTTCATTTCCAGGAAAAAGTGCAAAAAGAATTATTTCTCCACTAAAAGTAGCTAATAAAAACTCTTACTACAAATAGAAACTAACCACTCTTCTGTTATGCCAGAAGTATATTATAAATACTGTCCTTAATAAGTAAAATTTTAGTTTTCTTTACTATAGGGAAATCTGACCTATCAGTTACATCTGTTAATGAAGGGCAACTATCAAAAGTAAAAAAACAAACAAACAAACAAAAAAAAAACCCACCCTAAAATAGGTTTACCAACATAAGCAAGGCATTGGTATACACTCAGTACTTAACTAAATATACATAAAAGCAATGGCATGAGGACTATAGATGAAAAGTCCAAGAAATACGTATTGTAAAATCAGAAAACCTTTTTATTTTAGATTAAGGAAAAAACTATTTCTTAGATCCTAAAATAAAGCAAATATATGCCATTCCTCTTTACAGTGATTTTAAAACAAGGACCTCAAAGAATTTATCAACGTAAAACAAGTGGTTACATATAAATCATCTCTTCCTTTGAATCTCTGAAACTTTTCATCAAAATAGTAAGCTTTAGAATAATAACAAAAGATATTCTAATTCTTTAAGTTTCCATCAGTTAGGTATCCCATCAATCATATGTGTTTGTTTATTTTATATCTAACTCAATAATCTGTGATGTCAAAGAAGCCAAATCTACAAATGGTGGACAAGTGGATTATAAGAATCAAAGCAGCCTAAGATCTTACTGATAACACAGTTCTGACAGTTCTCAATCATGTATATGTAGTAAGCAACAACTATTTTAAAGCACTGGATTGCACCTGCACAAGTACCCTTATTATACACGCAATTACTATAATAATCTACTAGAAAGAAAAGCTAAACACATGCGGCCGAAGATACTAGGGCTGGAATAAGCATTTTTCCTATCTTCTACTCCATTAAAGATACTGAAATTCCAGGGTTAGGCAGAAGAAGGTGAGTCACATAAAGAGATGATACATTAATCTAAAATATGTGACATCTCCAACATTGTGAATAAATAATCTACTCTGTCAATGGGTTTAAAGACCCAATATAATTCACTACCGCCCTTTGAGAGTTTATAAAGAATATGCCAAAAAATAACAATAAACCATTATCAACAAAAAAACCACATATATTTCTTTAAACCATACTAAATAAGTTTATTTCTATATTAATATATAATATACAGTACTGAAAAAGAATCTAGATCAAGTCAATATTTATTGATCCACTTTTTAAAAGTATGGCAATTAAAAGTATTCTATAAAACCAATGCATACATTTTAATATTTTTAAAAAATTAATTCTAAGGATTTCTAGGTACTTTTTAACTACTATGTGAAGATTGAAAAATACATCCTAAAACATTCATACCTGATCGAAAGCACTCAATTATTTGTTGAATACCAGATTTGGATGTCTGTAGTGGTTGCTGTAACAAAGGAGCATCTCCAGGTTCCAGGATATAAACTACATGGAAGACAAACACCCACCCCAATCCCCACAAAAAAAGGGTTATTTAAATCATTTACTGTTAAAGTAAAACAACGGTTTGCTACAATCATGTTAATGATAATCACACTTATTTGTATATATTTCACCATCATCTTTGTAAGGCAAAATGAAATAACGGGGAAAAAATAACTAAAATTATCCTCAATTCAAGGCTAAATTAAAGCTATGTAAGGCTTCAAATGCAAAGATTTAGTATTTTGGTATTATTTAGCACATTATCTGTCATGTCTGCCTTTTTATTCCCCTTGAAGAGGAACTACTGTATTTAACCAAAATTCTAGGGCAATGATGGCCTAGCCACATCTCATAAACCATTCCAAAACCCTCTGGACAATCTAGCATAGCTCTATGGGCAATTATGAGAGCAAAACTCAAAAACCACTTCCTAGGAAAGAACTAGTGAAGTGCACAATGACAGATGTTCAAGAATGTTCACTGCAGTACTCTGTAGCACTGTAAATAATTCAGAAAAAATTCAAGCAACTTAAAAGTCTCTCAACAGGAATCAGACTAAATAAACCATGAAATATCCCTACAACGGAATCCTTCAGGGCTATTAGAAAGCAAGAGCTAGATCTACATATACTAACAACAAAGAATGTCAGTAATAGATTTAGCAATAAAAACAGCTTATGGAATATGATCTCTCTCATATTAATGTATATTTAAACAGATACAGAGAGAAATTTAATGTACATGTGTGTATGTACAGACACTAATATAAACACAGAAAGTCTGGTGGGATACCAACAAAACAAGGGTTCTGTCTGGGTGGGTTTTACAGAGGTAATTTTCACTTTCTGCCTCATACTTCACTAGTGAGTGCTTCAGAGCCTGGGCTTTCAGAAGAGCGCATGTTAGAAAAAGACACATTTCCATAAGAAGGAAAAATAATATTTCCACCTTAAAAATAAAATTTTTTATTTTCATATACAAAGGCCTCTTTTCCAAAATTCTCAGGTTCACAGTGTAATTATGTAATAAATTAGATTATGATAAAAAGTAACTGAAAAGGAAAACTGAGTTTTCCCATCAGATACCAAATAAAGTCATGATTGTGGTACAGAAAAACCAGCCAGTTTTCTGTCCAGTCTGTGGGGAAATAAGGAGGGATGTGCGCTGCTACTGCTTCAGGACCTGGTCTTGGACAGCAGTTAGCTTTCTGATAAGGGGGCTAACGCTTGCTGTGCTCTGTATATAGACACAGCCTTAGAGTCTCTTTAAGGATTCAAGTCTTGTGCTCAGTGTTCACCAAACGAGAGAAACTATGTCTCAGGACCAAGTCATTTTATTATGTACAACTTTCCCGATTTTAAGAGATACTTTAGGAGTATTTTAAGTGAATAACATGCACACACCTACAATTCATTCTGAGACATCTGACATTGGTACTACCTGCAGCAATTAAGAATATAAAGACTCCAGACCTGGACTTACTACACCAAAATTTTTTTTTCTGACATTTATTAGACATAAATAAGGCAAATTAAACTCTCTGATCTCATTCTCAATCTCTAAAATGGGGACAATAAAAGTATCCAAATCTTAGGGTTGCATGAGAGTTAAATGAGCTAATGCAAGTAAACTGGTTAACTAGTTAAAACAGAGCCTATGATATAGTAAGTGCTCAATAAATACTCTATCACCACCACCAACAACATCATCATGTACAAATCAACTGCTTTCTGACACAAAAAAAAACTGAAAAATTGTTTCCAAAATCTAAGAGAAGTAGAATTCAACCTCTTAAAGATACAATAGCAGAATCTTGTAAATAAAGTGATGATACCATTTATTGAGATTAGATGGATTTCTTTTCACTATTTGTACATTATAACATCTGACAAACATTTACCAAAAGATATTAATATCTACCAAGAAAAGGATAGAAATTTTATAATTATAAAGAACCAAAAGGGTCAAGGGTTTGGCTCTCTAAGAGGCAAGAATTCTAGAAAGGGAAAATTAAAAAAATAGTGATGAATAAGGATGGGATAAGAGGAAAAAATGGTAACTGGTCCTGAGAGTCCCCTTTCCTCATTTAAAAATGCTCCAGAAAACTTTCTATAATACGTCAGCTTCCACTTCCACATGACAACATCTGATTTCAAAGCCAAAGCGAAATTGTGTTACCTAATCATCTTCAGAACACTGCTACCACCAGACACATCAACATCCTGAGACATCATTCAAAAGAACCCCAGGGTTAGCTTAGTTATCCACAGATACATCCACTTAATATACAGATCTGTGTCGTTCCCATTGTAAAACAAAACAAAACAAAACCTTCGTTTGAAAATAAACTCTCAATCCTAAAAAAATTTATATTAGTATTTTATACAAGTTTCCTTTCATATATCCTATCTTCCCTCCCAAGATCTACTTACATGACCATTAGGAAAAAAATCCACCATCTCCCTCCAAAGTACCAAAACACTCAGAAGTTAACATCTGTCTTTACATCCTTCCAAGAACACACTTCCCAGAATCAAATACCTACATTTGTAACAGTCTCTCCTCGCTTAAAACAAGTACCTTAAAAGATCTTTCATCTGGCATTTACTTACAAATAATAGACGAAGGGGAAGCAGTTGGAGGGTGGAGAACTGTGCAGAAGGGAAAATGTAGACGAAAAGATATTGTCCATGTATTAATAACTGATGGAGTATGTGATGATTATACCAGGTTCCTTATACCTTTCTCTCTACTTCTGAATGTTTGAAAATTTCTGTAAGGAACATTCTTAAAACATAACTAAAAAAGTACTTCACATACACTGACAGGTTTGTAACACCACCCTCCACTACAAATTGACCCATCCTATCAAGGCCTCCTCAGGAACACACTGCTCTCATCCAGGGACCTGCCCACTATTCATAATTCAAGAGGATAGACCTCTGGTGACTGGCCATTAAAATAATTTCTCAAACACCATGTTACCTTCTTCCCTCCATCTGAAGGCATCATCTTTCAAAAACTATCACATCATAACGTATTCCTCTTTATACTGGAAATACCCTCCCACTCAGCACATAACTTCCTCTGAAATAATGACAATTAACAACTCTATAGGTTAACAAACTTCTAGCTTTCCACCAAAGTAGTCTTAAGAAAGTGTTTAATTCTAACTAAGAAAGCGAAGAAACACTACTTTTGACCTGGTAGTCTGAAAAGTAAACTACATTGAAAAAGTTTCTCAGAAAAGAAAGTTTAATTTTCAAAATTAATGCAACTTGGATGATTTGTTAATGAAGGAGAAGAAAACAAAGAAGTTCCAACACACATTAAAAAGTTCAACTGTGAAAAACATTTTTAAAAAGACACTGAAGTCTCTAGGAAACTTAATTATCAGAATATACTAAATAAGGTATAGTCACAAATTATCTTATTTACTTTATATCCATTTCTTCCCAGTCAAAAGTCCTATAAGTGAATGACCTTATCTGTTCTGTTCACCACTTACATCCCCATTGCCATGGACAGTGCCTAGCACCTAACAGGTGCTCAATAACTTGGCAAAGAAATAAAGAAATAAAATGAACACATAAACTTGTTCCTAAGTAAGAAGCTTTAATAAAATGATTTCCTTAATTCATTCAACTTAAATGACTTGAAATGTTTTCAGAACAAAGCAAAACTGGAATAAAAAGGTCAGTAGAACACAATTATAAAAAGCATTCACAGCCTTCTACTTCAAAACTAGCAAACTCCAATAGTTTGTAAAACATAAATGACACACAAAACATGCAGTGTGAAGGGGTGCTGAAAATTAGGTAAGTCAGGAACAGCAGAACAGAAACAAGGTCCCATCCTGGGACTATCTTCTTAGAAGAAGTTAAATTATTACTGATTTCCAACAAGCCAGTGGGGGAGATGGGGTCACAGTACAATTTTAATTCTCATGTGTACAAACACTTTCTGAAAATGCGATTTCTTCCCCTTTTACCACTACCATTCTTTTTCCCCATTAGTCAAAAAAAGTTCACTACTTGAAATGAACCCTATTGTGATAAGACCAAGTACACTGGAGCAGTCAAAATACTCCAACAGAAAACAAGCAAACGCATAAAAAGTCCTAACAACTTTTACGTCAAAAATAATGATAAGCACCTGCCTTTAAACTAGAATAGAATAAACAGCCTCTGTTTGGCCTACTCACATATGTATTCAATGATTCACTTGTAAGTTGTACCTCTAAATGTTTCTGACAAAACACATCAAACTTCTAATAACTAGAAAAACTCAACAGTTTATATGCCACATTTATCAAAGTTTTCTAAAATTCTTCATGAGACTCAAAAAAGGAACTTTTTCATTACGTAAACTTTTTCATTACATAAATCCAACTTAAAAACAGTTCCAATGAATAAACTATCCTTATGGATCCTTAAGTAAAAACACTTATATATTCTACTTAAATAATCAGGGGTTGGGTTTTTTTTGTTTGTTTTTTGTTTTTTTGTTGGTTTTTTTTTTTGCCATACACTGTATTCTGTCCAAGAAAATTTTAAAAGGTTGCAGTTAGCAAAAAGCTGATTCTTCCAACAAGTTGAGTTTAACAATCGTTTTAGCCCAAACTAAACTCATTTTCTGGCTCTAACCGCTATTCCCTGATAAAAACGCATGAGAAACGTTTAACTTTGAAAAGTTTAAAAGACTCCACTTTCACAAAGACAAATGCTAGCATTCTACTACCTATTTTCTCCTTTCTCTTCAGTTTTAAACATTCAGAGGGCAAGGGGGTATACTACTAACTGCGGGCTGCCATGAAAGAAGGAAAAGGGACTGAGTGATTGACCTAGTGGAAAAGATTTAAGGTGACACTTGCAGTACTTTTTTTAAGGGATCAAGCAGGGGAGACCTCTTGTTTGTACAAGCTTTTAGCTTCATAACTAGTTTTATGCTGGGGAAAATTATAGCCTGCTTCCTTAGAAATGACTTCTTGGGCAGGTGAACAAGAAAACTGGAAAGAAACACAAGGCAAAGTTGACCCTGACGGAGGGCAAAGTAACTGGAGAAGAAAGGAGTATACCTGGTTCACAGCATCCGTGATGATGGTGGTCAGTCTGACAGTATTTGTCCCTTAAAGGCATTTTCAGTGGGCGAGACCTACTTTCCTTTCACTGTAAGAAGCTCTTCATTGCGGCTCGGCTGTTAAAAGAAGCACAAACCCGTCACTCACCCTGAACTTCCTGGGGAGGCTCTGGCTCTATTTTCCAGATACGTTCCCCCCACCCGCGTTCCGCTTTCCCTCCACGCGCCCGCACCTTCCTCCAGAACTGAAAAAGAAACACGCACGAAGGCTTCTCCGGCCCAAACTCCCGCACAGGTTCATCGCCCTACCCGGAAACGCAGCCTGGGGCGCGCAGCGCAAGGCNCCCGCCGCGCCCTCCCGCCACGCACGTGCGTTGGGGTCTCTCCGGAGGAGCCCCCGTCCCCGTAACCAAGTGCGCCCAACTTACTTAACTCCTAGGGCGGGCCGGCGGGCAGGCGGAAGGAAGGAAGGCAGGCCGGGCAGCCGCGGGGACAGCCTGGCGTGGGAGGCGGCTTCGGGCCCCANGCCTCGGCGGACCACGCGAAGGGAACCGGGATTCGGGCCCGACGCGCTCCCAAAGAGTCCCCGCCGGCGCTGACGCGGAAGCGCCACTGCTCACCACGTCCCTCCGCGGCCCGAGGCGACGACGACGACGGCGGCGGNAAGCGCCCCGCAGAAGCCGCCGCCGCCACCGAAGGAGCCGGAACCACAGCGGGCAGGACCTGGGCGCCCCTCGCCGGGGCAACGGCTGCCGCCGGAGCCCGGCTCCCCCCAGCGCCGCTCCACCTGCAACGGTCCCTCAGGCTTTTGGAGAGGGGCGGGGAAGAATGGGGGTTCTCCCCACCTTGGGCCTTTTTTTGGTAGTAGTTGTTTCAGGAAACTTTATTAAGTCAGTCTCTCTGTCTCTCTCCGTCTCCCCCCTCCTCGAAGAGCCTGAGCTACAGCCGCGGAGCGGGTAGGAAGGGGGAAGCAGAGACTCTCCCGCAGCGACAGGGAGCGACTGACTGACCCCGGACGGAGATGGGGCGAGGGCAGGAAGTGACAAGCTCTCCGAGTGGGTGGGGGGAGTGTGGCCGGCACGCCCGGGAGCGCCGCGCGCATGCGCCCGTCCGGGCGCCCGGGCCTGTGGGGAGGCGACGCGCCGCGGCCGGGCTAGGGGAGGGAACCTTGGCCGGTGGCTTTCGGGCCGCGTCCGGGGTCTCGGGCCGGCCCCTCGTACGCGCGTCCTCCCGCGGGCCGACAGAGAGCCGAAGCCCTGGGCCGTTTGTGCCCTGGAGACGGACGGGCTGACCGGCGACCAAACTGTTGCTCTCGCTTTTCTCCTTTGAGTGGAACCCAAAGAGGGAGGGTTGGAAAAGCACGGGAATGAAGAGATTGGCAAATGGGTGAGCTGTAAGTAGTGGTGACTCCGAAAAGGTTGTCAGCACTCTTATAAAATGGTAAAAGTCGGTGGTTTTTTTTTTTTCAACCCAACGATTTTCGAAGTGTGCCTCTTAAAACTTGGGGGTTTTCATCAAGTCCGTGGGAGGAAAACTAGCGGTGGAGGGTCGGCATTGACTGCGGCGGCGCTGCACTTCTGGGACCTGAAGCCGAAGGTGGGTCACATGGGCGGTACGCACTTTTCCCTCCTCTTCGGCGCCCGCGTCCTGCTCGGAAAATCCCCGAAGATCGAGGTCGTCTGTCAAATTCCGCAAACCCGTGTGGCCGCCTCTTGGGACAGGAGAGCTGCCTCCTCATCTCGCAGAAGGGAATTCTCGTTCTTCACGCAAATATGTGTCCACCGACGACCGGGAAATGTTAAGGGAGGAAAAAAGCGCATTTGCATTGTTAGCTCCTCGCGCCGAAATTGTCGGTTTGCTGGGTCCTGAAAGAGCAGTTTAGCCGTAGGTAGGCTCTATGTGTATTTTGGAAGAGCAAACTCGTGACTGAAATCTGTTTTCAAAATGCAAAGGAAAGTCTGTGGTCCGTCCAGTCATTAATTGATAAAACTTGTTACTGTAAAAATTCTTAATGGAGAGTTTTGTAGGTCTTGAGAGATTGTAGCAGCTTTGATTAGAGGGGTGACAGGAAAAAGAAGAAAAGGGATCCGCTTTTTAAAGGGAATTCCAGGTACTGTACATTTACACACTCAACCAGTCACAGGAGTATTATGTTTGATCATTTTTTTCTGTCCCATTGTCAAGAAGCATCCCACAAGGTCAAACTAAAATGTAATGCCACAACTTATATGTCATGTAAAACAAATTATGATATGTCCACGTGATGGTGTTTGTTATGCAGCCAATAGAAATCATTTTGTGTAATATTTAATTGTATCCAGTACGCTTAGGCAGAGCGAAAAAAATTAATGTGGAATTACACAGTGGAATTACAGGTAATTTTTAACATTGGATATCTTTGGTAAAATTTAAGGTGAAATATTTTCATTTTCGGAGGACCTTTTCCAACTTTTATTAGCACAGTTAGCACAAAAAATGACTATACAACTTTAAGTTTCTATAAACCTGAAAAGTCACTGCTTCAGATATGTGTTATAAATGTTTGCTGACCACACGGGAGTAAAAAACGGTTAGCTTCCTGAGTAACCTGGAGGGCAACCCTGGTATTGGAGGGTCCTCAAAACTGCTTGCTAATAGAATAAATTTTAAACAACTTTTGAGAAATCAGAATTATAGACAAGATAGGAATGTTTGTGTACGGAAAATATCGAAAACTGAATTACAGAATTTTAAAGATGGAAAGAAACCATGGAAATTACCTTGTAAACCTTATTTTATAAATGAAAAAACAAACCCGGAGAGATTAACTGATTTGCTGAAGGTAACACAGTAACATTAGAGCCTTCTGTAAAAATGCTAGTATTTGACATTTATTGAGTAATTAATGTTTTAAGATCAAGAATAACTCATCCTATCAATTCAAGGAGATTTTGTTATCCTTTCATTCTACAGGTAGGGAAACTGAGGCAAAACAGAGCTGAGAGGCAGCATTTGAACCCAAGCTGTATGGCTCTGAAATTCATGACCTTAGCCATTATCCTATATTGCCTATACTGCATTGCCTACACTGTACCATAGCCATTTTTAAAAAATGTTTATTCCTGAGAGAGAGGGAGACAGAGAATCCCAAGCAGGCTCCAGGAGGTCAGTGCAGAGCCCAATGAGGGGCTCAAACACAAACCATGAGATCATGACCTGAGCTGAAATCAAGAGTCAGACACAAATGACTGAGCCACCCACGTGCCCCTCTACACCACAGCCATTTTGGATCACACTATATGTGAAAGATGAGCCAGTAGATCCTGTCAGTTGTGAAATGTACTAAAATGCTATGTACAAGTTTATGAAGTGGAAATGGAGTTGCTAAATTACAAGAATTTAATTGAAATTTCACAGAGCTCTAGAGCTTAGACTTTGGACGTCATCTAGAATTATCATCCTACCTCTAAAATGACTGTACACAAATCATCCCAGAAAAATTATCTGTCTTCTTCCCCTTTCCTTGTTCACTGCAGCAACCTACATGACCCATTATTATAGCTTTAAGGAACATTTTGATCGTTAAAGTCTGGAAGTATGTCCTAATGATTAACCTAAGACTTTTTTATGGTTTAAAATTGTCTCATCTTTCAAGGAAAATTCTACCATAAATCTACACATACATACATGTACATATTACTGCATAAGAAAACACTCTAGAAATAATCATTTTATGTACTCTCAATTGTATAGAGCAGTGATTTAGACTGGTCTTGTCTGGGATCATGCATATAGTCATCTGGCATTTTAACTGGGCACACTCCTGACTGGTTGTTGGTGTTGACTATTGTCTGTACTTCTATCCTTTCTTTCTCAAGGTTAGCCTGGGCTGCTTCATATCTAGGCAGCATGCCAGGCAGGTACAAACAGGAAACTATAAGACCTCTTGAAGCAGAAGTTACGTGAGCTCACTTCTACTATATTCTATTAGTCAAAGTAGATCAAAAGGCCAGCACAGATTACCCTTCTTGATAGGAAAAACAGCAAAGTTCCATTTCAAAAGGACATACACATAGGAATGGGAAAATTATGATGATGTTTGTATACACTCACAATAGATCATTATTTCAAGAATGATACTAGTTAAAGCTGCTGAATTTTTTTAATGCCATATGATTCCTTTAAGAACAGCAAAACAAGGATACACTTTTCAAACCTATTCTTTAAACTAATTGGGCCAATTTGGTGGCCCTGTGTAGATAAATTTTGATGATTCCTCAACTTTTCTAAATGGACTTCTTTTTCTGATCATTTTGTTACTTTTTCAAAGGTTTTCCCATCTGTTTTAAACACATCCCACTAAATCACAGTATGAAAACCTAACACCAAGGAGAAGCAATTATGGTTCCTATAGAAGCTTTACTCTGGTCCAAATTTTGCTGGCTTTCGTAATGATGTGGCATTTTACAACACAAGTAAATTCATAATTATGTACAAATCAAATTATGAGCCAAAATAGAGGCTAAGAATTTAAAAAGAGCCATGGAGAAATTGATTTGGAGGCACAAATATTAAACTACTGATTATCAACTATATAGAATTTAACACCTCTAAGTATTGGGCCAGCAACATAATATGAAAAAAGAAGATCATGCTTTCCGTAAGATCTTTCTTTTAAGAAGAAGGGAGTAAGTTGTACCTGGGTTGCTGCCCTGGAGACAAGTCGCCTACCAGAAAGCCCCTCACATGGACTTCTATCTTTCATCCCTTGCCCTAATGCACACTTAGGTCTTGCTGGCCAGGTGACAATGCATGCACCATGCTGCCACATGGGCACCAAACCATCCTTGACATCCGTGACAAGTCTTCCATTCAAATGCATTTCAGATAGCATTTAAATTAATCCCATTTTTAAAAAATGCTTTTTGTTATAATGGAGTTTGTTTATAAGTCTGTGTTGTAATCTAATAAGAGCTAATGATGATTTTGTCACTTTCTGGACTCAGTGTGCTAAGTGCTTTCTAGTTTTTCACTGAATCCTTAACAAAGATCCTGGGTTAGATATCCCATTTTATATAAAGAGAAGCAGATAATCAGTGTCTGATCCAAGATTTAAATATAGGTCTGAGTCCAGGTCCTGTGGCTCAAGTAACATATATTCTATTTATTACTAAAATTTTATCTCCAGGTCAGACCTGCCTCTGGAGCTTCTAAACTCTCTAACTGCCCATGAAACAGACTATCTAAATTTCCCCTGGCATCTCAAAATTAACAGGACCAAAACTGAACTCACCAAACTGCTCTTCCTCTTCCAAATTTTAATCAACATCCTAACCATTTAGGCTCTCAAGACAGAAGACTTGGAGTCATAAAGAAGATCATATGCACAAATACAAAGTAATGCAAGTTACTTGTACACAATTATTCCCAATGTCTAACCTAGCACCATAAACAATTGGTTATACCTCAGAAAGATCAAGCAAATACAGTGTCTGCTCTCCATATGCACCACCAATTCTCTAGCCTAAAACCTCATCTCTGAACCATTGCAGTAACTACCGCCATGGCCTCCCTACTGCCCATGTCTCCCTCAATTATTCCACATAGCAACAGAATTATGGTCCAAACAAATCTAGTACTACTCTCCAATTTAAAATCCTTGTTGACTGCCAATTTTCTACATGAAGAAGGGAAATTCTTAACAAGAACATAAAAACAGCATACCCTTTGGGGTCAAAAAAATCTGAATGTTTGTCTTATCCATCACCCATGGGTTTTGTGTCTGTGGGGTAATGAGAACATCTTTTGGGCCTCAGTTTACTAGGTGTATGCTATTTTCAGTGTAGTGAGAAATCAGTTAATGAATCAAGCACCCAGCAGGATCTGGAACACAGTACAAATATAATAATACTTATTATTATACCTGGCCCACCCACAACTTCATAACTTTATGCTCTAAACACTGTATTTCTCACCCTTTTCAGAAATCAACAAAGCAAAAAGTAGTTAAACTGGGTCGTGAAGGAGTGTAGGACACAAGGGAATTTTAGAGAGAGATGATAGAGGTGTCAGTTATGTGTACATATCCATTTGCTAAAGCAACTATAACAATAGTACAGGGCTCCTGGGTGGTTCAGTTGGTTAGGGTCCAACTTCGGCTCAGGTCATGATTTTGCGGTTTGTGAGTTTGAACCCCACTTTGGGCTCTGTGCTGACGGCTCAGAGCCTGGAGCCTGCTTTGAATTCTATGTCTCCCTCTCTCTCTGCCCCTCACCTGCCTGCTCTCTCTCTCTCTCTCTCAAAAATATATAAACATTAAAAAAATTTTTTAAATAATAGAATAGTTACCTTTGGGTGAAGGAGAAGGTTGGCAAAGGGTACCAATTTGGGGGTTACTGGCCATTTTATAGATTTTTACCTCAATGATCATTACATGTATATTTGCTTTATAATAATTCTGTAAGCTGACATATTTTATGCACTTTTATGAATGTGTATTTCACAATAAAAATATTTCTTAAGGTAGCTGACCTAGGTTTCAATGCCTCTGAACTACACCTTAGAAATCAGGAATTAGAAATGATTATTGGACTTTTCAAGGTTTTGTGCCTTTACACATGCTACTCCTTATGCCTGGAAATACCTTTTCTCTCCATCTAGAAAACCCTTACTCTTCCTTCAGGACCCATTTCAGATGTCATTCCTTCCATGAAACCGGTTCCCACAGAGAAATAATTGCTCAACATTACTTCTCCTGTAGTGCTCCATTCTGATTAAATGTCTGATTCTCACATCATTTAGAATTCATCAAGAACACAGACCATCATCTAGCACACTACTGTCACATAATAGGCAACCATTAAAAGCTACTGGATGGGCTTGAGTGATTGGATTAGCAATAAAATATAAAGAAAAATTTAGTGGGGAAAATCAACTTTAGGAGTTTGGTTTAGTAAGGCCCTTGGCCTAATAGGACACTCATTTCCAAGGTAGAAAACAATCATATAAGGACAATTAGAGGAACTCTTGTATGAAATCAGCAATGCTGTAGAATATATACCACAGCTGGATACTTGAAACTATTAACCATTTATCATATAAAACCACTCATGACTTTGTTTTTGTTTTTTTGAGAGGTGGCTTTTATGTTTGGATTTTTTTAAGTTTTAATTTCAAATTTAGACACAAATTGCAAGAATACAAATAATCCCCATAATCCCTTTACCTAGATTCACCAATTTTTAATATTTTGTCATTTTTCTTTCTCTCCATACATATATTTGATTTTTGAACCATCCAAGAGTAGGTTGCATCATGCCCCTTTACATCACTTATTAGTAAAAATCACTTATTACTTTGGTGTGTCTTTTCTACAAGGAAGGATATTATCTTACACAAACAACCACAGTTGTCAAATTTAAGAAATTTAACATGATAAATTTGATTTGATTTGATCTGATTAAACATGACTTTGGGAGCTTGGCTGGTCTAGGCAGTGGAGCATACAACTCTTGATCTCGGAGTCGTGAGTTAGAGCTCTATGCTGGGCATACAGCCTACTGAAAACACACACACACACACACACACACACATACACACATACACACACACACACACACACTCACTCATGATTTGATACAATATAGCTGACCCTTGAGCAATATGGGTTTCAACTGCACAGGTCCACTTATACATGACTTTTTTCAATAATGAAGTACTATATAGGTATTTTCCCTTATGATTTTAACATTTTCTTTTCCCTAGTTTATTTTATTGTATGAATACAGTATATAATACAGATGACACTAAAAATATGTGTTGGTGGTTTATACTATTGGTAATTCTTCTGGTCAACATGCTATTAGTAAAGTTTTGGGGGAGCCAAAAGTTATATGTGGATTTTGAACCTTGAGGAAGACTAACCCCTGAGTTGCTCAAGGGCCAGCTGTACTTTTACTTCATCTACAGTCATTATTATATATTATATTTATATTACATTGTTATAACTGATGATATTTATATTATATTGTTATGTCAGTTATCCTGATAATGGCTTTTATGAATCTTTTTTATTTGCTCCAATATAAAACCCAATCCAGAACCACATACTGCATTTAGTTATATCTCTTTACTTCCCTTCAACCTGGAACCATTCTTCAATCTTTGTCTTTCAGGACAACCACATTTTGATGAACATAGGCCAGGTGTTTTATAGAAAGAGCCAGTTGGGGGTTGTCTGATGTTTCTTAATGATTAGATTAAGGTTTTACATATTTTGAGTGGAATACAACATAACGAATGTGGTGTCTTTCTCAGCATATCATAACCAGAACCATGTGATATTTGTTTGATATTAATCTTTATCACTGGTTTAAGTAGTTGTTCAGTTTCTCCACTGTATAGTTCTATTTTTGTTATGAATAATTAATTTGTGAGGACATAACAAAGGTTTTATTATAGAGACTCCTTTTAACCAGTATTGTTGAGAATTCTATGTAGGTTTTAGAAATTACTAAAGCAAAAGTAAAAGAATAAAAGTTAATTGAATTGAATCTTTATTTCTAATCTGATCATTAGAAACTAATAATCAATTATGTAACTGGAAGCTGTTTTCTGGTATTTCAAACATCCTGCCAAACTGAGAATATACAGTAAGACAAGTAGTCTTCCCTGTAGTCAAAATTTACTTAGTGCCTATATACTAGGTCCTACGAATACATCCATGAATAATTTAGGAAGTTCCTATTCTCTTGGAGTTTCTAGTCTAATTATTGAGGCATTCCCTATCTAAATGATGACATGTAAAAAAATATATTATTTCATAATAATCACACAAGACAGGCACAGAAGAGATGATTGAACTCCTGGAATTATAAGGTGTCACACACAACAGGGGGACAGGGCAAGGGAGCATTTGCAGCAACTGTTTTTCAACTCACTTGAATTAGAGAAGAGATCATTATAGAGGATGAATAATAATGTTAGTTTGGGGGCACCTAGGTGGCTCACATGTTTAAGCACTGGACTCTTGATTTCGGCTCCAGTCCTGATCTCATAGTTCATGAGTTTGAGCCCCGCATCAGGCTCCGTGCTGTCAGCTTGGGATTCTCTCTCTCTCCCTATCTCTCTCTCTCTGTCCCTCCCCCACTAGCTCATACTCTCTCACTTTCTCTCTCTCTTTCTCTCTCAAAATAAATAAATTCTTTTACTTAAAAGAATAAGTAAACAATAATAATAATGTGTTGGGTTTTTTCCAAGTAAATAGTATAATATTTCCAAGACCTATTCCTTAAGGATAGCTGGCTGATAGATTACCTATTGTTATGTATTTGCAGGGTAATGCATTCTAAATTCTAAATTGTAAATGCTTTATGATTTTATTTAAACAGGTAGTCATTGAAGAGTTTTATATTTGATATTTTATCATTAAAAAGGCATTCTGAATATTTCATTCATTCTCTCAACTGCTCCTCCTTAAGGCCAAAGGAGTTTATTTGCAAGACTGAATTAATAAAGTTGCAGTTCAAAACTATGGAACAGAATGAAGTTAACTCGTTTATGTAACTGTAACTTCATTAGTGTATTGCTCAGAACTACCAAATCCAAAATCTTCTCTAATGATAGAGTATCAGGAAAAATGTACACTTTTGGCTTATAGAAACTGACTCAAAAGTTAAAAATCCATACATATGTCTCAGGTCTTAAATCCAGTTGAACACATAGACTACTATGAATCAGACCATAACCTACAACAAAATATTTCAATGAAACATTTTAAGTAAATGATTGGTTTCTGAACTTATATTTATCCAAGATGTTAAATAATTTTATAAAATAATTTCTACAGAATGATCACTCTTCTATCTTAAATTAACTTTAATTTTCCAGTTCAAACTTTCTATTTTTTTAAGTTTATTTATTTTTGAGAGACAGAGAGAGATAGGACACAAGCAGGTGAGGGGCAGAGAGAGAGGGAGACAACAGATTCTGAAGCAGGCTCCAGGCTGAGCTGTCAGCACAGAGCTGGACACTGGACTCGAAATCATGGACTGCGAGATCATGACCTGAGCCTAAGTCGTACAGTTAACAGCCTGAGCCACCCAGGTGCCCCAAACTGTCTAATTTTTTCAAATGAAAGCTGTATATCTTGAATGTGAGTAATCTCCTAAATTAGAGCATATGAAAGTAGATGGTATTTTATATAGTCAGGAAGTTTGCTGGATGTTTCTTCTACTTTCAAGTCATCAGATAGTGAGAACAGACTTTATAAAGCAATTTCAGTATTGTAATTGTCATATATGGAGTAAGAAAAAGTTAGATTGGTAAGAATTTTGGAATACAGCATCAAGAAATTACTCCTTCTACTCAAACAGAATAGCTTCTATTTAGGAGAAAGCACCACAGGATACAGAGTGTCAAGATTCTTGGTAAGACTTGTGTTGCAAGGCAGAACTAAATCAGCTAATGACACCTACCTGCTGGAGTAAATATCACTGTTTTCAATGTCACAGAATGACACTTTATTCTTAATATTTGGCAGGGGAGGGGGGGTATCTAAATCTACTGTTGCTTTCTTTTCTCAAAAAAAAATGCCTTTGAAAAAAATGGGTCAAAGTTCAGTGTCTTTCTAAACATCTTATTGCTAGAAAAGACAGTATGCCCACACAGTCAGGAATGACAGTTTCCTTTATTGAAATAAACTTGCTTTGCATTTCTCAGAAATTTTTTTAAAAAAAGGAACAATTGCTATAGAACACTGAAAATTCCCCCATTAATATTAGTTCTCTTTTCTTCATCATTTGTGAAACTGAGAACAGTTATACAGTAAGGTGAGAGAAGATCTCAGTGAAATCTCTCCTTCTTTTCTTAATGTTTATTTATTTATTTTTGAGAGAGAGAGAGAGCACACAAGCAGGGGAGGGACAGAGAAAGAAAGAGACACAGAATCTGAAGTAGGCTCTAGACTCTGAGCTGTGAGCGTAGAGCCAGACGTGTGGGCTTGAATCCGCGAACCACGAGATCATGACCTGAGCTGAAGTCGAATGCTTAACCGACTAAGCCTCTGAGGAGCCCCAAAATCCCTCCTTTTTTAACTTGTGGTCTTTCTGGTCATAGAAAGGTCATTTTAAACATGCCATCTAGCCAAATGAATGGAAATGCAAAATAATGCAGAAGCCAACAATTTGTGAATCTCCAAAGACTGTTCAA
The DNA here is from genome assembly GCF_008692635.1 of Crocuta crocuta. Classification (NCBI taxonomy): domain Eukaryota; kingdom Metazoa; phylum Chordata; class Mammalia; order Carnivora; family Hyaenidae; genus Crocuta; species Crocuta crocuta. The sequence continues at coordinate 7,978,690 of NW_027531005.1, read as the reverse complement.
CTTCAGTGCTATATTTTATTTGGAAAACATTTGAGATATTTGTATCTCATCTAACTGTCTCTTTGGATGTCACTTAAAGGAAACAAAGACTTCATGTCCTCTGAGAACTAAAACAGAGTCTACAGAAAATATTTTGTAGCCTACTTGTTCATCCCTACGTCATTCTTGTGTTAAAAAGAGGGGGGGGAATCCAAGAAAAAATATGAAGAGGTGCTAAGAAGAAAGGAAAAAGTAATTGGCTTTATTAGGTCAGGTTGTTGGTTTGTGTCTCAGTTTATGAAAGAAATCAGTAAAATATATATTCTCACTTTGAATTAGGAGAAGCAAGAGAATATAAGTCTGATTTACTATCATACAGTTCATGTGTGAAAAGTTTGTTCAAATTTACTATATTTTGAACTATATGAGTTTAGAGGGAAAAAGACTTGGCTCCATTACCAACTATCTTTGCACAATGTCAGGACTGGAAATAACTTCAAAGTCATCTTTTTAAACTCTAACCTTCTATCTAAAGCTTGCATCTTCCTTACAATATTCCTATCAAAAGCCCAGCTAATGTTTGATCATTTTCAAGTAATAGGGAATTTACTACCTCCATGGAATGAGATAATCCATTCCACTTTATTCAATTGCATTGGAATTGGCCTTCCTGGGGCACCTGGGTGGCTCAGTCTTTTAAGCATCTGACTCTTGATTTCAGCTTAGGTCATGATCTCACAGCTCGTGAGTTTGAGCCCCTTATCAGGCTCTGCACTGTCAGCGTGGAGCCTGCTTGGGATTTTCTCTCTCCCTCTTTCTCTGCCCCTCCCACACTCACGCTATTTCTCTCTCTCAAAACAAATAAACTTAAAAAAATAAATAAATTGGCCTTCCTGAGCTCCTCATACCCAGCAAAGATGAGTATATAAAACATACACAAATCCTCTTCCATTCCCCATATGTATTTGAAGTGTTTGCTGACTAGGTGAAATTTCATTAGTTCATCCCCTAAAAATATCAATTATTGAATTAGAATATTTTGAATCATTCACATAACAGGTATTTAGTGAGCACCTGCTTTATTCCAGTAATAGTCCTAGGGATTGGGAGTTATAATGATGAGCAAAAACAAAAACCGTGACCTGACCCTCATGGAATTTACAGTTGCAGAATTGCTATCTTCCCACAGATTATATGCAATCTACTGTTTCCATGCATATGCTTTCATTAATTTACTTTCTGATTAAAAATGCCAAAACAACTTTAAAAGGAAAAAAATTCCTTCTATTAAACATTCAAAAGAAAACTCATGATTGTCAACCCTAAATTTACATAATTTGAGAAACCATCCCTCTACCAAAAATACATTACTGCTTAAGGACGCCTTGGTGGCTCAGTTGGTTAAATATCTGACTTTGGCTCAGGTCATGATCTCGAGGTTCACAAATTTGAGCCGCACGTTGGGCTCTGTCCTAACAGCTGAGCCTGGAGCCCCTTTCAGAATCTGTGTCTCCCTCTCTCTGCCTCTTACCCGCTCATAGTCTGTGTGTGTGTCTCTCTCTCAAAAATAGATAAACATTTAAAAAATTTTTTTCTAGGGGCGCCTGGGTGGCTCAATTGGTGAAGTGTCCAATTTTGGCTCAGGTCATGACCTTGCAGTTTGTCATGCGTCCGGCTCTGTGCTGGACAGTTCAGAGCCTGGAGCCTGCCTCGGAGTCTGAGTCTCCCTAACCCTCCCCCACTCACGCTCTGTCTCTCTATCTCCCTCTCTCAAAAATAAAAGTTAAAAAAATTTTTTTATTGTTAATATGTTACTGCTTATACTTATGGAGCTAGTACAAATATATGTAATATATAAGAATGTCATTTGCTATGATTTATTGATATAGACAAATTGCATAAAATATGATTCATTAAGAAAATACAATTACTTGAATAATCAAAATCATTTATGACAATTAGCTGACTTTTTGCAGTTTTCAGATACTAACCATAGTTTTGTGGTTAGTATGCCTACTTCTTACAAACTCCAATAGTTTGATTCGCTATAAAATTAAATTTGCAGATGAGCTGGATGTTGGTAGCAGGACTAGCTTCGGAGGTAGAAACAAACGAAACTCAAGACTAAGTTATATGATTTAGGTAACTGACATTACCAAGAGTAATATATTGAAAACTCTGAAGGAAAAGTCTACAAAGGCCTCCATTGGTGCTGTATATATAGTCATGCTATGAGAAAACGAATCCTGTATCCGTGAGGCCTATTCAGAATCTTTTGGAGGTAAACGGACTCCTACCTTCATAGTTGCAATTGACTAAACCAGTTATCATTTCATTAGTCACAGGCAACCATATACTGTCTGGCACACAGTAGGCACTCTATGGACATTTTTGACTAAATGTACAAGAGGGCAGAAGTGGAAGTAAACTCAGAAGTGGCATAAAAGGGACTAGAGAGAAAGGGAGTTATCAATTCATCCAATGAAGGAGTTGATCTCTATAAATAGATCAGGCACTGTGTGTCAGATACTGTTCCAGGGTTTATGGGGGAAGCAAAACCAGACATGATTGTACTAGCCCTCAAGGAGTTTACAGACTAATTGAAAAGAGAACTATTAACCCCAGAAGCACTCATTACAATGTAAATATAATGTGCATAATATAAGTGGTATAATAAGACCTATGGTACCATGATAGAGAATAATAGTAAGATCTGACTTTGTCAGGGAGGTCAGGAAGGCTTGCTAAAGGAAGTGACATGGAATTATCCAGAATGAAGTGAGGATGAAAGAGGGCCTGGCAAGTGCAAAATTCTTATGGAAGAATGATGGCGAGTGCGACTTTGCACAGCAGACATGGTGTGACATAAGGATAGAAAGACCTTTGTAGGCCATGTGTACAGGTCCTTTATCTTAAGAGCAGAGAAAAAGCATCCACATGTGTAGCAAGGTTAGAGATCTAATCATTACACTCAAACATGCACAAAAAACGCATGGTCATTATGTTGCGTGTGTTTACATGTACATATATACACAGATTTTGAAACTGAGATATATATAATTGACATTATATAATTGATATAATAAAACTCATCCTTTTAAAATGAACAAGTCAGTGGTGAAACCCAGTTTTAGTATACTTGCAGAGTTGTACAACTATAACCACTATCTAATTCACACCCTTTTCACGGCCCAAAAAGAAATCCTGTACCCATTAGTAACTCCCTATTCCTGTCTCCCCACAGTCTAGGGCAACCACTAATCTACTTCTTGTCTCTATGCATATGTCTCTTCTGGACACTCATATAAATGGAATCATATAATATGTGGTCTTTTATCTGTGGCTTCTTCTTTCACTTGGCTTTATGTTTTCAAGATTTATTCATGTAGCATGTATCAGTACTTCATTTCTTTTGATTGCTAAATAATATTCTATTGAATGGATATACCACATTTATTTATCTAGTCATCAGTTGATGGACATTTGGGTTGTTTCCATTTTTGGCTATTATGATTAATGTTACCACAAACAATTTGCATGCAAGTTTTTGTGTGGGCATCTTATTTTCTTTTCCTTTTTTTAATGTTTATTTATTTTGAGAGAGAGAGAGCACGAGCAGGGGAGGTACAGAGAGAGAGGGAGACACAGAAGTTGAAGCAGGCTCCAGGCTCTGAGCTGTCAGCACAGAGCCTGATGCGGGGCATGGGGCTCAAACCCACCAACCTGAGCTGAAGTCGGATGTCCAACCAACTGAGCCATCCAGGCACCCTGTTATTTTCCTATCTCTTGGATATATACCATACAGTGGAATTGCTGGCTCATATGGGTGTCTTCTTAATGCTCACTATTAACATCTGTAGTAGATGCACATCTGGACTATTCTTCACTCTGCATAGTCAGAGCCCAGTAGTGCCCCCTTAGTCCCTGCCCAGCCTCTCCTGGGATCAAGCTGTATGTCTGCCACATATTTTGTCCAGCTCCTGGCAGACTGTAACAGGCCTGCCAGCTCTAAACTCAGCATCCAGGCAACACAGGAAATGAGGGAGAATCAGGAATGCAAACTAAACCTCTGACTGAACACACCACAACATCCTTTAACTATGGTATGTACTCCCCCAAGTGGATGCCCGATTGCCCTGCGCTGCAGCTTCCTCTCAGGATCCCAAACAATAAGTGGATGAATAATCGATCCACTGCTGTTCCTCCCAGTTTATTGAACATACCTGCCCGAAATGCATGAGGCCAGGAGAAGGCTGTCATGTCTGATCTCCTCTACAGAGTTTCAGGAACTCAGAATAAAGAGAATCTGTCCAACTATCTTCACACCCTCATTTCTGCTTTACCTGTCTAGTCCACCAACATGGGTAGACTTTATTATTACTTCTTCCACAATTCAGTGGTTCTCTCTAGGGGATGTTTGGAACTCTGTTTGGAGGTATTATTGGTTGTCACAATGATTAGCAGTTGCAACTGGCATTTAGTAGAACAGGGTAGAAGATACCAGACATCTCACAGTGCTTAGGACCGCTCTGTGCAACATTCTATCTGACATTTTTAATGTTTATTTATTTATTTTGAGAGAGAGAGAGTGGGGGAGGGGGGGAGAGAGGCAGAGGGAAAGGAGAGAGAGAGAATCCCAAGCAGACTCTGGGCTGTCAGAACAGAACCCAATGCAGGGCTCAATTTCACGAACTGTGAGATCATGTCCTGAGCCGAAATCAGGAGTCAAATGCTTAACCAACTGAGTCAACCCAGGTGCCCCCAGTTTGACACTTTTTTTAATAACAGCTTTACTGAGATAAAACTCACATATAAAGTATTATTCAATTCTTTTAGTATATTTACAAAGTTATGCAACTATCACTACAATCATTCTTAGAACATTTCATTGCCCCCCAAAAAATCCTGTGGCCATTAGCAATGACTCCCCATTTCACTTCAGCCTCCTATCCCTAGGCAGCCATAAATCTACTTGCCAGCTGTATGGATATGTATACTCTGAGTATTTTGTATAATTGGCCATATATAATATTTGATCCTTTGTGCACACTTAGCACAATGTTTTCAAGGTTCACCCATGTTGTAGCACGTACCAGTACTTCAATTTTTTGATTGCCAAATAATATTCTATTGTATGAATATGCTACATTTTACCTATCCATTCATTAATTGATGAACACTTGGGTTTTTTCCATTTTTGACTATTATGAATAGTACTGCTGGAACATGCATGTATAAGTTTTTGTATAGATAGGTTTTCATTTCTCTTGGGTATATGCCTAGGAGTGTAGTTGCTGGGTCACAAGGTATCTGTTTTAACTTTTTGAGGAAATACAGACTATTTTTCAAGGTAGCTGCACCATTTTACATTCTTTCCAGCAGTGGATGAAGTTTCCAATTTCTCTATATCCTTGCTAATACTCTTTTTTATTATAATCATTCTAGTTAGTATGAAGTGGTATCTCATTTGGTTTTTATTTGTATTTCCCAAAGAGCTAATGATGTTGAACATCTTTTCATGTGTTTATTGGCCATTTGTATATCTTCTCTGGAGAAATATGCCTGATGTCTCAATATCCCACTAGGCTTTCATAAAGGTAGAAAAATATTATCTGAGCCTAGAATCTAACTTCAGTTTACATATACACCTGACCCTTGAACAACACAAGGGTTAGGGCTAGGTGCTGACACTCAGTGCAGTTGAAAATCCACATATAACTTTTCACTCCCCAAAAATCTAACTATTAATAGCATATAGTCAATGGGAAGTCTTACCAATCATAAAACAGTCAATTAACATTTACTCTGTATGTTAAATGTATTATATACTTTATTCTTACAATAAAGTAATCTGGAGAACAAAAAAACACTATTAAGAAAAGCCACTGTGTGGCTCAGTCGGTTAAGCGTCTGACTTCGGCTCAGGTCATGATCTCACGGTTCGTGGGTTTGAGACCCATGTCGGGCTCTATACTGACAGCTCAGAGCCTGGAGCCTGCTTCAGATTCTGTGTCTCCCTCTCTTTCTGACCCTCCCCTGCTCATGCTGTCTCTCTCTCTCAGAAATTAAAAAAAAAAAGAAAGAAAGAAAGAAAGAAAATCACGACCAAGAGAAAATACATTTACGGTACTGTACTGTATTTGTCAAAAAGAATCTGCATACAGGGAGACCTGTACAGTTCAAACCCACATTGTTCAACAGTCAGCTGTAATCATGAAGTAGTTTTTCATTATTTTAATATACAGCGAATTCAAGAAATGCAACTACCATGTAAATTGGGTGTTGCTTATATCTTGTTTTGTTTGGAAGTTTAGCAAAATTTCTTCATTATTTCAGAGCATATCTCTAGTGGCAGTGCCCTCATGGTATTTGATTTGCTGGTGCAACATGCTTTTCTGTATCAGTCTCTGTTTGTTCCTATGACATGCAAATATGTACCCAAAGGAGTTTGAGACTCCTTTTAACAGTTTGAAACATGAGGATCTCACTGCATGTTAATAATAAGGTTTTTAAAATATTTTATGTCATTTCTAACGTTTTCAATGTTATATAACACACCATTGCCTATGCTGTGGAAATTATATATTAAAGTTAGGTAATATAATCTGTAACAGCCTGTTGTTTTTTAATCTTACTTTGATTCTGTTTCCAGAAGCCTGTCAAACAACTTTCTACCGATACGGTATTGTTTTCCAGTCTGCTTTCTTCCTCTTTGCCTAAGAATACAGTATCCAGGGTCTTTTTAAAGACCAGAGATTGGATGTAGTGGGATTTTAAGATAGGAGATGTGTTTTGTGTGTATGTGCCACTTGATCACTGCCTGTCTGATGCCATAATAGAGGGAATTATTTTACATTGTATAAGAAATAAAACCAAACTCATTCGTACAAATATCTTCTTTCCTCATTTTCTCCATTTCAACTATCTGTAATTTGTCTTTGCTATTATCCACACTTCAGTTATGGTTATTTCCCTCTTTCTCTTATCATATATGAATAAATCTCATTTGATGTCACATATCCTAATTCTGGTTTTTATTTTCATTTCTATTTTTATTTCTGCCCTTTCCTTTTCTTGTATTTCTTATACAGAAGAGTTTTTTACTTCTCTTAAATTTGAACTTTTTCACTGTAACAAGATTCAAGCATCTGGCCCCCTCATTATGTCTTCTAGTCTAGACATGTGTAGGCTAGAAAGACTATTATTTTATAATAAATTACTTTCCCTTTATTTCTCCTTTATATTAGCTTAGGTTATTATATAGATTTTTTGGAATTCTATGTGGAGATAATTTATATTATCTATGACTTTCATTTCAGGATAATAAAGGAAGCATTATAAACCATTAGTTATGAAAATGGGACCCTGGCTGGATCTGAGAAGGTTGAGAATCACCGCTCTCCACGAACCCTCATCCACCAAAGGGCAGCAAGCTTCATGGCATGGAGATCCTTTCATAGGAGGATGGGGGCCTTTGGTGGACTTTGTGATCTCACAGAGCTTGGTTCTTTATATGCTACGGAAATTTAGATAATCATCTCTAGCCCAAGCCCGGTTTCAAGACTAAAGACGTCAGGAAACTTCTTTTTCATCCCCAGGGCAGTAACCCTCAAGCTTCACCTTCTAATGTCAAAGATGATAAACTCATGATTTAGAGGCCAAATTAAAATGTGGTATTTTAATGATTGCTAACTCTAAATGTTTTAAGCAGGGTAGAAGGTAACAATCATGTTTGGGTTCTATTAACTACAGCTGATGTGTAGATAATGGACTGTGAGAGGCTCATGTATGGACTCAAGAGAAACACAAAAGCCTTTCCAGTTTTCTCTGAAATCTAGTGAAGATATGGCCAATATTCCCCCATGTTCCCCCAGGGGACAAGGTATCATTATATTCATCCTTTGTCACTAAGAGTCATCTGGGACCTTAAGGGATTAACATCATAAAATAGTATAATTTACAAAGGCATACAATTGGGGGATGGCTTAATGATCTTAAGAATCTAATTCCTATTTATTTATTTATTTATTTTTGAAAGAGAGAGAGAGCAAGAACAGAGGAGAGGGGCAGAGGAAGAGAGAGAGGGGGTCTTAACCAAGTTCCATGCCCAGCAGGGGGCCTGAAGGCTCAAAGCAGGGCTCAGTCCCACAATCCTGGGATCATGACCTGAGCCAATATCAAGAGTCTAACACTCAACCCACTGAGCCACCTGGGTGCCCTGAATCTAATTCCTTTATATTCTAACTTTATGTATTGACCACCTCCAAGCATAGTTACTTAGCTGTGGACTGGATCTCTACAGTTTCTAGCTAATAAAGGCATGCAAGTCTTAGAATTTGGAGTCCAGTTGCTGCTGCATGAACTGGAAAATATGGAGCCTTTATTATCCATTCTTGCTTTCTCAATTTGAATCCCCCCATTTTATTTTAAATATATAATTTAATAAAGTTGAATTAGACCCAATATCAAGACATCACTTATAATTATCACATGGTATTATAGCAATAAGAGTCACATTGGTGACATGTGAATTTCTTTTTTATTTATTTATTTATTTATAGGAGAGAGAGAGAGAGACAGCGTGAGCAGGGGAGGGTCAGAGAGAGAGGGAGTCACAGACTGAAACAGGCTCCAGACTCTGAGCTGGCAGTCAGCATAGAGCCCGACGCGGGGCTCGAACCCACGAACCGCAAGATCATGACCTAAGCAAAAGTCAGACACTTAACCGACTAAGCCACCCAGGCGCCCCTGTGAATTTCTTAATGAACATTGTATTAGTGATCTAGTAACCAATATGGCTATGTCATTCCAGACCAGAGAGGAGAAAAGAGTCATCAACTGACTCATATTATATTAGGAAGGAGGTAGGTATAAACTGCATGGGATGGAATACCTACATCAAGACGGCCAAAAAAGATTCCTGAGAAGGATCACAGAATCTTTGTTTGGGAAAAAATACATCTGTTCCTATTGGTGATAAACAAAGAGAAGAGCTAAGGATGGACTTCTTTGTCCCTTTCAGACAGAAGATTCTGTGATTCAGTAAAGATTATAACTAAAATAAAACAATTTAGGGTTTGGGGGGTCATGTGCTAGCTGATTACTTGATTGAAATTTCTAGTTTACTCTGTGTATCTTGGTAATACATTCTTTCTGTTTCTTCTTGTTTCACCAGTAATTAATAAAAAGGAGAATCTTTTTTTTTTAATTTTTTTAATGTTTTATTATTTCTAGCAGAGAGAGAGAGACAACGTGAGCAGGGGAGGGTCAGAGAGAGAGGGAGTCACAGACTCTGAAACAGGCTCCAGGCTCTGAGCTGGCAGTCAGCACAGAGCCCGACGCGGGGCTCGAACCCACGAACCGCGAGATCATGACCTAAGCAAAAGTCGGACGCTTAACCGACTAAGCCACCCAGGCGCCCCAAGGAGAATCTTTTTTTAATGTATTTATTTATTTCGAGGCAGGAGAGGGGCAGAGAGAAAAGGAGAGAGAGAATCCCAAGCCAGTTCTGAGCTGTCAGTACAGAGTCCCATGCAGAGCGCAATCCCACAATCCTGAGATCATGACCTCAGCCAATATCAAGAGCTGAATATTCAAAGGACTGAGCACCCAAGCTCCCCTAAAATGGCATATTAGTTTTCTAAGGCTGCCACACAAAGTAACCACAAACAGAGTGGTTTGAACAAAAGAAATTTTTTATCTCCTATTTCTAGAGGCTACACATACAAGATCAAGGTGTCAGCAGGACCACGCTACCTCTGAAGATATGAGGAAAGGATTTGTTCCAGGCCTCTCTCCTAATTTCTAATAGTTCTTTGTCTTGTGAAAGCCTAACGATGTTCACATGATGCTCTCCCGGTGCACATGTATCTGTGCCAAATCCCCCCTTTGTATAAGGACACCAGTTCTATGGGAGTAGGGATCCACCCTACTCCAGTATGATTTCATCTTACCCAATCACTCGGCAACAACCCTGTGTCCAAATAAGGCCACATTCTGAGGTACTGGGGGTTAGGACTCAAACACACAAATTTGGAGGTGAAAGGATACAATTCAACTCGTAACATTTACCTTCTTGCTTGAAGCAGTAATGCTTTGTCTGTGAAATTATGGCTGTGGGAAAGGAAGTAAGAGAGTGGTTTTGAATAGCGGTGTGGCAACCACGACTTCTAGTTTCAATTTCTAGTCCTTCTGCTCATTTTTCTTCTTGACACTGAGGAAGAAAAATAACAGTAGTCTTGGACAATTGTAAGCGTCTGTAAGTCAGTGTGAGTGGTTGTGTGTGTGTGTGTGTGTGTGTGAGAGAGAGAGAGAGAGAGAGAGAGAGATAATAGCAATAGAGATATACCTACTCATCTTGGAAGAATGTGCAAAATTACCAGCCAAACTTCAAAGTATCAAGAAATTGCTACTTTTAGATTTGAGCATATAAACACTGCTGACAGACACCTCTGCTTCCTGCTGCCATTTTCCTCAAGATTAAGAGTGTTCACAGCAAAACGCAGACCAAGCAAAATGACGCCGTTAAGGAGAACTGCCTTTTGGCTCTTCCCTTCTTTTCCTTGCCCTGCTTCTTCCCCTTGCACAGTCCACCTCATGCACTCCCCTGTCTCCTACTTGCCTTTCTTGGCACAGATCCTCTGGAGTCCTGTAGACACTTGGCCTGAGCCTGCCAACCTTGCTGTTTGGCCCATTCTGCGACTACCTGTCAGAGTTTACTATCATGGCATTTACCTGCAGAAACCTGCCAGTTCGGATTTCCTCAGGATCAGTTTCTAAGCTTCAATCCTTTACCGTAATTTGCACAATTAATGAATTTGATCCATGATAATGTGGTTGTAGGAGGCTGATAAAGGATCCTTCCATCCCTTCTAGATAAATCTGTGTTGGATTAAAAAAAAAAAAAAAACCTTCTGAAACAATGGCGGATGCCTCTGTTGTATAATTCAGCACAGTGCCTTTCACTTGGCTCCCCACACAACAACAGCTATGTCATTTGCAAGGTCCAGTGCAAAATGAAAATGAAGAGGCTTGGAACCAGTACTCCAAAACAAAGAGGACAAGCAACCCCCAAAAGATTATAACTTCCACACCAGTACACACTCTGTGCCTGTTCAGGAGGGTCCCTCCGATGCACCTGACGAAGGTGCTGCGGTGCTGCCACTCGAGACACCACAAGGGCATGCACCCAACTCTGCCCCATCTGCCTGCACCCAGACCACTCCCGGGGACAGAAGAGGGCAAGAGATGCAGGTTTCCCCACTCTGCTGAGGAGGCCTGATTTCTGGTCCAGGCAGAGGATAGCAGTGGTTTTGGGGCAAGAATGGAGAGGAAGAGGCAAGGTGGGCCCAGGTCCCAGGGGGCAGGGAGCAGGGAGGGGGTGGCAGGTGGCACTGCGTGTGAGCCGAGGCTCCAAGACCCCAGTGAATGCTCCACTGTCCCATCAGACCCTCACTTACAAAACACAAATTCAAGGATAATACTATTGAATTTCAAGACTGTAGCAACACAGCATTAAGCCCCAAGTACAGTGGCACCCTAGAAAAGGGGGCCATATTTTCATGCACATAGATCTTTGGAGTGGTCCTTCAATCCCATGGCATCATAAGGACACCAAGACATAGCACAAACAGTTTAGGATTTGGAATGAGAAGCTCCAGATTTTTGTCCTGAGCCTCTAACTTACTAACTAAATTATGTAATCATTAAACTTCTCAAAACCATGCTTTTACCATTTATGATATTATCATGTAAGGTGGTATCCTGTAAGCATTACATTAAATAAGTGAGCCTGACAGACTACAAGCTAGACACCAAAATCCATTCACTTCATCTTTGGGTACAGCTCAACTATGCTTCTTGTCTTTCTTACAGATAGGTGGAGCCATATGACTAAGTTCTCTATAACAAAATGTGAGCAGAAGTGACATATGCCACTGCCAGCCAGGCCCAGAAACATCTCCCACAACCACTTCTCTATTCCCTTCCCATTCTATAGGCTGGTCGTAAGTGATGAGGAGGGCCTAGAAATAGGAATTCTTAACCAGGGGTACATGGAGCCCCAAAGGGTCGATGGATAGAATTCAGAGTCTGTGATATAAATGAAAAAAACTTTTAAGCCTTTATTTCCACTAACCTCTATTTAAAGTGCTGCATTTCCAGGGCGCCTGGGTGGCTGAGTTGGTTAATCATCCGACTTCAGCCCAAGTCATGATCTCACAATCTGTGGGTTGGAGCCCCGCGTCAGGCTCTGTGCTGACAGCCCCGAGCCTGGAGTCAGCTTCGGATTCTGTGTCTCCCTCTCTCTCTGTCCCTCCCCCACTTGTTCTCTCCCTCTCTCTCTCAAAAATAAATAAATCTTAAAATAATAATAATAGATAAAATGCTGCATTTCCTTTCATTATCTTTTCTTCCTATTAGTAATGTAGGCAACAAGAAAGCACAGCACTAGGACCAACATCTGACTCTTTCACCAATAACAACCACCAATATCGTCATATTTCATTACAATTATTGCAGACATCTCAAATACAATGTGTGCTCATCACTATTTTGATGTTATAGTAATTATTAGACTCGTGTCTAGATCTTATTATTTAAGGCAATAAGAAAAAATACACATAATACTATATCACAAATTAGCTCTTTTAAAACTTTAATAACTATATTTCAGCACCATTTTCATTATGTAATCGTAAATACTTTATTCTATGCATTTGTAAACATTATTCCAAGAAGGAAGTGTAGAGACTCAACCAGACTGCCGAAGTAGCCCATGACACAAAAAGCTTAAGACCCCAGATTATGCCAAGAAGAAAAAAAATCTAGACCTAAAAGCCTATTTACTATGTGATTCCACTGACATGTTATTCTGGAAAAGGCAAATACACAGGGACAGAAATCAGTAGGGGAAAAAGGAGACTGACTACAAAGGGGTACATGGGTACTTTCTGGAGTGCTGGTGGAGTTCATAGGTACTTTCTGGAGCACTGGTGAAGTTCTGTATCTCAAAGTTGATGATGGCCACACAGCTGTGTATGTCCGTAGAAACTACTTGAACTGTACACCTAAAAAGGGAGAATTTCAGGGGCACCTGGATGGCTGAGTCAATTAGGCATCCGACTCTTGATCTCAGCTCAGGTCTTGATCTCAGGGTCATGAGTTCAGAGCCTACATTGGGCTCCACGCTGGGTGTGAGGTCTACTTAAAAAAAAGGCGGAGGTGGCGGAATTTCACTGTATGTTAAATTACGCTTAAATAAACCTGACTTAAAAAAGGAAAACAAAAACACTGCTAGGGGAGAACAGAATCACAGATGAAAGCAGTCTCCTGAACAACGCGGAGAAGAGTCACACACTGAACTCAACAGCATCCCAGGGCTGTTATGTGTGAGAGGAATAAACTTCTATTGCACTGAGCCCAGTCTCAGGTCCATTTGTCACCATAGTGTAGACTACTTTAACATATGTAGTGAAAGTATTTTGTAAAGTGTAAAACATAATACAGAATACAATATTAATGCCACTGCTCTCCCCTGCATTGTGCTGGTGATGGTGGTGGCGTTTGGATTCCTTTTGTGTATTGGTTTTGGCCAGCCAAAGGCTCACCATCAAATGACTCACCAAAGCAAAAACAGAGAACTCCTAATTCTTCATCAACCCCAGTAAGGAAAAAAAAAAAAAAACCCCCCACAGCCCATGCATAGCCATTGCTATGGGCTAAATTGGGTCCCCTTAGGATGTATATGTTCAAGTCCTTAACCCAGGACCTCAGAATGCAACTGTGTTTGGAGACAGGGTCTTCAAAGAGGTAATTATGTTAAATGGAGCTCATTAAGGTGGCCCCTAATTCAACATGACTGGTTTCCACATAAGAAAAGGAAATTTGGACACAAATACACACACAGACGAAAAACTATGTGAAGACCTTCACAGGAAGAAGGCAGCCATCTAGACACCAAAGAGAAAGGTCCCAGAAGAAGTCAATCCTGCTGACACCTTGACTTGGACTTGCAGCATCCACAACTGTGAGAAAATACATTTGTCATTTAAACCAGCTAGTCTGTCATTCTTTGTTATGGCAGCCATAGCAAGCCTAATGTAGCCATAATTATTTTTCACTTATAGATTTCATGCTAAAATCATAGCATTGGAGAGCTGAAACGTGCCCAAGCATCAATTATCCAACCCAGCCCTGTCCTTTTACGGAGGGTAACAGTAACTAGCAGTATTGAGTGCCTTCTGTGTGGCAGACACTGTAAGGAGTATACATATATTCTAATACTTATACCAACCCTGCTCTTTGTTTCTGTTAGTTGTTATTATCCTCATTTTTACAGATCCCCAGAGCCAGTTGGTACCAGAAACTTGGATTCAAACCCAGGTCTGTTTGGCACCAAAGTCATGAACTCTTAAATACTACACCGAAGAAATTAAGCAATTTGCCTCAAGTTAACAACTGACTCATAGCAGGACTAGAACTGGAATGGAGGCCACTTTATCCCCAAACCAGCATCCTGCCTCAATGGCCATAAAGACATTTTTTAACAATATTCTGAAATACAAAGTTTTGGGGCACCTGGGTGGCTCAATGGGTTAAGTGCCTGAGTTCAGCTCAGGTCATGATCTTGCAGTTCATGAGCTCAAGCCCCACATCCAGCTCTGTGCTGACAGCTCAGAGCCTGCCTTGTATTCTGTTTCTCTCTCTCTCTGTCCCCCGCCCCCGCTTACATTCTCTCCCTCTCCCCCTCTCCCTTTCTCCCTTTCTCAAAAATAAAAATAAAACGTTAAAAAAAAAGAAATACAAAGCTTTATAGAGGTAGTACACTGGTGCATGGTTGTCTAGCAAAGGTCTGAGGCCCCCTGGAACTCATTTCTGTCTTGTGCTCTGCAGATATTTTATAAAGCAGGAAATGTAGGAGTCTTCTGAACTAGAAGCATCTGTAAGAGTGGCCAGATACTGATCACAGGGAAGAGAAGAGAAAGAGTTTGTGCTGATAAGGTTTAGGGTTTGGAGAGGAAAATTCAAAGAGCAGGAATTTAGCACATGAGAAACAGAAGTATTCACTCTACATACAGATTCATAAACTGGCACACATACCCTGCATGCTTTTATGAACAATCTCCACAAAAGTAGGAAATTCTGGAATTTGGGAGATTTTCTTTTGAAGGAATTGGTTTTTTTCCCTCTCATACCTATACAGCATGAAATTGAACTCTTACTTTATACTTGTGTTTGTTCCTGATGTCCTCATTAAAATCAGACTAAAAATTTCATTTTAAAACTCCTAAATAAAACCTACCGCTCATCTCTCTGGTGTGAAATGGAATATGTTAATTGTAAGCATGAAACTATTTCTGCAGTGTTAGGAGAAGTTGCCTCTTCTAAGCTGCATTTATTTACTTATTTATTTAAGTTTATTTTTATTTATTTTGAGAGGGAGATAGAGAGCGAGTGGGGGAGGAGCAGAGAGAGAGGGAGACAGAATTCCAAGCAGGATCCAAGATGTCCGTGCAGAGCCCAAGAGGGGCTCATGCAGGGCTCAAACTCACAAGCCCAGGAGACCATGACCTGAGCCAAAATCAAAAGTTGGAGGTTTAGCAGACTGAGACACCCAGGTGCCCCCTAAGCTTCATCTACATAAGTATCTCCTATATCAGTGATCCTTAAAGTCAGATCCCCAGGGAAGTAGCAATAGCATCACCTGGGATGCAGACTTGTTAGAAATGCAGCATCCAAGCTCCACCAAGGCCTACTGAACAAGACTCTCTGCAATCTGTGTTTTAGTTAAGCCCTCCAAGTGATTCTGATGCACACCTGCGGTTTAGCTCTGCTCTATAACAAATATTTTCTTAAATTGTGAAAGAGCCTTTAAGTCCTGAATCCAAAATCCTTAATAAGTAAAACAATTTAAAGGGGAAAGCTGTCAGAATGACCCAAGCCAAATCATCTTCTGTCAAAGATTCAATGCCACCTATTGAAGTGATTCCCGTGTTTTGGTCTTTTGGGTACCTTTCAATACCAAGAGTCTGTGAGCACTGAGACAGAACAATCCTAATTGAGCAATTGTATAATTACAAATAATTGGCTCTTTAATTTTTTCAAAGCTTTGACTTTATGTTGTTTTTAAGATGTGCCATTTCTATGAAAATAATCGTTTTGAAGCATATCTTATTCCATTTAGCATTTTGAAATCGAAATAAGTAATCTACCAAAATGTTAACAGTAGGTAGTTCTGGGCAGAGGAATTATAAATGTATTTTATTCTTGTCCTTATATTTTAGTATTAATATCTTTTTCTTTAAAATGTTGAGATAGGGGTGCCTGGGTGGCTCAGTTGGTTAAGTGTTTGACTTCCGCTCAGGTCATGATCTCACCATTCGTGGGTTCGAGCCCCGTGTAGGGCTCTGTGCTGACAGCTAGCTTAGAGCCTAGAGCCTGATTCAGATTCTGTATCTCCCTCTCTCTCTGACCCTCCCCTGCTCACGCTGTCTCTCTCTCTCTCTCTCTCTCAGAAATAAATAAAACATTTTTTAAAAAATTTTTAAATAAATAAAATGTTAAAATAAAGGGCACCAGGGTGGTAAGTCTGTTAAGCCTCTGACTCTTGATAGGTACAGATTTCTTTTTATGTATAAATTGACATAGAAAGCATTTTCAATGAACAGGATTGAACAGAGACTTTTTTCCCCATTGTTTTTCATCATTTCCTTCTAACATGCCACAGATGGACTGACTACATTACATGGGAATTAGGAAATATTCTAGGGAAGAAGTTCAGAAACATTTATTTTCATTTTAACAGAGTATTTTAAGATGGGAAAATGTTTTTTACACTAAATAAAGAATATGCTTTGGAATATATAGAGGACTCTTTTTATAATACATGGAGTCATTGTATGCAATCCCTCCTCATACTTAATAGTCCTCAGTTCCACAGGCTGATGATGTCAGTTTGGTTGACTGGCAGTTACATTGTAATGACAAGGGAGCCATCTTTTAGTTTCTCTTTATTGCAGCAACTGAGATTGAAGCTTTTTTATCTTCCTCACTTTGATTCTTCAAGATGTGTTTTCCTTAGCATAGATCTATTGTTTCCATTTTTAAATGTTTTTCATTTAGATTTCCTTCAGGTACTTCCTGTGAATTTTATGGGCCTCCATTCTTATTACTGCTGGAGTTGTCATTTCTGAAATCAATGAAGCACAATCTTTTACAGGGTTGACTTGTACCTATCTAGGGAGCTAGAAGAAAGTGTGGCATTTCATTTCTCGACAATCTCCTACCCAAATAATGACTCTGTAATGTTGTTAGACTAACTTTTTGAAATCTTACATGTGGCCTCTTTTCCTATGTTCATCNGTTGTCATTTCTGAAATCAATGAAGCACAATCTTTTACAGGGTTGACTTGTACCTATCTAGGGAGCTAGAAGAAAGTGTGGCATTTCATTTCTCGACAATCTCCTACCCAAATAATGACTCTGTAATGTTAGACTAACTTTTTGAAATCTTACATGTGGCCTCTTTTCTTATGTTCATTTTTGTCATTTCCCATATACTGTGCTATTTATTGTCTTTGCACTGTGGTTTAGTTAGCATCAAAGCCCTGGATTAATTCCAATTTCCGCCATTTACTGATTCTATGAATCACTTAACTTCTTTCAACTCCACTTTTTTCAGCTGTAAAATGTAAGTACTATTAACTACATCACAGAGGCTATAAAAAAGAAATAATAATATATAAAAAGAAATATCATAGTGAGACCATAAAATTTTAGAGTAATTACTTTTATTGTTTTCTCTCCTGACGCAAGTGCTCCAGGTAGCATGAAGTAACGAAAGAAGGGAATGGAAAAAGTGTGATTCAAAAGAATTACAGTTTGTCTTCAGAATTGAGCCTAGAACTTGTCCTTGTCACATTCTGACTGCCACGTACACACCTTTCCCCTACATACTCCTTATCTTTTTTTTCAGCTCACAGTCTTTTTTCAGATGGTTCGGTTGGGGAGGTTTTTAACCAGGCCTAGGAGGAGTTTCTGTACTGAGTTTCCGGCAGGGGGCAGGGAAGGGAGGCGGGTTGGAAGGTAGTGGTAAAAGAAAAAAAAAGAATCCTAGAAGGAAACCAACCTATATAGTTTCCCTCCAGAAGCCATTGGTACATTCTTCTTCAGCCCATTTTGAATAGTTTGACTCTGAGGGATAAAAACTGCTGGATGGGTACGCAGCTGTGCATTTAGGTTAGACATTAGACATAGGGTCACTTGCTTTCACGAGGATAAATGGGATATTGGAAGTAAGTCAGGTAGGGAAGATGGACTTCGTGAAATGGATGAAAGGCACAGTTCCAGAGCCACCTCTAGGAGTTTGACAAGTCAGACAGGTGTATAGGGAGAGCTGAGTCTCAGGGTGACTAGAGAAGGGAAACAGAAATAATAGTGCTAGGTCACTAATATTTGAAATGTGACACGAAGAAGGTGGTTGGTGGTAAGCACAAGTACACTTGGGATTGCAATTTAGTGGTTAGTCTCTCATCCTTCACTGTATTTTTGGCTCTGTTAACTATAATCTTTGTCCAGTAGAGGATACTTCATCTACCTCCTATTCTCTTTTATTTTTTTTAAGTGTGTCTGATAGTTCCCAGAATTAAAAAAATTATTTGTACTAACCATAATTAATTTTAATGGAAAACAGTGTTTCATCAAAACTACAGGTGGAGTCTGTGTACCTAATATAAGAACAAGAAGACTCTTAGGACACTAACTGCCTCAGCATATTCACTGCAGACACGGTCCTTCAATTTAGCCACCTATGTGAAGAAGATAATATTTGTTTTATAAGGATGTTATGACAATTAATGGGGCTAATGTTTATAAAGCATTGAAAATACTGCAGTTTAATTAATTTTGATGTATTTTTCCATGATGTGTGTATGTGTTGTTCAAAACGCCTTAAAAAGAAAAATGGCAATATCTACTTTGGCCCCAAAGACAGAGATTAGAGTACTTCATTTTAAGTTAAAAGAAAGTGTTACTACCATCTATTCTATTTTTTTATGCTCTTCTAATTATAACTTTACTATTTTTTTAGTTCTTATTTAAACTCCAGTTAGTTAACAAATAGCGCAATATTAGTTCCAGAGGCACAATCCAGTGACTCACTACTTATGTACACCACCCGGGCTCATCCCAAGGGCACTCCTCAGTCCCCATCTCCTATCACGCATCATTTATTCTAAAAAGTGCAAAGGATTTTAGCTTGTTCAGAGACTAGAGGAGCTACTTTATTTGTTCTTTGATTAGGCACCAAAGACAGCAACAGAGACAAATTCATTCTTCGACTCAAGGAAAATTTATTGAGAGGCGCCGGGTGGCTCAGTCAGTCAGATGTCTGACTTCACTTCAGGTCATGATCTCATGGCCCGTGGGTTTGAGCCCCGCGTCAATCTCTGTGTTGACAGCTCAGAGCCTGGAGCCTGATTCAGATCCTGTGTCTCCCTCTCTCTCTGCCCCTCCCCACTCACACTGTCCCTCTTTTTCTCTAAAATACATAAACATTAGAAAATTTTTTTAAAAAAGAAAGTCTCTCTCATTTCAAAACAATCAAAAAGGAAAATATAATCATGCATTTTAACTTTGTGGTCTATACAACAGAGATATAATTTGTTAATAGAGAAGAATAATTCTGTCTGTCTGCCAATGTTACTCTAAAAAACATGTCATTCTTCCAGGTCTAGACATTTCTAAACATAAAATGTTTCAAACTAAAAAAAATAAAATTGTGAATTTTTAAAAAATAGAATATATGTCAAGTACAACCAAGACAGATTATTTAAATAGGTTATAAGTAATAATGTTGAACTAAATACCAACTTTAACCTAATTGAACTAAAAAATCAAAGAATCCTCAAAGAGCAAGTTTTGCCACTGATAAGCTATCATTGCACAAAAATCAGTCATTAAAAAGTAGTTGTTTAGGTGGCATCACTGATGTCTAGCAATACCAAAAAAATAATAATGAGGCAGGTAATAAAGGTTTTATCTCCTTTAACTTGGCTGCCTGAAGATAATTGCTTACGCCTTCTATGCAGACTCATCTGTCAATGAAATCTTCCTGGAAGATACTGCCACACCGTCCAGCCACATTACCCACTTATTGCTTCACATCTAGGAGCTCCCAGAGCATACCACAGAAGACGTAGTAGATTTTGTGTTATAATAAACAATTGTCAGCACCAAGGTTACAATATATTATCCAGGACACAGGAGTAATTTAGGAAACAAAATAACGTCACCTTTGCCAATCTTATATTTCACACACAAAAAAATTTTTTTAAGTTTATTTACTTACCTAGAGAGAGACAGAGAGAGAGCGTGCACACACACAGGGAAGGGAGAGAGAGAGAGATGGAGAGAGAATCCCAAGCAGGCTCTGTGCCCTCAGCATGGAGCCCAGCAGACAGCTCAATCTCACAAGCCAAACCATGAGATCATGACCTGAGCCAAAATCAAGAGTCAGACACTTAACCGACTGAGCCACCCAGGTCCCCACAAAATGATTTCAATAGGAAGACAGACCTAAGTGAGCCTTCCATCAGACAGAAGCCTTCAAAATCACAGACAGCTCTAGTCACTTTAAGTCTACTAAATTTGCCACAATATGGCAAAAAAAAAAAAAAAATCACAAAATCACCATCATTAATGAACATTTCTTCAGTGTCTATAGCGAGTTAAACATAATGCATGATGCTAGGGACACACCAAAAAATAAAACATAAAACACAATACCTGACTTCAGAGGGCTTATAAATCATTGAGAAAAATCACACACACAGGGCAAGTGAAACAAAACACAAGGAAGCCTGAGGGAAACTACGGCACTAGATGAGCATTAGGTCCTAAGGAGGGAACCAGCTTTGAACAAAGGTCCATTATACAACCATGAGCCAATCCCTGACCCACATGTTCTTCATAGCTACATGCTTAATTTGGTTTTTAAGAAAATAGACTCTATCCTAAAGAAATAATCCAGAAGTTAAGCAAAAATCTAGGCAAAAATGTTCCAAAACATTTTTGGTGACCATGAATAACTGGAAA
Organism: Crocuta crocuta; assembly: GCF_008692635.1. Classification (NCBI taxonomy): domain Eukaryota; kingdom Metazoa; phylum Chordata; class Mammalia; order Carnivora; family Hyaenidae; genus Crocuta; species Crocuta crocuta. The sequence continues at coordinate 7,957,618 of NW_027531005.1, read as the reverse complement.
CAATCTAAACTTAATAGGAAAGAACTTTGATCCCACCAAACAGAAAAAATCATATGTAGCCATTAAAGGAGATATTGACAAATCATTGTTAAGTACAAGAAAATGCTAACTCTGGTAAAACTAGCAGAATAGCTAAAAAGAAGGCTAGAAGCCATAGATACATTAGGATCTTAACTTTGTGGCTTTTAATACAACTATGAAATATTACACTAATTGTTTACTCTGAAAATTAGTAAATAAAGGAAAATTAGTAAGTATTTGCCCTGCCTTTTTAGGAGGAACCAAAATTTGTGAAGGAAAGTTGCTCTTTCCAAAGTAATTCCAGCTAATAAACGTAGAAGGAACAGAATTAAAAAAACACCATTTTGCAATCCCCAATGAAATAATTTATTCAGGCAAGAATCTCAAAGGATGCACAAACCATTAGATGAAAAGATAATATTCAAAAGAGTCAAAATTTCATACCATAATTACTCTTGCCAATCACACGGGGGGGAAAGTGGACAGATGTGAATCTTTTATTACAGAATCCTAAAAACAGTCAAATCTAGGTGGTAAGTATATGTATAGATAAACAGGTGTTCCTTGCACTGGTATTTCCGTTTTTTTATGTATTTAAAAATTTCATCATAAAATTTTGAAAAATATATATAGGTAAAAGTTAAGAAGAAATATACCAAAATATTGGCAGTAATTATGTCAATATAACTATAGGTGATTTCTCTCTCAATTTAAAAAATATTATTCGGTAATTTCAATTTTTTTAATGATTACATATTATTTTTATAATCAGAAAAAGCGAGTAAAAGAAATACAGACATTAGGTAGAATTGTGTGTGAAAAAAAATAAAAAGTCTTAAGCCTACCCATTTAAGGCAACAGGGATGTTGGTCTATTGTTGCTTTGGCTCTGACGTTATTTAATATATTAATAGTTTCCAAAAGGAAGTTCAAGGCATATTAAATCATATTTCAAATAGTATCTTGGCAAAGCAAGAGGGAGGGCTGCAAAAGCAGGCCAACCCAGATACAAACTGCCCATACAACTCATTAATAAACAGGACATTTTTTTAATCTTGAGAAAAAAATTCAATCTAATACCTCCGGGGGAATTCTTTTCTGCATAGTTATTCAATAATAGAGAAGCCTGGAAAGCAACAAATGGCAAGGAGGAACAGCAGTGGAGAAATGGGAGAGCCCTTGGAATGATAATGGGAAACAAATTAGAGATTTAGTTTCCAATGACGTAAGTGAAAACCATGTCCCTGCTGATTTGGACAGGGTATGGAGGCAGAAGACTGCCTTTCTTCCCTGCTTGCTGAGACCATCCAGCCCCACGTCACATTCAAGCTGGGCACACAAGAAAGAAACCTGCGAACAGTACAGCTAGCAAAGCATATAAATAGGAGCCTTCAGAGATCCATTCATCAAAAAGACCAAGAAATTAAATGAAATATGCAGAACCTGCCACGAGATGACAGAGTAAAGAGATAAGGTTACAAAAATACATAAGATCTCTTAACGCCAAGAAGCAAGAGAAAGCATTTAGCCCGGAGCTGAGAATAATGGCATTAAATAAAATTAAGAACTGAAAAAAATTGTAGTAAAAAGTAATTAAATGGTGTCACTGGAACATCTTTTACTACTTGCCTTTACATGCTACTGCATATATAATAGTCTTACTCTCCGTGTACAGTGACTTACCAGGGTTAATGCTCTTCCCTCTTGGTCTGGGAGTGGCTTATGCAGAGCCTTTAAATAATAGTACAGTGCAGTGGTGCCCAAATTTTGCTGCTGCACATGAGGACCACCTGGGGAATTTTTGAAATCTCAGTGACCAGGTTGTTTCCCATACCTCTTAAACCAAAATATCTGGGAGTAGGAGCTATGCATCAGCATACTTAGAGATCAAGAGAATTCAATGCGCAGCAAAGTTTGAGTACTACTGGTCTACCACGCAGAGGCAAATGCTGGGAGTTGGATTGGTCACAGAATTCATGCTGATTAAAACACTTTATTTATTTAAGAGAGAGAGAGAGCAGGAGCAGAGGGAAAGGAGTAGAGGGAGAGAGAAAGAGAGAGAATCCGATGTGAAGACTGAACTAAAAAACCATGAGCAGAAATCAAGTGTGGGACAGTTAACCTGAGCCATCCAGGTGCCCCTTTGCTGATTAAAATATTTTAAGAAAAAACCCACTGCACAAGTGCTAACAGCTTCATCAAATCATATAACTTCAACATGGGAAGAGGCAAGAACTGTGATACTACAGGCAAAACAGTGCAGCGCTGAGCCAGTCAGCCATCAGGAACAGAAGCAGGTGAATTGTACCACAGGGGCAGCTTGGTAAGGAGCCTTTGCTGGAATGTCATAAGGACATACTTACTCACTAAAAATGAAGTCACTGTCTTTTTTCATCCCTTTTTATGGCTAACAATTGAAAGCCATATACTGTTACCATTTGAAGCCAACTGCATTAACATTTTTTCATCCCTAACAGATATTGGTTTTATTTCAAAATATCAAACCATTCTGAATTATTTCCATCTCTGCTTTTGTCTTCTGAGAGTGTCTATTAATATTCCCCCACATAATAATTTGGGATGTCTCTTGAATCACTGTAATTTTCACAACATTTTTATAAAGTGATTTAAGTTTATGAATTTGGAAGTGACTTGAAAAGCAATATGAAGTTTATATCACTTTAAAAGCATATAATATATCGATTTTGGCTTTTGAAAACAAACTTAAAATTTTGCTTAGATGTTCTGCACAAGAAACCAAAGATTATCTCCTCTCTCTCAAATACTGTCCTCTGTCAAACTAAAACTGGACGCATTCTTCCCTGCTCCCCTCCATAGCCACCAGCGTGTCTCTAATCCCTCTTCACCCTGGCCTCTCACGGTCTCTGGCCCTCAGTGGGAAGGACTTCCCAGGCCACAGCAGGGAACTGAGCCATCTAATCTGGGATAGAAGTAAGATCAGCGTTTCCCACAAATGGCCATGTCCAGACTACCAAGCCGGAGCTATCTTAGCGAAGAGGAGGACAGATCTCACTCAGGTCTCAGGGCTGCTGGTAAAACCCCGCAGGTCTGACGTAGAGCTGCCATGCCCACTAATCAGACAGGATAGGAACTTCCTTTCCAGAACCGTTTCGTTTTTGTAGGTGTCAGTAACCCAGGGCTGAGACCGACACATTCACCCACTACCCTTTCTAAGCCTCTTCTTTACTGACGTATAATTCACATACAACACAATTTAGCTATGTAAACTGTACAACTCAATAGTTTTTAGTACATTCATGGGTGTTGTACAACCATCACAATTTTAGGACATTTTCCTCACCCCAAAAAGAAATCCTAAACCCATTAGATGTCATTTCCATTTCTCCCCAACAGCAGGCCCCCTCTCCCCAGCCCCAGGCAACCACTAATATACTTTTTGTCTCTAGGATTTGACTATTCTAGAAATTTCACATAAATATAATCATGCGATATATGCCCTTTTGTGTCTGACTTCTTTCACTTAGCATAATGTTTTCAAGGTTCATCTACATATCAATACTTCATTCCTTTTATTGCCAAAAACTTCCATTATAAAGATTTGTCGCATTTTATTCCTCCATTCATCAGTTAATAGGCAACTGGCTATTTCTACTTTTGGACGTTATAAATAAACATTTGTGTACAAGTTTCTGTACAGACATATATTTTCATTTCTCTTGGGGCTATACCTAGGAGTGGAATTGCTAAGTCATATGGTATTCTATGTTTAATCTTTTGAGAAACTGCCAGACTATTTCCCACAGCAGCTGTGTCATTTTACATTCCTGCCAACAATATAAGAGGATTCCAGTTTCTCTACAACCTCACCAACACTTGTTACTTTCTCTCTTTGATTACAGTCCTCTTCGTGGGTGTAAAGTAGTTATCTCATTGTGGTTTTGATTTGCATTTCCTCAATGGCTAGTGACATTGAGCATCTTTTGCTCATGCTAGATGGCCATTTGTGGATCTTCTTTGAGAAAAGGTTTATTGAAATCCTTTGCTCATTTTTAAACTGGGGTATTCGTCTTATTGAGTTTCTTATTCTAGATATATGATATCAGACATATGATTTGCAAATGTCCTCTTCCATTCTGTTGGTCATCTTTTCCCCTTCTTAATGGTGTTCATTAAAAGCACAAGAGTTTTTTCACCCATTGGTTCCTTTTTTCTCTCTTTTTCCTTTTAATCAATCTTACATACTGGTGGTTCTGTACAAGGCTGGAATATAGGCTTTTAATAGCAGTGATTTTCATCTCTTTTGAAAAATGCTGTAATCCCAGCACCTAAAACAGTATCCAGTACATAATATACCCTTAATAAATATTTCTTGAAGTGGGGTGCCTGGGTGGCTCAGTCAGTTAAGCGTCTGGCTCCTCACTTCGGCTCAGGTCATGATCTCACGGTTCATGAGTTTAAGCCCTACATCGGGCTCTCTCTTTCTCTGCCCTGCCCCCGCTCATTTGCACACACACTCTGTCTCTCAAAATAAACTTTAAAAAATAAATAGTTGTTGAATGAATAATTGTACAACACTCATATACACTCAAATTTTAATCTTTCTGGGAGCATATCCAATCTTGTGTAAGTGTGGCCTTTTGAAACCACAGAACTGACCCTGGCTCTCAGCCCAGTGAAATGTTAGGGGACACTCAGCTAAGCACAAACAGCAGGATCACCTACCTCCCTTCTAGTCTTTAATCTTGACTAAGGCCCTCCTATTTACAGAGGAGCTGCTAATCAGTGTAGCAATAGAATACCCATCCCAGACCTTTCCCTAATGCCCAAATGACCACCAAGAATGGACGTCAGTGGTCCTTCTTGCTTGCCTTTCAGGTGACATTACACACATGGTTGAATTCATTTATTTTAAGTGAGAGTCATTTAGTACTACAAAAGTTAACTTTTAATGATCCACAGAAACTCATAGTCACCCGGGTAAGGACTCTTGTCACCATACCATCAGGACACTTCTATGTCTTCTTTATTTTTTGTGTTTTTTGTTTGTTTGTTTTGCTTTTTTTTTTTTTTTTTCAGGTCTTCTTTGGATAAACACTGAGAGCAGATGACAGTCCATCAGGGGTCATGCAGCTGTGGTGAGTATGGAGTGATGAAGGCTCAGACATAGAAAGTCTGTGGAACCCACCACAAACTAGAACCCATTTTGCTGGCCTCTGTAATATTTTTGGCTGTAACAGACATCATTCTCATTAAAATCATTAAGTCTCCGTTTGCTTAAATGAGTGCTGATTAGAATCATTCTGTTTACTTTGGTCAAATTCACTGGAGCAAATAGAAGTGGCCTGGGGAGAGAAGAACCATCTCAGATTCTAAGGTAAGGGCCTTTCACAGTCTGGCTCTGATAGATTCAAGACTATCATTAAAATTACATTTTTTTCAGGGCACCTGGGTGGCTCAGTTGGTTAAGCATCTGACCCTAGATTTTGACTCAGGTCATGACCTCATGGTTCATGAGATTGAGCCCTATGTCAGGCTCTGTGCTGACAATGAGGCCTGCTTGGGATTCTCTCTCTCACTCTCTCAAAATAAATAAATAAACATTAAATTTTAATTTTTTCTTTCTTCATCTTATTGAGGTATAATTTACAAATAAAAATATAAGATATTTAAAGTTATACAACATTATTTGATATTCATATACATTACAAAAGAATTTCCCTTATTGAGTTAATTAGCACCTCCATCACCTCATATATTTACCTTTTGTGTGTGTGAATATTTAAGTTCTATTCTTTTAGCAAATTTCAATTTATACAACACAATATAGAGTTAAATGTACAGTTATCAACTACAGTCGCCATGTTACACATTAGACAAAATATTTTTTTATATTGTTTTCATCATGTTACTTTTCTAAACTTGTATCCATTATTGTGCCCAATTATCTACAGAAAGAATTTCAAACTTCTCGGCATGGCATCTAAGGTTTCTATTATCTGGTCCCATCTTGTCCCCCAGCTTTTTCCACCTTTCTTCAATACCAACACGCTTCTCCCTGTGAGCCATCTCTCCTACCTTGCAAATGTGTCATACTGACTCCCATATGAACTCTGCACTTGCTGGAACACGACAATTTAGAACATTTCTACATCTTGGCATTGTATTTTAGAAAAGCAATTTAGTGGCAAATGGTGAATACTTTCCATTCCTTAGTTGTACACTTAACAATTTTCTTTAGGCCCTGGCTTACTAGTTTTATTTATTTCTCAAATCAAAACTTAATATCAAGGGGCACCTGGGTGGCTCAGTCGGTTAAGCGTCCAACTTTGGCTCAGGTCATGATCTCATGGTTTCTGGGTTCAAGTCCCACATCGGGCTCTGGGCTGACAGTTAGCTCAGAGCCTGGAGCCTCTTTCATATTCTGTGTCTCCCTCTCTCTCTGACCCTCCCCTTTCATGCTTTCTCTCTCAGAAACAAAACATTTAAAAAAAAGTTTAAAAAAAACTTTAAATATCGAAAGTTATAGAAACAGATGCTTCCAAACACAGAGCAGAACAGTTAAATATGCAAAAAAAAACAAACGTATTTTAAAATATCTAAAACAATAAGCAAAATTAACAACACAACAAGTTCTGCCTACCTAATAATAATATTTTTAAACAGCAAAGAAATATGAGAAAAGAATAATAAATACTTACTATTCAAAGTATTTTGATGTAGGTTTTTTCCCACAGTAAACCTAAAGAATAGTTTAAATTTTTCAAATATGCTTTATAAACTGTGCACGTTATAGCACAATAAATACATTTCTTAATAAAAGAACCAAAAGCTCACTAACTACGTGCCTTCTCAAGAAACTGATAGAATTTACCCAAATTCCCTTCAAAGAGAAAAACCGTTAGGCTATGTAACTAGCCTAAACAGATGAACAAATATTCGGTGTTGCTAGCAATCAAAGAATTTTAAATCAAAACAAGATACCCCTTTTGCCATCCAAACTGGCTTTATTATATAATTCCATATTACACACTCCTTTAGTTATATCACATTGTGTTTTTTCAAATTACTTGTTGTAGCAAGGATAAAGTTAGATGGATACTCTCAAATATGACTGATAAATGTAACTTGGTTCAATGTTATTAGAAAGTGATTTGGGAGGTTCCTGGGGGGTTCAGTAGGTTGAGTGTCTGACTCTTGATCAGGTCATGATCTCACAATTCATAAGATCAAGCCACACTTCAGGCTCTGCACTAACAGCATGGAGTCTGCTTGGGATTTTCTCTCTCTCTCTCTCTCAATGCAAAAATGATTTTGGCATTCTAAATGATCTATCCTGTGGTCTTACAGTCTCAAATTTACATTTTTTAATGATTATCCAATATTTCATCAAATGTATATATCACTAGTTATTTAATCATTCCCCTATCATTAAGTATATAGTTTTTTTTCCAGTTTGCTACCATAAATGTTGAAATAAATATTTTTATATCATTTTTGACATTTCTATTTTTTCAGATAAATTCTTAGAAGAAATAGTACTAGGGTCTCCTGGGTGGCTCAGTCAGCTAAGCATCTGACTTCAGCTCAGGTCATGATCTCATGGTTCATGGGTTCAAGCCCCACATAGGCTCTGTGCTGACAGCTCAGAGCCTGGAGCCTGTCTTCAAATTCTGTGTCTTCCTCTCTCTCTGACCCTCCCGTGCTCATGCTGTCACTATCTCTCTTTCAAAAATAAACAAAACATTAAAAAGCTTTAAAAAAAATAAACATTAAAAAATTATTTAAAAATGGAGTCTGCTTCAGATTCCGTGTTTCCCTCTCTCTCTGCCACTCCCCGAATTGTGCTCTGTCTCTGTGTCTCTCAAAATTAAATAAATGTTAAAAAATTATTTAAAAAATTAAAGACAAAGAGAGACATACAGAATGGCAACAATGTTGATAAACATTAATAATTGACAATGAAACAAAAAAGTTCAGAAATCAACTCACACATATATTGTGAATTGATTCATCAAGGTACAAGATAATTAAATAAGGGAATGATAACCTTTCGAAAAGAGTGCTATAAAAACTGGATATTCATATGCAAAAATAAAAATGAACCTTAATCTTTACCTCACATCATACACAAAAATAACTCACAATGGGTCACAGATCTAAATATAAATGCTAAAACTCTAAGAATTCTAGAAGAAAACACAGAGAAAAATCTTCCTGACCTTGGGTTCAGCAAATAATTTTTTATATGATATAAAAACATAAATTCTAAAAAAAAAAGACAAATTAGACTTCATCAAAATGTAAAACTTCCACTCTTCAGAAATCAGTGTTAGGAAAATGAAAAGGTAAGCCACAGGCCTGGAGAAATTATTAATATTTATACCTGATAAGAGACTTGTATCCAGGGACGCCTGAGTGGCACAGTCAGTTAAGCATCTGACTTCGGCTCAGATCATGATCTTGCAGTTCATGGGTTTGAGCCCCGCGTCGGGCTCTGTGCTGACAGCTCAAATCCTGGAGCCTGTTTCAGATTCTGTGTCTCCCTCTCCCTCTGACCCTCCCTTGCTCACGCTGTCTCTCTCTCAGAAATAAATAAAACATTAAAAAATAAAGAGAGAGAGAGAGACTTGTCTCCAGAATATAAAGACCCTTATGATTCAACAATAGGAAGATGGATAACCCAATTTTAAAAATGAGTAAAAGACCCAAACATTGAGTCCAGAAAAGAAGATACATGAATAGCAAATAGGTATATGAAAAGATGTTCAATGTCATTAGTCATTAAGGAAATCATAAGATACTACTACACAATCCCTACAATGGCTAAAATTAAATATTGATAGTTATAGGGGATGTAGAGGAAAATGGAACTTTCATTCTTTTCTGGTGGAAATGCAAATTGGTTCAGCCACTATGGAAAACAATTTGGCAGTTTTTTATAAAGCTCAACATGCACTTATGACCCAGCACTTCCACTCTTAGGTATTTACAAAAGAGAAATGAAAACATAGATCTACACAAACACGATCTCCTATTCATATAGCCCAAACAGGAAACAATCCAAACATCCATCACCTGGTGGCATTTTTGTATGATGATTTATGTACAACGAAAAGAACAAACTACTGATACAATGAATTGCAAAAGCATTATGCTAAGTGAAAGAAGCCAGATACAAAAGATTCCATCCTATATGAATTCCAAAAAGGGCAAAACTGTATGATAGAAAGCAAGTTGGCCATTGCCATGGGCCAAGTGGTAGAGCATTGGTGGAGACATATGGGAACTATTTGGCATGATGTCATTGTTCTACATCTTCATTGTGGTGTCTGTTACAGGATTGTATACATTTTTCAAAACTGAAAATCCAGTTTAATTCACTGAATTATCTGCTTAAAATAAGTGAATTTTATTGTATGTAAATTATACCTCAACAAAACTGATTAAAAACTCTTTTAATAAAATAGTATTTAAAAAGTTTATTTTCATTTTTAAAATTTGGGTCTGAAAGAAATATCTTAATATGGATGAGGAATTTGTCTCATAAAGATGGTAGACAAAGGGGTGGATCCCTGGGTGGAGAGGTGTCAACAACAGGGTTTCTTCCCTAGAGATTAGTATTCAAATCTATCTTATTCAATGCTAATATTAAAGAAAGTAGTTGTATAGGAAGCAAATTTTGTAGATGATCCTTAAATTTCTTTTAATAATGCATGCTAAGTGAATCAAGATGAGTTGCTGGATGATTTCATTCTGTATAAACAGAATAGATCATGCATTTTAAGAAAAGCAATTCAAACCTACATTAATAATATTATATGGGCTCAATTTATTTTCCTGGGATACTTTGTTTCCTGAAATCTTGATATCTATTGAAGACATGACAATGGTATTATGTTATTTAAAACAAAGAATTCTTTATCTTTTAGAAGCAAATACTAAAGCTTACAATGAAGTGATAGGATATCTGGAATTTGCTTTAAAATAATGCAGTGGGGTGGGGAGAAGTTAAGAGGTGAGTATGGTTAGGAATATAGAGGGAACAAGATTGAACATGTATTGATAATTGTTGAACCTGTGATGAGTACAGGAGAGTTACTTTTCTATTCTCTTTATTTTGTGTACATTTGAACATTTCCATAATAAAGAAGTGGGGTGTTTTTTTTTAAGTTTCCTAAGCAAAAAAAAAAAATCTATCTTAACATAGGTGAACTTGGCCTGGAGTCATCCTGGACTATGCTACATGGTCCAAAAGAAGTTGAAAATACATTCTTTAAAGTGTTATTTTCGAGGCAAGGCAAGAATATATGGCAGAATCACCTAGGGTGTTCATCCATTCTAGGCCAAGAGCCTTTCTAGAAGATTTGGCCTGATAGGATGGTGAGTTTAGGAACTGAGAGTTTAAAACAGTGCTGAATCCCCTGGGGAGAAGAAAAGAAAGGCTAGGTAAACTTCCAGGATTTCTACCAATGAGAAATTCACTTGGGAAATATCTATAATCAGTGGAAAGGCAGAGTTTCACCACATCATCTCACCAGGCAGTTAAATTACAAAGCCAACAGAATGACAGAGGATGGAAGATAAATTATTCCATCCTATATATTAATTGCCATAAAAATACTATTGGAAATTCAAAAAAAATTCAGAGAACGGTAATTAATTATTTTATTAGAAACTCAAGGGAAATCAATGAAAATAAGAGAGCAAAACATAATATTGGAGACTTGAAGGTTATAAATCCATAGGGGCAGAAATAGTGTAATTGGGGCCTTTTCACTAAATCCTAGCATACTAGAACTAGAGGATGCCACCTAAAGCTTAAAAGATATAGATTAAGTTCAAATAAAAGAAAATATACTTTATAAAAATGTTATAGCCAAGCACATGAAGATGACTACGCAAGGTTTAACTAGCAAATAATAATATATAATTAAGGTGAAGGAAGATATCGGAGAGACAAATCCTAAACACTTTCAGACCAAACATTTGAGAACGATGAAACTCACCTAAGCATTTACAATCTATCCACTGGTATTACTTCACAGACAGAACTGGCCAAATCATCCATGTTGCCAAATACTGTAGTTGTTAGTTCTTCAAAGGTTTGATGAAAACCCATGAGTCACTGTCACAATGGCTCTTGGTGCTTGATAAATAGAAAGACTCTCCATTGGATAGTCAGACATGTGAAAACACTTTGGCCAGAAGCAGAATAATGTAGCATTCCACCACCCCATCCACCAGCCTTGAAAATCTACTTTTCCAGTTATTTCCTGCTGTGTAACAAACTACCTCAAAACTCAATAGCTTAAAGCAGCATCCATCCATTTTACTCTATTTTATGATTTGGTGGGTCAGAAATTTGGGAAGAGTGAGGCTAGGTGATTCTTCTGTTCCATGTGGCATCATTGGGTCACTCGTGCTATTCTGCAGGTGGCTGGGCTAGGCTGGAGAGTCCCAGGTGACTTCCCTCACAATTCCAGCATCTTGGTGGTGTTGCAGATGGCAGGGTTCAGCTGAGTTCCTCTCCCTATGTAATTTCAGGACTTCTCCACATGTTTTCTCTAACAGAGTAGTTAGACTACTTATCTGATGGCTGATTTATGATCAGGACTCCAAGAGACAAAGGAGAAAGCTGTCAGACCTCTTAAAGTCTAGGCCCATAACTGGCATTGTATCACTTCTGTTGTGCTCTATTGATCAAAGCAATCCAGGCCAGCCTTGGTTCAAGTGGAGAGAAATGGATCTCTCAATGGAAGGAATGTCCAAGAATTTGAGACAATTTTTAATCTATCACAGATGTGCTCAGAAATCCATCAGGAACAGAAAAATATTCCTGTCTGCCCTTAAAGAAAGCCAGAAAGGAATTTTTCCTGGACTAAATGTTTATGCAATAAGAAAGATAAATGGTTGTACATACCACAGTATTCCTGTTCTTACCCAGACCAACAGAATATTCTCAGTCACATGTGGAAGTGTTTTTTTTTTCTCAGTTTGCCCAAATGGGGGGGAGTGTAGGTAAAACATGTATGCATCTTATTCTATATACATTCATTAAGTGACTTTATTAGAAAGGAAGTTGGGATTATTCTAAATAACATATGCTAGAGACTGCATCTTTTCAATATAATTTTCTTAAAAAGTCTTAAAGCTTATCACAAGTATATGATATTAGCAATACAATGATGACTCCCAGAGTAAAGACACAGGCACCTCTCAATACATCACATCGTTTAATCATTACAAGAACTCTGCCAGCTGATAATGTTAGCCCCAGGTCGCATGCTACCATCAGAGTTTGAACTTTGGTTCACTAAAGCGCTAAAGCCCACAGTCACATTACAAACATGGGGGAGAAATAACAAGTGTTGACAAAGAGGTGAGACAACACAAACTCTCATACAGACCCCGTGGCATTGTTTGTTCTTAACAGTTATTACAGCCAATCTGGAAAATATTATTTGAAAGCATACACTTTGTGACCTAATATTCCTACTACTAGTTAAATTCCCTGGAGAAACTCATGCACACGTACAGAAGACATACACAAGCATATTTATAACCTCACTGTTAGTAATAACACAGCAACAAGAAACAACACAAATGTCAATCAACAGTAGAACAGAGAGCTAAGTGGTCATGTGTTCATATAGTACAATAATATTTGCTGGTGAAAACGAATGACCTAGAATAACATGTATCAACAAGGATGAATCTCAAAAATCTAAAACTGAGGCAAAGTAACAAGTTACAGATGAATACCGAAGTATGATTCTATTTACAGAAAGCAGGAAACACTGAACAATATGTTTGTTAAAATGCATACATGGAGTAAAATTGTAATGAAATAAGACAGTATCGTATAAAATTCAGCCAGGAGGAAGAGGAATACAATCTGGCAAGAACACAGAGGAGGCATTCGGAATATGGCAAAGTTCCACCTCTTGGCCTGGATGAGAGTTCATTTTGTTAGTTTTCTTGTAACTAATAGTGCACCCTTTACACAGCTAACCATTATTGGTTGTCCTCCCGGCACGTTTCAGTACATGCAGCTAATTTGCCACACTGCGGTTTTCCATTGATCACTGTCCCATCACCCATCCCAGCATGACTGGGCAGCGTGAGCTAACCTGATTGATGTCCCTGCCCCCACACCGGCCAGATAACACTTGAGCAACGGGCTCTAGTAAGTGTTTGAAAATCTGTTATATGAAAAGATAGGTTATTGCTTTTCTAATGAACCTCTGTGAAATACCATTTTTATTTCTACCTTATTAAGGTGCAAATATGTATCACCACCATAGATCAACTGTACAGCACAGTGCCTATAATTAACAAAAATGTATTGTATATTCTAAATTTTTCTAAAAGAATAGGTCTATGTTAAGTGTTTTTACAACAAATAATAATAATTTAAAAAGAGGGCAGGAGGAAACTTCTGAAGGTGATAGATGTGTTTATGGCATAGATTCTGGTGATGGTTTGATGGGCATATACATATCTCCAAACTCATCAAGTTATATGTGTTAAATATGTACAGTTTTATGCTTGTCAATCATATCTCAACAAAGTGGTTTTTTAAACAATCACTACCACATGCCACTATGAAATATTTTTTACAAACAAAAGACTCATCATTTCTGTATAGAAAGGGCAACCATAGTCTCTATTATGAGCAAATTTATCTAAATTTATTATGCACAAAGGCCAGCAAAAATGTGTTTGTAGCTTGATATTGAAGACAGATGTAAGGAAAAAGAAAGAAAAATTTTACTGCTTCAGTGTGGAAAGATGACATCATTAGGGATGAAAACAGTGCTTTAAAATAATGCATTCTAGGGGCGCCTGGGTGGCTTAGTCGGTTAAGCGTCCGACTTTCGCTCAGGTCATGATCTCGCGGTTCGTGGGTTCAAGCCCCACGTCGGGCTCTGTGCTGACTGCCAGCTCAGAGCCTGGAGCCTATTTCAGAGTCTGTATCTCCCTCTCTCTCTGACCCTCCCCTGCCACGCTCTCTCTCTCTCTCTCTCTCTCCTAGAAATAAAAAATAAAATAAAATAAAATAAGATAAGATAATGCATTCCATTCTGTAATATAGATATGCTAGCACAAGAGAGTAAAAATTTCTTAAATTTTCAAATGTTTCCACTTTCACAAAGGAAATAAATATAATAATTAGAAAAACCCAATTGAAATATATTTTATTTCTACTTGTTGGCATAAATGCAAAGCAGAAAGACTTCTTAGAGGTTTTTATTTCCTTTAACCGTAAGTTAATGTCCAAGGAACTGAAGAAAAAGAACTTCAAATTATAATCTTTTTCCCACTCATGTGAAAGCCAAGGTTTACTCCTACCTATTTTAATAGGTAACATATTAAGTCAAAAAAAATTAAATTGGAATTAATTCTCTGGAGGGCACATTTTTTACCAGGTTAAAATGAGACAGTAAGTTATGCATCAGGGATGAAAAACAATGTTTTCAGGGCAATTTGAAAGGGAAGTATTTTTCCCCAGTTGTGAAACTTTCTAACAATATCTTTTTAAAAAACTGGTAGTTTGAGGGGCACCTGGGTGGTTCAGTTGGTTGAGCACCCAACTTCAGCTCAGGTCATGATCTCGCAGCTCATGGGTTTGAGCCTCACATTCGGCACACTGCTGCCAGTCTGTCAGTGCAGGGCCTGCTTTGGATCCTCTGTCTCCCTCTCTCCCTGCCCCTTCCCTGCTTATGGTCTCTCTCTCAAAAATAAAGAGCACATTAAAAATTTTTAACTCGGTAGTTTGACATACTCTCTTTCTTTTTAATTTTATGAATAATACATTCCAGAATCATGTGATCTTCTATTACATATGCTTAAAATAACTATCTTCAAGGCAAAGAATGAAACTAACACTATATAATGTGGGTTCATGTTTGCTTTTAATAATATTAATAGGATTCCCTGGTAACACTCATGATCATTATTAATACAATACTATGTTCCCTAAATCTTTCCTGGACGAGAGTAAATGTAAGTAATATAAAATCAATTTTACCATGTCCATGCTGAGCACTGTATATTATCTCTAATCCTTACAACATATGTGCAGATTATTATTATCTCCATTCCAAACATGAAGACACTGAAGCTTGGAGAAGCCAAGCAAGTTGTTCAGCACTGCACTGCTGGTAAACAGTCAGATGGGGATTAGAATCTAAGGGTTCTACTGCTTCTATGCCATTATGCATTCTTATACTCATGTTAGTTAAAATAGGGCCTTTGGATTATAGCAACTTTAACACAGCAATGCCTGCTATAGAATGGACAATTCCATGTTTGACATGTCCCCAAAACACCATCATTGAAAAATATTCTATTCTAATCATGTGTTTTTCTGTTATTTGAAACTTAACTAGAACATAGATTCATCCTGAATTATATAGATACTAAACCTTCACATTATCCAAAGGTTGATAAAGATAAATGTCCTGGACTAGCAGGTACTTCTAAATATTACTGTTTACAATTAACTGGAAAGGAAATATTCAATGAAGATATTATTATATCCATTGGGAATCAAAGCATGATTTCAAGCCAAAGCAATCTTGAAAAAGAAGAACAAAGCTGGAAACCGTACACTTCCTGATTTCAAACTATATTTCAAAGCTATAGTATCAAAAAAGGATGACATTGACATTTAAAACAGACACGCAGATCAGTGGGACAGAATAGAGCCTGGAAATAAACCCATGCATAAATGGTCAATCAACTTAAGACAGAGGAGCCAAAAGTATTCAATAGGGAAAGGATAGTCTCTTTAATAAATAGTGTTGGAAAAGCTGAAGCTACATGCAAATGAATAAAACCAGACCTCTGTCTTATGCCATACACAAAAGTCAAGTCAAAATGTATTAAAGACTTGAACACAAGATTTGAAATTGTAAAATTCCTAGAAGAAAACATAGAGAACTTGACAATTGGTCTTGGCAACGATTTTTTGGATTTCACACCAAAAGCAAAAGCAAACAAGTGAGAATATATCAAACTAAAAATGTCTGTTCAACAAAAGAAACCATCACAAAAGGAAAAGGCAACATAAGAAGTAGGAAAAAGCGTTTGCAAACCACATATTTGATGAGGTTAACATCCAAAATATATAAGGAGCTCATATAACTCAATAGCAGAAACACAAAACAAATAACCTACATTAAAAATGGACAAGGAAATTCAATAGACATTTTTCCAAAGAAGACATACAACTGACCAACAGGTACATGATAAGGTCCACAACATCTCTCATCATCAGAGAAATGCAAATAAAGACCACAATGAGAATGAATATTGTTAGGATGCCTCTTATAAAAAATAAATTTTAAAAAATTTTTAAAAAGATAAATTCTGATGAGGATGTGGAGAAAAAGGAATCTTTGTGCACTGTTGGCAGGAATGTAAACTGATACAGCCGCTGTGGACAACAGCATAGAGTTTCCTCAAGGAATTAAAAATAGAACTACCATATGACCCAGCAATCTCACCTCTGGGTGAGATTCATATGTCCAAATGAAATGAAACCATTATCTCAAAGAGATATCTGTACTCTCATGCTTACTGCAACATTATTCACAATAGCCAAGGTATAGAAACAACCTAAGTGTCCCTCAATGGATGAATGGATCAAGAAAACCTAGTGTGTATACACCACACACACACACACACACACACACACACACACACACACAGGAATATGATTCAGCCTCAAAAAAAAGTCGGAAATCTTGTCATTGGTGACAATATGGATAAACCTGGAGGACATTACACTGATGGAATAAGTCAGACAGTAAGACAAACCTTGTGTGGCATCACTTATGTATGAAACCTAAAGAGAAAAAAAGAAGTAAACTCATAGAAACAGTAGAAGAGAGGTTGCCAAGGGCTGAGGGGGTGGAGGAAAATAGGGAAAAGTTGGTAAAAGGATACAAACTTTCAGTTACAAGGTAAATAAGATCCATAACAGGATCTAATGTATAACATGGTGATTATAATTGATAACATTGTTTTGTATAACTGAAATTTGCTCTGAGAAAAATTACATGTTCTCACCCAAAAAGCTGGTGCATGTAAATATGTGAGGTGATGGATGTGTTGATTAACTAGGAGTTAACTAGATGTACATGTATATCAAATCATCTCATTGTACACTTTAAATGTCTTACAATTATGTCAATTATACCTCAATAAATCTAAAAATAAAAATGTATCAAAGCATAATTTCAAACTGATCTCTATTTGAGGAATTTAAATCACTAGATCCTATGTAAGAGAGATATCTTTGGAAAATGATATGATCATTTATGTTCTCAAACAGATAAGCATACTACAGTTTGACATTTTGAAAAGGACTGCATTAACAAAACTTACTAGCCCCAGTAAATAACAAGATTGTGATTTTGTCCATATGGCAGTTTTCATAGCAGCAGAAGAAGAAAGAAGAAAAGGAGGAAGAGAAAGAAGAGAAAAAGAGCTCAGCTCCTCTGAGCTCTTCTGGGTACTTGAAGTATATAGCTCTACTAGACCCTACCTGGGGACAGATTTTTAAAAGATGGCCTATCAAGTCATCTCTGTCCCTAAATTTTGACACCACTACCAGAGAGTAGAGACTCTGTACCATAAGTTGTAGTTTGCCACATTAGGGAATATAAAGTTCAATTTACCAAGAAGGGAAATAAAACTAATACTTACTGAATGCTAGGACTTACAGTAGGTATATTAAATGCATTTCATTATTTAATAACATTAATATTATTATAGCCATGTTACAGATTGAAAAACAGGCTCGGAGAGGTTAAATAACATTCCCATGGTTGCACCACAAGTAAATGGCAGCCCAGAATTTAATCCTGCTTGAATCTACGATACTTATCTCTTACTTTCTGCCCTACATCAATATGTATGGTGCTTGTTAGTGATACATTCTAAATAGCAACTCAAGGTTCCTTCTCCTTATTTCTCTTTGAGAAAAGCTGATGTGGCCAGAAGCCAAAATCACTACCATTGAGCTATGGGATAATAGACTGAAGTTTTCAGAATGAGTCAAAGTCTCTTGCATCAACATGGCTTGCTGCCTTGGATTCCTTACTTTAGACTGCCATTCCTAGCTTCTCTACTTAAGTACAGAGTGACAAAACCTATGTAAGGGGAGGGAGGGACATGTGTGTCGTTGTCCATGGTCCTGAAATGTCATGCATGCTAGGTTTGCTCCTCCGGGAAGAGGAGATGTGGTTATGCGGCATGGGGCACAAACCTGGGAAGGTCTGGCAGAACTAAATGTGGTCCAAAGGACCGGATGCATGGAGTAGATGGCTTAACCAGCACAATCCAATAGAATTTTTTGTAATGGTGATAATGTTCTAATCCTGTATCTTTCAATGTAGTAGCCATTAACTACATGTGGCTACTGGGCACCTGAAACATGGCTAGTAGATAAGTAATCAAACTTTTATTTCATTAATTTTAACCCATTTAATTGTAAATAATCACATGTGTGCCATATTGGATAATACAGATTAGATCATCAGCACCAAGCTGTTTCCTGAAGATGCAAATTCCTGGGCACCACACCAGATGTACCGGGCCACAATCTCTGGGATGAGTCAGGGATGTGCACTTTTAACCTGGAAATTCCTGTGCTCACTAACACTTGAGACCCTCTATCATACAGGGTCAGCCTTGTGAAACTTTTCCCCTCAGCCCGCTGATGCCAGCCACTTTCACTTCAATTTCTGAGCTTGTCCTGACTCAGAAGATTTAAAAGCCTCAACCCCACTGTCAGCCCTGCCTTTATATCTGGGCCTCAGTGGCTCGGGATAGTTTTTGAGCTTCCACATCCTCCCTCTTCATCCCAAGATTACTTAAAGGCCAACATTAAGGACACTCATGACATGGAAATTCTAAGTTCTTGTCTGACCCTGCCCTAAGTCACAGTACTCTCTCAAAATCATATACCATTTGCCCTATCTACCCATGTATTTTTGTGTATTCCAGAGAAGCAGGCATTTCTCCTGGTTTCTGCCTCAAGTCCCCTGTCCTTTTCCTAATTCCCTCTACTTGTAAGTATGGTGCCCTCCTAGTTCCCACCAGTCTGTCTCAAATGAATCCTCATCTCCACAATCTCCATCCACAGTCAGGATATGTGGAGACCTCTCATGACATTGACTAATACCCTTCTGACTTTCAAGTTAAACTCACTTAGAATGGACCTCCAAGCTCTGATGAATGATCAACACAGAGTCTCGGACTGCTAATTCTCTGTGGCTAAATCCATTTCTCTAAGCTTCACGTACTGATCACTTTATCCAGGTTCCAGCATGCTACACCTCTGAGCCCACTTTAATTAAATACTTTTAATTTAATAATAGAAGTCAAAGATAAAACTAAATAATTATTTTCAGGACTGTGAGTTCAATATCTATTAAAGTTTTCCTATCTTCTCCCCACCACCACCTCCACTCATATGCACATGTACACACCACACAGAATGTACATTGATATAACACTTAAAAAAATCATTTTCCATGGACTGCCACATTTGACTGAAAGAACGTATAGACTATTACAGAAATCATCCCACATAGAGCTTCCACATTGTGGCATAGTTCCCTCTCTCATTGACCTTGGGCTTAGCCATGTGACTTGGTAAGCACTTGAACATTGAGAATTGCCTTCTTGGGATTACTGCCATCAGCATGTTAGAAACCCAGGCTCTGCTGCTGAAGCAGCCACATAGAGAATGGAGGCACTCTTCTGAGAGTCCCAGCTGACCTCCATGTGAGGGTGAAGCTATGTGGGTGTGGGGTCATCAAGCTCCAGTCAAACCTCCATATCACTGTGCCTGCATTAGTGACCCCCAAAAACCAACAGAAGAACTGCCCAGCCAAACCCAGTCCAAACTGTGAGCAAGCAAATTATCATGTTTTAAATCATCAAGTTTTGGGTCAATTTGTTACTTAGTGATAGATAATTGACCCTAGAAGATATTACCATTATTCTTTTTTTATAAATTAGGAATATGAAGTTCAGAGAGATTAGGTAATTTATCCAAGGTCTTAGAGCTACAAAGCAGCAGAAGAGGATCTAGAACTTCAGCCTGTTCCCAAGTTCAGCACCTCTGCACAATATTAGGCTGCATCTATATAACTTCCATTCAACTAGTAAAGGGTCCTCAATGACCCCAGTCCTCCCCAGACCCCATTTTGCCAACCTAGTCACCAATCTCCAGCATCCCTTTACTGAGGATAAGAGTCCGTCAGCTCTCTCTCTCTCTCTCTCTCTCTCTCTCTCTCTCGGCCTGCTGGTGACCTTACTTTGTTACTTTCATTCTGCAAAAATTAAGGCCAGGAATTATCTTAAGGAAGCTACTTGAATACAGCTAGTGGAAACATTAAAAAGTGAGACCTACCTTATATGCAAAATGAATATTCTAGTCGACAGTACTGACATAAGTAATCATAATGGAGAAAAAGAGAAACAAACTTACCTGATCTGGAGGAAAACAATAAGAATCTAATAAGGGTTAGAAGAAATTCATTAGTGAAAAACAGATTTTGGAATCAGTTCTTACTCATAGAGACCACTACAATTATATAAATTCCTTAATGCAAAACTGAAGACTGAAATGGATTTAAATGGCAAAACTATAAAAATGTGCCACAAAATGGAAATCTTGGGGTAAATAAAGCCATGAAAAATGTATTATGAAAAAAAACTTGCCTTTTTGTCTGTAGAGGAATTACCAAAAGAGTGAGGAGATATGAACAAGGTCATTCATTTCTTCTGTAAATTCTTAAATAACATCATCATGCCCACGGGGCTAATTCATGGATTTAGTTCCAGGTAAAACAAATGATTCAAAAGAATCCCCTGCTTCTTGGCTAGAGATGGGCTTACTTTGCTATTTTCAAAAAACAAGTTAACCAGTCTTATGAGTGTTTCGCTTGGGAGCCCAAAACTTAATTTTAAAACAAAAGCTCTCACATCTGAATGTTATTTTGCCAATAGTGATAAAACAGTAAGAAAGTATCTGGCATAAATTAAGTGAACCAATTTCCAAATCATTTTCAACTCTTAGCATGATGATGTAAAGTCATTATGAAAATTGGCTCACCCACAGGGTTCAAACATCAGTCCTCTGTCCACACAGCAGAGTGAGCAATCGCACAGGAGTGAGCAATCGCACAGGTGTATCAAGTAGTCTATATAGCCCAGCTCGTGTTTGTTCCAAGAGAGCTAGTGTGCCCACATAATTTCACCGAGGAAGGAAAGCAGAGTAGGCTAGTGAGGAAGCACCACTGCTTTAAGCCATCATTTAACTTCTCTGTGGCTCATTGTTCTGTAAAAGGTGGGTAGTAGAACTCCTGCTTCCTACTTCACAGAGTTGCAGGCATAAAAAGTGTAAACACGCTTTGAAAAAGTTCAAAGTACCGTGTGGGTACAAAGGGCTTTATATCTGGTGAAGGGTATAAAAAGGCAGGGATCCCACCAGCCAGCCACAAGGCTGCTGGTGATGTCTCACATGAAAGCAGAGGCACCTGAAAACACAAAAGAGTAGAAATAAAGACGGGCTGCTCACATAAAAAACTGATTGCGCTTATTCTGGGGTCCTCACATAAGAAAACAATATTGTGAAAAACTGTCATGTTAAATTTAAGCTAGCCTTGGGTGACTTCTCACTATGCAATTTGCGTTTAGCCCACGCTTAATTATATCCTAGAAGAATTCCTCTAATTCTCATTCATGACAATAATCCTGCAAAATTTAACTTGGATCCGCTTACAAAGACTTATGCACAAGGTCAATGATAATAAATCAGTCATTTTTTCCACCTACTTCCTGAATAATGATTCTCTTTCTTCTGCATAGTACAAGGACTCCAAATCCTGCTTACATACCAGCCACACTTTTTTCCCATACCATACTATTATCACCTTTCATAATTTCACATGCACTAACACTGAAAGAAGAGTGCACTGTGTTCAAGCCAGGTTATTTCATCCCATTAAATAGATGGGTTTTGATAATATTACATCTGGTGTTTTTCTTGTACCTACACCACATGTATTTGACACTGTTTTTGGCACCTGGAGGGAAACACACTTTGAATAAGTCTCCACATCCAATAAGCTTACTCTAACAGAGAGGGTAAGAAAAAAATCAAAATGATAATGAAAGCCAGAATAGAAGAGCTTGAAGACAGGTTCAAAAGGCTCTGGGAGGTAAAGAAAGAGATCCTATCTTGTCTTGTCAGGATAAGGCTTTAGCAGGATACTTTCTAAATAAACCTCAGAGCAGAAATAGAGATAGAAAAGATGCATTATTTCTCAAAAGCCATATTATTTGCAAAAATAATCAAGGCATGGGTGGGAAGAGGAGGGAGGACAAATGCAAAAGCTTTGAGGAAGCAAAGCAAAGAACATAGTCAGGGGTTATGGATGGTGAAATCCGGCTGGTTGAGTATCACCCTCTACAAAGGGAGCAATGGAAAGATGGAGCAAATGAGCTCTTCTCCTTTTGAAGAGCCTTAATTACCAGGCCAGCATTCAGGATATTAGATGGTCTTTGAAGAGGGGAAAGCAGGAAAATACAATATTTCACCACCATAAAACCTAGCTCTTTCTATTTCATAATCATGAACACAAATGAAGTATTAAATGACAAAATTAAATGTACATGTTTGTATTTAAATCCTGATCTGGCACCTGGCTGGCTTGTTGAACACCTGACTCTTGATTTCAGCTCAGATCATGATCTCATGGTTTGTGGGTTCGAGCCCTAAATTAAACTCTGTGCTGACAGTGCACAGCCTGCTTGGGATTCTCTGTCTCTCTCTCTCTCTCTCTCTCTCTGCCCTTCCCGAGCACATGTGTGTACATGTGCATGCCCTCTCTCTCTCAAAATAAACTTTTAAAAAATCCTGGTCAAATGCCACTTCACTATTTTGTGTACGCAATTATATTATTGCTAGCTATACTTATAATTAGCTTTCTATAAAAAGCATTGTCATGTGTTGCATTTTGTGGTCACCAAATGCTCTTCTAGTTATTCAGTATTAGGAAAGTTTTCCCCAACATGATATCAAATTGATATCTGGGCTTTATTTCTAGCCATATGGTTAACAAAGTACCCTGCCTGACCTTGTATTTGCAGAAAACAAAATACAAGATAAAATACAATAAAATAAATCACCTGGCTATTGAGTACCGGGAATTCAGTGAAAGTAGAAGCCTAGAGGGGTAGTCAGAAAAATGAAGCCAGTTTTGGCTTGGGGAGCATTTGCCAAAGTGAATGAACATGCTCCTTGTTCTTCCCAGTCCAGTAAAGCCACAGAATAAAGGCCACAAAGCCCAGGATTCACACAACGTTGGGGGATGGGGGGTTAATAGGAGATCCCCTTTCATAAAGCCAAGACTGCCAAGGGCCTCACCCCAGTGTAAGAGTGAACTAGGAAATAATTCTGGCACTCATAGAACTGCAAACAATACCACCTATCCAGAAATTTAGTCTCAGAGAGGGTGAGACTTTTCCCTAAAATTTCTTTTTTTTAATGTTTTATTTATTTTTGAGAGAGAGTTAGAGACAGCATGAGCAGGGAAGGGTCAGAGAGAGAGGGAGACACAGAATCCAGACAGGCTCCATGCTCTGAGCTGTCAGCACAGAGCCCAACGCGGGGCTCGAACCCACGAACCGTGAGATCATGACATGAGCCGAAGTCAGACGCTTAACCAACTGAGCCACCCAGGCGCCCCCTTTTCCCTAAAATTTCTTAACCACAGCCACCCTTCATGCAGTTTTATAGGCCAAATTCACACTACCTGGGAGGTCCAATAAATCACAAGCTAAAAAGTCAATTTAGAGTTGTCTGGGCTGGTAGTTTCTCCAGGTTTCTGACAGAAAACAAATTCAAATCCTCTCCAGAGTATTAGATTTATCAAACTTTCAAAGAATTTATGCAAATAAGCTCCCAGAAACATGAGGTCATGCTGTAAAAAACAAAAATTCTTCCCCCAAAACTACCTAAAACAGAGGGAAAAAACAGTACCATGTGAAAAAGCCAACAAAAAGACCTGAAGAAAAAGTCTAAAAGGCTTTGTGTTTAAATAAATTTAAGAATGGTTTAAAATAAGAGGAAAAAGACACCACAGAAATGATGAAGCTGATTTTTAAATAAACAAAAACTATATACATAGTGCTCACTTCTGAAGCATATATACTAAAATACAGCTTCTAGAACTAAAAAAATTTTTAAATTTTAATAGACTAAAAAAGCTGACATGTGAGGGGTGCCTGGGTGGCTCAGTCGGTTAAGCGTCTGACTTCAGCTCAGGTCATGATCTCACGGTTTGTGGTTCGAGCCCTGCATCGGGCTCTGTGCTGACAGCTAGCTCAGAGCCTGGAGCCTGGTTCAGATCTATATCTCCCTCTCTCCCTGACCTTCCCCTGCTCCCCCCGCCCTCTCTAAAATAAAAAAAAAATTTTTTAATAAAAAAATTTTTTAAAAAGCTGACATGTGAAACATGAAGAAACAAATCATCCAGAAGAGAACATAGAGAGATCATAATGGAAATTACAAAAAAAGAGACCAAAAGATTATGCCAAACCCAAGCTCTAAAAGGACAAGAGAGGGGCTCCTGGGTGGCTCAGTTGGTTACCTATCTGACTTCAGCTCAGGTCATGATCTCACGTTCTTGAGTTCAAGCCCCATATCAGGCTCTGTGCTAACAGCTCGGAGCCTGGACCCTGTTTCGGATTCTGTGTCTCCTTCTCTCTCTACCCCTCCCCTGCTTGTGCTCTCTCTCTCTCTCTCAAAAATAAATAAACATTTAAAAAATCTTTTTAAGAAGGACAAGAGAGAAAAAGAATAGGAAAAAATATTTGGATTGATGATTAAGAATTTTTCAGAAATCATGGGACATCTCTCCCCCAGCTGAAGAAGCCTAATGAAACCCAAGTTGGTAATAAAAAGAAATCCATGTTTAGACATTTATCTGAATTTTTGCACCCCCAAGAATGGGTCAGTTTTCAGCTGTAGGTGTGATCTCATCCATTAAAATAAAAAACAAACAGAAAGAATCCTTGAATATTTCCTGAGCAGACAAAACCAGTTTAGTCATGCAAAGTTTAATTTCGCTTATTTTGCAAGACTGATTTGACCTGGGTCATTTCTTGCTTATGCCTCTGAAAGTCATATGCAAAACTTAAACTGCAAGGTTGATATTAGGTAACCACTGACCAGTTCCTCATCATTTAAGACAATTCTTATAACCAATCACTATGAAGAAGAGTCAGTGCTTTCTCACTACATCAGCTGCTTTATAACATTACACCCCTGAGCCTTATTATTCTGTGTCTTGGCTTGAGTGCTTCTGGTTTGCAAACTGTCTTATTGGTACGTACTCAGTAAACTTTTACTGATCACTACTTCAGTGATTCATTGGTTTTACTTTGGCTATTTCTGAACTTTTTTGGTAAGATTTTATTTTTAAGTAATCTCTGCATCCAACATGGTGCTCGAACTTACAACCTGGAGATCAAGAGTTGCATGTTCTACTGACTGAGCCAGCCAGGAGCCCCTGAACTTTTGACACCTCTCTGGCAGTCCTTTTTGTAATCCAAAAGTCTCCACTTCAATAAGAGATGAGCATAGTGAATGGCAAGAAGAGTCTGGTTGACAGCAACACCCACTACATATTATTTTAAAATATCTTGCCACATAAAGCCAAAGAAATACCCACCAAATTCCAGTCACCAAAGGTTGTCTTCAACTCTCTTTAGATTCTCCAAAAAGAAGCTTGTTTTGTGTCACATTATTTTTCTTCCCCATCTGTGGGCCAGATTCAGTTTGTCACTACTTAGATATTGAACACTTTTTGCAAATTAAAGAGAAAGTCACCTCGGGCAACTCTCAAATACAGGCTTATTAGGAACTTGATGATACTGTAAATCGTTACAGAGCTTAGGTTCTGTACCACTGCCCTCACTGATCAAATAGAGGGCACTGCTTTGAAGCCAGGAAGGACCCCTGGGACTGGCCTAATGCTTTTTGCCTTCAGCTTCTAAAGTTTATCACATTACTATGTTTGAGCTTCTGGATTCTGCTGGCTAGTTTAATCATCTTGAAGTACAATAATACCATTAACGGGGTTAGAAATGATTTATCCTTCTTTGTACTATTTCCCTCTGCTTGATTCATTCGTTTTATTTATAATTTTGCAATTATAAGTTTCCTTCTCACAATCTTTCTCTTTCTGGCCTTTCAAAGTAAAGACCACACTATCCTTTTTTTTTTTTTTTATCTGTTGCTATGGAAATAGAGTTTTCAAACAGGGATTAAATGATCCAAGAGTAATAAAGAACAAAGAACTTTCTAAAATTTGTGTTCAAATACAATCCCATTAAACTAAACTGTTATATAAACAGTGTACAATTATTAATTGAGCACTATGTATCTAGCAAGCCGCCAGGTCCTAAGCAATTCAGAGAAACATAAAATCCATAAAATTGTGTTCCAACTGAGGAAATAAGACACAGAACACAATGTACAAGTAATGTAATACTATATATAATCCAGATGTAAAAATAAAACAATGTTTGGGGTCATAAAATCAGTAAAAACAAAAAAATCAGAGTAGACTCATAAATAAAGGCAGGTGGGCTTAATGTTTGTTAGCCACTAGAATAAGGCTTTATGTCAAAATCAGGAATTTTAATTTTATGATCAGAAGTTACACTAGAAAGTGTACTATAATCAACATCTGCCCAAGGCAGATGATTCCTTTTATTCATTCAGTGAACATTTTCTGAAGGTCTAACTGACATTTGGGTCCTGGGCTAAGAATGAGGACATGGAGAATAGAAAATACTGAGACAATGTATCTTAGATCAGGTTCCGTTAGAAGCCCAGCCTGAAACGGGTTTGGGTGCACATGATGTATTAAGGGAGTGCTATGAGGGAGAGAATAAGAGAAATAGAATAGAGCTGGGAAAGGAACTAAATAAACTAAGATATGTCAGCACGAGTCTGGCTTCAGCTTGATCCCTTGGAAAACCTTGGAGTATGAACAGTCCCCCAGAATTGGTCCCACCTTGAGGCAATATTAAAAGCCTTTTATACTCCCCTATCAGGCAATAATGGCTGGAGGCTCCCCCAGAAGTAGTGGTGAGTAATTTACCAAAAGGGTTAACTGTCATTGAGTAAAGAACAGCTCACACAACAGTGGGCAGGAGTGAACTGTTACTAACCAATGCTCACAGTGTTGAGGGATGGGGGCCCTAGCCTGCTAAAGGGGATCCGAGTGAGACACCAGCAGTGTAAACAATATCTTCAAATTAAGAGAAACTAATTTTGAACTTAGAATCCTATACCTTGGTCCTCAAAGTACTCGGAAAGAATTACTCGAGAGCAATATTGTGGCAACAAGATAAATGAGCTTAAGAATGAGAAGTGCATGGTACACAAGAAAAAATGATATAGAAATATGTAAAAGTCTAGTTAATTCTAATAATTGCTAATGTAGAGAGCAAGAAAAAATTGTTAGTAGAATTCTAGATGATTACCAGACAGCAGATGGTGGTATTAGATGTGGAGGAGAAAAATCAAAGTATCCTAAGGTGAGTAGCAGTGTATCTGGGACAGAAAAAAATAAATATAGATTAACTCTGGGCTTGTACCCTCCAGTACGGTTGTTAGGGACTGAACTGTGTCCCTGTAAAATTTATAAGTTGAAGCCCTATTACCCTCAGCACTTCAGAATATGACTGTATTTGGAGATAGGGCATTTAAGAGGTGATTAAGTTAAAATGAGGCAGTTAGGGTGGCCCCCTAATCCAATCTGATGGTGTCCTTATAAGAAGAAGACATGTGGATGCACAGAGAGACACCAGGGACACGTATACACAGAGGGAGGACCAGGTGAGGTCACAGCAAGAAGACAGCCATCGGCAAGCCAAGGAGAGAGGCCTCAGGAGAAATCGAGCCTGCCAACACCTTGACCTTGACCTTTCCAGCCTCCAGAACTATGAGAAAATAAGTTTCTGTTGTTTAAGACACCAGTCTGTGGTACTTTGTTATGGCAGTTGCAGCAAAACTAATATAATGGTACTCACTGGCTACATGTGGTTATTGAAATGTGTGTTGATTTGAATTAATTATAATTGCATTAATTAAAATGAAAACGTAAAACTTCAGGTCCTCAATTGCACTAGCCACATTTCAAGTACTCAACAACCACATGCAGCTAGTGATTACTCTGTAGTAATACAGAAAGCATTCTTCTCTGCAGAATATACAACATTTCCATCACCACATTGATTTCTATTACAGAATGCTGCTCTAAAATTCAAAGGCAAATTTTAATTTTAAATATCTAGGATAAAAACTTAAAGGATAATGATAGGAAAAAGAAATAAAAATTAAATAAAGAAAAGGTAATAAATCTTGCAAAAGACCCAAAAGAGAAAAAAATCAAGAGATAATGATAAATATAAGATAAAGTAGTAGAACTAAAATCATAATAAACACAAATATGTTAAATTCTCTTTTTAAAAGACAGAGATTTGCAGATTGGGTAGAGAAAAAAGGAAAGAAAGAAGAAAGAAAAGAAGGTGGGAAGGAGAGAAGCAGAGGGAAGGAGGGAGAGGAAGGAAGGAGGGAAGGAAGGAAGAAGGGAAGAAGAGGAGAGATAGAAGGAAAGGAATTATTAAGAAAATTTTAAAAAGAAGTGTGGAAAATACACAATTGGTAAGAAGAAAATAGCAAATGTAGTAATATTAATATTAAATAGAATGGGATTCAAGACTAAAAAAGAAAAATAGAAAATGAAAAAAAAATATACTAAAGAAGATATAATTGATTATGAAGACTAACTCTCAGAAATATAAGGTAAATTGACAAACCCTTGAATGGCTACATTCAGGAAGGAAACTTCCTACTCACAAATGAAAAATATACTATTGGACAGTAAGGAAATGTGACATATATTAGATCACAGGTAAAATTTCAATAAATTTCAAAATAAAAAATCATACAAGCCATATTAACTGACCATATCACAAGAAAAAGAGAAATTAACAACGAAGAAACAAAATATTTATCAATTGGGAAATATTTTAAGGGCTTATTTATTTTTGAGAGAGAGAAAGAAAGAGAGAGAGAACAAGCGGGAGAGGGGCAGAGAGAGAGAGACACACACACATACACAGAATCCGAAGCAGCCTCCAGGCTCCAAGCTGTAATTACAGAGCCTGACGTGGGGCTCAAACTCACAAACCATGAGATCATATATCTGAGCTAAAGTAGTATGCTTAACTGACTGAGATATCCAGGTGCCCTGGAACTGGGGAATATTTTAAACATCCTTCTAAATAATCCCCATGAGAAAGAGAAAACTAAAATGTTGTTTAGAAACATGATTTATTTGAAAGTAATAACAATGAAAGCGTGTATTCAGTCAAGATTCTTATTTGGAAACAATAGAAACCAAGTCTGGTGCACTAAGGCAGAAAATGAATGTGTTAAAGAACACAGATTAGCTCACAGAAGCACTGCCTGAGCAGGAGAACCAGCTTAGAGGGGCACAGGTAGGATTATGCCCACCATAGTGTTACCAGACTAGTCTGCACAGGACAGCGCTCCTGCCACCACCAGGTGCCAGCAGCTGCATCTGGTACCACTAACCCTGACAGCCCGGATTCTGAGGCTGCCCCTGGCGGTCCGTCAGTGCTGTCTCAAGAACTTGATCTTGCTGCAAATGCCACCGCAGCCACTCCTGTGCCCTGCTGGCTGCCAATTCAAACACTGGGGTAGGTAGCTTTGCTATATTTAGAGCCCAGATCTTGTGCCCGTGTCCAAGTTAAAAGAAACACTGATGTTTTCAGCTTTTATAGAGAAGGCAGCCTTTGTCTCCCATAAAATTTATCAACTCAAAAGCAAAATAAGCCCAAAGAAAGTACAAAAAAGCAACTAATGAAGACAAATACAAATATTAACAAAATGGAAAAGAAAAATTTATATTTTTCTTTTTTAAATAATAATTTATTGTCAAATTGGCTAACATACAGTGTGTAAAGTGTGCTCTTGGTTTTTGGGGTAGATTCCTGCGGTTCATTGCTTACATACAACACCCAGTGTTCATCCCAACAAGTGCCCTCCTCCATGCCCATCACCCATTTTCCCCTCACACCCACTCCCCCAATCAACCCTCAGATTGTTCTCTGTATTTAAGAGTCTCTTATGGTTTGCCTCCTTCCCTCTCTGTAACTATTTTTCCCCCTTCCCTTCTTGCATGTCTTCTGTTAAGTTTCTCAAGATCCATAGACTTAATATTTGAAAAGACCAATGAGGTAGACAAATTTTTATCATGACTGATTAAGGAGAGAGAGAGAGAACACAAACATCTTTTAGAATTAAAAAAAGGAACATAACTATAGAAAGCTCTTATTTTTAAAATAATATTAAACATAGGTTATCGTCAAGAAACTGAAAACCTAAATTAGGTGGATATCTTTAATATAACTGGGTCAAGAGAAGATAGAAAACACAAAGAGACCAAAAACCACTGGAGAAAATAGAAATGTAATTTAAAAAAATCTATCCCTGAGAAGGCATCAAGAAGATCTAAATGGTTTTACAAGTGAGTTCTAGAAAAAATTAGGGAAAAAAATAATTTCTTTTCTTTTTTTTTTTTTTTGAGAGAGAGAGGGGAGAGGCAGAGAGAGAGGGAGACAGAGGATCCCAAGCAGGCTCCACATTGTCGGCACAGAGTCCAAAAGGCTCACAAATTGTGAGATCATGACCTGAGCCAAGATCAAGAGTTGGATGCTTAGCTGACTGAGCCACTCAGGTGCCCAAATGATTCTATTTTAGGAAAACAATTCCAGATTGATCATAGAAAAGGTAAAAATAACAGTTATGTTTATTTTCCAAAATAAACATAACTGTGTTACCAAAATTAGACAAAAATTGCACATTAAATAAGATAGCTATTGACAATATTATTCAAAAATATAGGTGCAAAAATCCTAAGCCAAATATTAGTAAATCAAAATTTACAGTGTGTGTGTGTGTGTGTGTGTGTGTGTGTGTTTGTGTATATGTAACACAAATAAGGCTTTTATAGGAATACAAGGATAAGTCAATGTTAGGAAATCTCACCAACAAAGGAGAAAATATCAGGATTATCTTTATTTTGATAGATATGAAAATGCATTTGATAGAAGACAGCAGTCTTTTTGAAGTAAAAGTCCCATTTTAGATTTCAGAAAATCTTTTATAAGGTAGGAATAGAAACGTCCTTTTTCTAGATGGAAGTTAACATCAGAAACATGCAAATTATTTTTTAAAAATGTTTTATGTTTATTTATGTTTGAGAGAGAGAGAGCAGGGGAGGCGCAGAGAGAGAAGGAGTCACAGAATCTGAAGCAGGCTACAGGCTCTGAGATGTCAGCACAGAGCCCAATGCAGGGTTTGAACTCATTGACCACAAGATGGTGACCTGAGCTGAAGTTGGATGCTCAACCAACTGAGCCACCCAGGCTCCCCAAATGCAAATTATTTTAGATGGTGAACTATTAAAGGTACTCTAATTAAAGATAAGACCAAGAAAATGTATCAGACAAAAGTTTCTTGGTTGCAAGCAACAGAAACTGACTCAGACTAATTTGATCCAAAGGGAGGGGGGATTTATTAGAAAGCTTGTAGAAAGTTCACAGCAACAACCAAAAGACTGGAGAAACTAGCTCAGAAACAGACAGGAATTCTTTGGTCTCTGGAATCAATGAATTGCAGTTTTTCTTGCTTACTTAGATAGGGTTCAATTTCTTGAAGAGCTAAAGTCCTAGGGATGGTAAGTCTAATTGGCTAAGCTTGAGTCATGGACTTGCCCCTTAATGCAGGGGAACTAAGGGAAAAGTCCTAATGAAATAATATCCAAGGACCTCTTTTACTTCCATTATGGGAAAGCAGGGTCCCTGGATTTACCATTCTTCCATGACTGCCCACAGTGGGGGAGAGGTAATTCCACAAAAACAAATAATCAATCAATCAAGATGTGTTTAGGAGAAAGGGGTGCTGGGAAACAAACAAAAATGCCACCACAACATCCTAGCCAGTGTAATGAAGACAAAAAAAGTTTTTAAGAAAAAGGAAATAAGTGGGAAAGATCTCAAAGTAAGAAATTAAGCAATCATTATTTGGAGACAATGTCACTGTCAAGCTAGAAAGTTCATTAGCATCTACTGAAATAATATTAATATATAAATACTTAGTAGAAGTTCATTAAGGTAGCTAAGTACAAAATCAATACAAAAAAGACATGTAAGTGCCCTGAATTCCAGCAATAATCAATAGAAAATATAATGAAAAAACATCTGGGGCTCCTGAATGGCTCAGTCGGTTAAGCATCTGACTTCAGCTCAGTTCACCATGGCACAGTTCCTGGGTTTGAGCCCCGCATCAGGCTCTATGCTGACAGTTCAGAGCCCGAAGCCTACTTCAAATTCTGCCCCTCCCCAGCTTACACTCTGCTCTCTCTCAAAAATAAACGAACATTTTAAAAAATCCATTCACAGAAATAGCAAAAGTTGAAATATCCAGAAACAACCCTAAAGAGAAATGCATAATACTCATGTAAATAAAAATAAACTGGGGGTGCCTGGGTGGCTCAGTGAATTAAGCGTCTGACTTCAGCTCAGGTCATAATCTCACGGTTTGTGAGATCGAGCCCTGTGTTGGGCTCTGCGCTGACAACTCAGAGTCTGGACTCTGCTTTGGATTCTATATCTCACTCTCTCTCTGCCCCTCTCCTGCTCAAGCTCTGTCTCTCTCTATCAAAAATGAATAAAACATTTAAAAAATTTTAATGAACATTAAAAAATAAAATTTACCTGAAAGATATCCTAAAGAAGACTTGAGTAAATGAAATATACCATATTTCAGGATGAAAAAATTCAAAATTGTGAAACTATCCAATTAACCTAAAAATTTAATATATTCTCAGACAAGATCCAAGCATGGTTCTTTATGGGATTTATAAACTTATTATAAAGTTCACCTGGAAAAGAAAAATATGTAAGACTACATTTGAAAAAGAACACGGGAGCATTGACCATACCAGGTTTCAAAACATAAAGCTTAATGATTAAAACATGTGGTACAGTCAAGAGAGGACACAGAGGGAATCTAGACGCAGACACGTATTTATACTTTCTGTTATGATAAAGGCAGCATTTTACATCAAATGGCATTGGCACAAATAGCTAACCATTTGGAAACAAAATTAGATCCCTATTTCCTGTGTTGCACAAAAATAAATTCCACATGGATTAAAGAGCTAAGTGTAAAAACAAAACTATAAAAGCATCCTAAGAAAGTACAAGATCCTTTTAATATAATCTTGGGGTGAAAAGTTTTTTACCAGACCCAGAGGCTATATATTGACCATTTCATCATGTAAAAATTTTAAACTTTTAAATAAAACAAGACCTTTTAAAAGACGAGAAAAAGCAGGGCGCCTGGGTGGCTTAGTCGGTTAAGCGTCCGACTTTCGCTTAGGTCATGATCTCGCGGTTCGTGGGTTCGAGCCCCGCGTCGGGCTCTGTGCTGACTGCCAGCTCAGAGCCTGGAGCCTATTTCAGAGTCTGTAGCTCCCTCTCTCTCTGACCCTCCCCTGCTCACGCTGTCTCTCTCTCTCTCTCTCTCTCCTAGAAATAAATAAAAAAACATTTAAAAAAAAATTTAAAAGACGAGAAAAAGCAACAGACTGGGAGAAAATATTTTTAAGAGCTCCTACAAATCAGTAAGAAAAAGACAACACAATTTAAAGACAGGCAAGGATAGGGGCATCCAGGTGGCTCAAGTCGGTTAAGCATCTGACGCTTGGTTTCAGCTCAGATCATGATCTCACAGTTCATGAGTTAGAGCCCATGTCTGGCTCTGTGCTGATGGTGCAGAGCCTGTTTGGGATTCTCTCTCCCCCTCTCTCTTTTTCTGCCCCTCCAGTGCTTGTGCACGCTCTCTCTCTTTCAAAANTAAACAAACAATAAAAAAAAAAATAGGTAGGCGCCTGAGTAGCTCAGCTGGTTCAGTGTCTGACTCTTGATTTCAGCTCGGGTCATAATCTCACAGTTCATAAGTCCCAAGTCTGTCTCCGTGCTAACAGTGCAGAGCTTGCTTGGGATTCTCTCTCTCTCTCTCTCTCTCTCTCTCTGCCCCTCACCTGCTCTCTCTCCCTCTCTCTCTCAAAATAAATAAATGAACTTTAAAAAAATAGGCAAAGATAAAACAAGTATTTCACCAAAACTTTTCACACTAGACTTGTGAAAAGATGATTGGGATTACTATTGATCAAAAGAATGCAAAAAAGCAACAATTGGATGCTTTTTACAATCAGATTTGCAAATGTTAAACATTCAATGTTAGTGTAAGAGTATCAGGAAAAGGTCTTTATGGAAATATAAGTTGGCTACAGTTATTTGGAAGACAATTGGCAGTATCTATTGAAATTTTAGATGCATATACTCTTTGACCAGCAATTCCACTTTTAAGTATCTATCCAACGGATAGATTGGATCTCTCAGTTATGATCCAATACATGTAGAAAGCTTTTTATAGCAGTATTATCTGTAATGGCCAAACTCTGAAAACAATCTAAATACCCATTAGTGGGAGAAAGGGAAATTAAGTCTATACTATGTAAAATTATAGAGCAATTTAAAGAATTATGTGGACATGTGTATACTGAGATAGAAAGTGTGCTAAGATACATGAAGAAAAAAAACTCAATGGGGTGCCTGGGTGATTCAGTCAGTTAAGTGTCCCGGTCATGGTTTGGCTCAGGTCATGATCTCATGGTTTATGAGACTGACGTGCTGCCCGCTGCGCTAAGAAGGCACCTGATCTCATGGTTTATGAGATCAAGCCCCTTGTTGGGCTCTGTGCTAACAATGCAGAGCCTGCTTGGGATTCTCTCTCCCCCTCTCTCTTTGCTCTTCCCTCACTCGCTCTCTCTCTCTCTCAATAAATAAATAAACATTAAAAAAAAGAAATGCCTTTTATATTATGGCCCAACACATACATAATGTGTGTGTGTGTGTTTGCGTGTGTGTGTGTATAACTAACACAAAAGATTCATGAAACAATACTTACTCTTCCTTTCTGAGATGAATGCTTTCTACTCCATCCTATTTAACCTAAAAAAACACCCCAAAAAACTCACTAGACTGAGCTCATCGATGGGTTGTGTCTCAGTTGGAAAAACACTAGCTGAGTGCACCTGACTGACTTCAGTTGCAAATAATTTTGTCAGTTTTCCTGCTCCACTTACCTGATAATGAAGCAGAGAAGTTAAGGAGGATTTATCAGAAGGATAAGCATTTGTAGAGTCTAGAATAATGGCAAGAGGAGCATGTAAAGATGGACACTAGGCTGGCTAAGAAAAAACAGAAGAGTTGGGGCGCCTGGATGGCTAGGTGGTTTGGGTGTCTGATGTCAGCTCAGGTGATGATCTCACGGTTTGTGAGTTTGAGCCTGTCGGGCTCTGTGCTGACAGCTCAGGACCCAAAGCCTGCTTCAGATTCTGTGTCTCCCTCTCTCTGCCTGTCCCCCAGTTACCCACTCATGCTCTGTCTCTCTCCTTCAAAAATAAACAAACACTTTAAAATTTTTAAAAAAAGAAAGACAGAAGAGTCAAATGAAAATAAATAGAGGGGCCCGGGAACTGGAGGTCTCAGTGTAACTGAAGAACAGACACGGTGGTATCAGAGAGCAAAGCAACTCAGAAGTAGTTCTTAGTTCTTAGATTTAAGTGTCAGAGGCAGTGATTCTGGATGATGACAAGGCCCAGGTGTGACCCTCAGTTTCAGGATGATTCATGAGAGTACACTGGAAGGACTGAGAAATTGGAGAGAGAAGACCATAAAGTGTCTGTTGTAAAAGTCTAGGTGCACTGCGGGTGTTGCCTGGCTTAGCTGGTAGAGAACAGTAAAAGTTCAAGACAAATACAAGAAATGTCCTAGATCAGCACTGTCCAAAAGAATGTTGTCCGGCGACGGAAATGTTTTATATCTGCCCTATCCAGTTCAGTAGGCACTAGCCACACGTGGCTACTGAACACTTAAAATGTGGCTAATGTGGCTAGTGTGGCTGCCAAGCTGAAGTTTTAATTCTATTCATTTTAATCCACACAATTTTAAATAGCCACATACAGCTAGGGGCTATAGTAGTAGGCAGTACAATTCTAGATGAAGAATTATCAGGAAGACAGATAGTCAGTTCAAAGTACCACAATGGGATGATTCTAAAGCACTGACAATCTGTTGATATCATTTACTTTGATTTTTTTTTTAAAGGCAATGTAATCTGTTTATTTTCCTTAACAGAATGTTACACACAGAGAAGTGTACTTTAGAGATCTTGGCCTGTAGAGATGGAAGATACTGGGGCAAGAGGTGTAGAAATACAATTTATGCATACAAGCTAGTATGTAAACCACATATGGATGAGTCCCCCAAGACAGCAAAGGGGGTGGCAAACCAACAGTGCTCCTCTGACCACGGGTCATAGCCTTGGGGAAGCTCGAAAGTTAGTGACATGGGAAAGAGGTTGAGGGGCATTATAGAACCTCACAGGGGACATAAGAAGAAATTACAAAATACTACAATGACTTTCAGATTTATTTGCACATTTATAGCTCTTCCCATTAAAATTCTCCACTTATTTCCATATGGCTTATGTTTCTCCCTTTAACTCTAAGAAACTCAATTATCGTTAAAAGCTATCCCAGGTTTTGAAATGAACGTTATCTCAGCCAGAACTCAGCCGTAGCTCACCAAGCAACTGCTACAAGTGTAGGAATCTCAAATGCAACAAAGCATCGTACCCACTGTACCCTCCAGGCAGGGACTCCTGAGCTACAGAGCCCAGCTGCACTTTGTCAGTGACACCTGCAGGGAAACTCAGATGAACCCCTGAACACCTAACGCTTCCCATCCTGTCCATCTCTTCGATTTTGATGGGGCCCATGGCATCCTCCATTCCAGGTGGAAGGTGCTTGTCTTAAGGAAAGATTCTAGAATTTATGTAATTTGGCAGTTGACGAAGAGATTTCCTCTGTTACTCTCTCAAAATTTTGGTTCTTAGAACTATGCCTCCTGTGGAGGCACTTTTTTCTTGCCCAGAGCCCATTTCCTGCACTTCCGGTGTCATATAACATTCTCTGTAAGAGCAGCCCCTTCTCAAAAGAAGTTTATTCACATCTTAGAGTTCTAACCTCAATCATAAGCTTCTTTAGTAGCAGTGCTAATTGTCCGTGTCACCCTCTTGTTCCATCTCAGAGTTCTACACTGTTGAATGTGTGATCAGGTGAAACAACTATGCCAACCAGAGTAGGATTCACAAAGGTCACTGATAAAACTTGTACTGATTTTCAGCTATGCCTCAACATTTACCAGGACCATACAGTTTAAGAAAGAAGCCTCACATAAATCACAGGTAGAACCACAGACCTGCAAAATTACTTCACTCTCTAAACATTTCCATGCAAAACAAAGAAGTTGCAACACTGAATTCTCCTTTACTCCACACTCTATAGAGCCAGTCTGTTTCTCAGGATCCCGGTTCTCTGCCTCCTCCCCACCACTGTCAAGTTTTGGGTAATTTGGCTATTGATTACTGAAAAAGCAGGTAGGAGGAAAGAAGGCAAGAGTTTAAAATTCACAAACAGTAAACTGTGTGGTATGAACACCCTTTACAAAATTTCCATGGCACTTACAGTATAGAAGTTGATACTGCTTACACACATCTGGAAAATTCTGCATGTATAGCCTTATGGTATATACCTCCACCATCTCCTCCTTCAACAACACAGATACCAAGACCAAGCATGAATGATACTTCCTTTGAGAAAACTGCTTCTACTTCCTGTAGTTCATCCTTCAGCCTCATTGCTCTGACAGAACTCTGGTATCAACTGTACTCTAGTAGTTGGCATACTATATTTTAATATTTTCCAGGCATGTCTTTCCAGCTAGTCTGTAAGTGCTCATACACAGGGATCTGTCTAATGCATCTTTATATCCATGCCAGACATGGTGTTTCATACACAGGTAATAGTTTTCTTGAATGAATGAATGAATGAATGAATGACTTTCATTCACCAGTTTACCACTTTTGACCAACCGTTGCCCTGTCCACTAAGTATGCCTCTTCTGCCACCCAAGGAGTACAAGTTTATCCCTTTCTTTTTTTTGTTACAAGCATTCTGGATACTGCTTCTTACCTCCTTACTCCATTTTAGATAGACATTGTCCCAACAGCCTACATTTCCATTCAGACTCAAAGAAAGACAGGAAGCTGGCAGGAGAGGCAAAGGGAATAGAGAACTCAGTTCCTAAACTGGAGCCACATAATCTGGAGGGCAGCTATAACCCAGGCCTTACGAACAGTTCAAAATTTTTCTAAGGCTTAGGTTTTGAAATGCTCCTAATAAGGGAAAGAAACCATCCTTGCAAATGTTTACTACAAAAATATATACATACTGAAATGTGGAAATATAATAATAACTAACATTTATTGAGTACTTACTCTGGGCTAGCTACTTTTGAAATAATTTTAATTATACTACAGTTTTATAAATGTTTCTCCTGCTCCTCAGGAGTTTTGTAGCTCTATTTTAATGTATGGACTTACATATAAATTTTGCAATCAGTTTTTCCAAGTTCTATCAAAAAAGAAAAAAAATCCCTAATGAGATTTTAATTGGAATTGCATTGAATTTATACATCAATTTGGAAAGAATCAATGGTCCAAGATATCAAATCTTCTACCAAATCAACATAGTATAGTTCTCCACTTATTTAGATCTTCTTTAATATCTTTCTATAAAGGTTTATATTTTACTTCATAAAGATTATGTACATCTTTTGGTAGATTTATTTATAAGTACCATTTTTGGTTGCTATCATATCTTCCTCCTGTTACATCTTCTACTTGTTGATGGCAAACAGTTTATATAATAACATGATATCCAAACACCTTCTTATTCTTTAAGAAGTCTATAGATTCTTTTAACTTTCTGGGTAGAGAATCATATTATCTGGAAATAATGACTAATTTGCTTCTTAATTATTCCTTGCCCTACTATAAATCCAATAAAATATTAATGAAAGCTGACAATAGTGGGTGTTCTTGCCTTTTTTGGATCTTAAAAAGGATACTTCCAAGATTTCATCATTAAGAATAATGTTCACTGTATGGTGCTGTTTTTGTTTGTTTAATGCCCTTTATCTGATTAAGGGAATGTCTTCCAATATTCAGCTTCAATATTAAGAGAATGTCCTCCAGGGGCGCCTGGGTGGCTTAGTCGGTTAAGCATCCGACTTTCGCTTAGGTCATGATCTCGCGGTTGTGGGTTCGAGCCCCGCGTCGGGCTCTGCGCTGACTGCCCGCTCAAGGCCTGGAGCCTGTTTCGGAGTCTGTGACTCCCTCTCTCTCTGACCCTCCCCTGCTCACGCTGTCTCTCTCTCTCCTAGAAATAAATAAAACATAAAAAAAAAAAAAAAGAGAATGTCCTCCAATATTCAGATTTCTTTTTAAAAATCATAGATTTTGAATGGGTCCAAAAAATTTTCTTTATCTCTTGCATTGATTTTTTTCTCATTTAATCTCTTGATGTAACGAATGACATTTATAAATATTTAAACGCTAAACTACCCTTGTGTTCCTAGAGGAAGCCCACTATAATC
The DNA here is from genome assembly GCF_008692635.1 of Crocuta crocuta. NCBI lineage: Eukaryota > Metazoa > Chordata > Mammalia > Carnivora > Hyaenidae > Crocuta > Crocuta crocuta. The sequence goes on along the minus strand of NW_027531005.1, from coordinate 7,917,854 downwards.
ACAATGCATTATCTTTTTTGTATAGTGCTGGATTTGGCTTGTTAATATTTAGTCTAGAATTTTTACACCAATATTCAAGAACGAGACTGGCCAGTAATTTTCCTTTTTGTACTATATTGCCAAAATTGGGTGTTAAGTTTATATAAGGTTCACAGAATGAGTAAGGAAGTATTGTCTCTTTTTCTATATTCTAGAAGAATTAGCGTTAAGACTGAAATAATTTATTCATTAAAGTTTGGTAAAAATATCTGGACCTGGTATCTTTTCTGGCAAGATTTTAACTACTTTTTTAGATTACTTTTTCTGTTTGCTTCCCTCTAACAAGTTTGAAATTATAGAATTTTTTCCTCTTCTTTTAGTAGTTGCCTTTTTAAAAATTATTTTAATGTTTATGTATTTATTTAGATAGAGAAAGAGTCCATGCAAGCAAACAAGGGTGGGTCATACAGAGAGGGAGAGAGAGAGAATCCCAAACAGGCTCCATGCTGTCAGTGCAGAGCCTGACGCTGGGCTCTAGCTCACAAACCCTGAGATTATGACCTGAGCCAACACCAAGAGTCAGATGCTTAACTGACTGAGTCACCTAGGCGCCCCAGTAGTTACCTTTATAATTTTAAATTTTCATTCCCATTTTTATCAAAGATACGTGTGGACATAACTTATAGTCAAATAATTTTTGAGTCAAATGCAGCCTCATTTCCTGACCCCCAGAGGTAAATACTTCTTAACTAATTCTTGTGCTATTTATGTCCATATCTCTATGTAACATGCTTACAGTACTACTTCTTGATTTTTCTGTGTTAGGCATTATCTATTGCCTTCCCACTCAGGAAAACAAAGACTTAACACATTTTCACACATACCCCATATCCTCTTATAAGCTACCACACACACACAAACACCATCCTCAATGTGCACAACATAGTTCTTTGAATTTGAGATAGGGGCTGCTGTTTTGCACACACTCAGTACCTACTCTTCAGTATTTTTTTACATTTTTAAAAATGTTTTATTTATTTCTGAGAGAGAGAGAGAGACAGCGTGAGCAGGGGAGGTCATAGAGAGAGGAAGACACAGAATCCAAAGGCAGGCTCCAGGCTCTGAGCTGTCAGCACAGAGCCCGACGTGGGGCTCAAACCCACAAACCATGAGATCATGACCTGAGCCAAAGTCGGATGCTTAACCAACTGAGCCACCCAGGCGCCCCTACTCTTCAATATTTAAACTTTAACCATGCTCCACTCACAACTGGGTCTGGCCCTCGCCAGCCCAGAAGGCATGAATCATCCCACCCACAGGAAATCTTCAGGACAGAGAAGGAAGCTGGAAGGCCAGCCACTTGGTAGAAAACCTTGCAAACACTCCTCCTTTGACAGCCTCACCTTCTCCCCACTTTCAGGACCTGCCCAGTGAGCCCGGAAGTACCGGAGCATTCCTCAACAAGTTGCTCCTCGGCTTCCTCCAGCTGGATGCACATGATGCCATTTGTTTCTTCCAGATACACACTGCATTTCTGAGATGTGAGTGTGTATGTTATGTGAGTGCATATGTTATTTCTTTAAGCAATTCTGTACATAATTAATTTATATTCTGCATCTGGTGATTCTAAATCTGAAGTTCTTAGGAATCTAAATCATTTTGCATTGTTTCTGCTGACTCCTCATGCAGCTTGAGAGTTCACTTTCTCAGGCTGTCTGAGACAATTGTCACTCACCCACCTGCTTTCCTAAAAGAGCTTTCTACATTTGGCTGCCATTGTCTTCTCGCTTGGGCCTATAGGCTTCTATCTCTTAAAAATATCCATTTATTGCCATGCTTGTGATTGGGGGAAGGGAGTGAAAATAAATGTATACATTCAATCTATAATGTTTAATTGGACATTCTCCACCTTAAAACGTTTCCTTCATATTTAAGGTAAACTCTAAAGTTATTCAGTGCCATAACCCTCCCTTCCTGAACACCCTTCCCAATTCACATGCTATGTTCACCTCTTCCTATCTACATGCCACTATCCCAAAGTAACTTAACTCTAATGTTTTAATCCCCAACAAATAAGGTATTATTATTTTATACACATAAGATTTGTTAGATTACCAGTTTCTTTGTTCATTAGACCTTCTTCTATTTCAGACCTTACTTCCGGAGATTCTTCTCATTCCTTTGGAATAGCAGTCTCAAAGTGTGCTCTATGCATTTAAAAGGGTTCCAAGACCCTCTTAGGAGGAGTCCACAAGGTCAAACTACTTTCATAATAATACTAAGGTGTTATTTGTCTTATTCACTGCATCGACACATACCTTAATGGTGCTAAAGCAATGGTGGGTAAAAGTGCCGATACCTTAGCGCACATCAAGGCAGTGGACCAAACCATGCAAGGAATCATTGTGTTCTTCTCTGTCACCCACTCATAGTAAATTTTTGAAATGGTAGTTCACTTAACAGTATGCTTGGTGAAGCAGAAAAAAAAATTTATAAATCTTGGCCCTCACGCAATGTCTTTTTAATATTCTCTGTGACCAAATGGGAAGTACAAAAAGCACTTCTGCTGAATACTGAAGTATGATGGTTGTCCCAAGGCAAACACTTGTGTGATTGAGTTGCAAGCTGACGTAACCACTTTTTTCATGGAACACCATCTTTACTTAAAAGAATGACTGACAGATGAACTATGGCTATTCAGACCTGGATAATTGGCAGACATTTTCTTAAAATTGAATGAACTAAGCCTGTTACCTCAAGGAAAACAATGGACAGAATTTGTTGCCAATGACAAAATTCAAGTTTTCAAGGAAAATTCGAATTTTAGAAAACTTATATTTCCCACCATGAGCCTGACAGCTTCTCAGTACATGGGCTTTTCTAACAAGATCTGTGCAGATGTTATTAATGAATGTGACTGTTGTATCAATGTAAACAAACCAGCATTTTCCAAATCACCAGTCCATGATGTTACAAAATCATACATAGGTAAAAGATCATTCTAAAGTTGAAGATAGGCAAATAAACTTTAATGTAACAAAATGCAAAATGTTTCTTGATATGGCTTTCAAATTTCACATTGCAACTAACTATTAGGAAACTTGCCATTTGTTGAATTTTGGTATAATAACAAGAATAATATCCTCCATTATAAGAAAAGACTATTAAAATATTTCTCCCTTTTGCATCTACACATATGTACTAGGACAGATTTTCTTCATATATTTCAACCAAAACAACATACAACAACAGAATGAATGCAGAAGCAAATATGACAATCTAGCTGTCTTCTACTTACCCGGACAATAAAGAGATTGTCAAAAATGTAAAAAAATTTCTCTCTAATGTTTTTGTGTATGAAAATAAGTTATTCTTTCTTAAAATAAGTAATTTATGTTAACATCAAATGGGTTTGTTTTTTTAAATAAATTAATATTTTTAATTTCAATTTTAACTTCTTATATAATATGATAGATATAATCCACATATTCAAAAGATAGTTGTGGTCTTCAATAATTTTTAAGAATGTAAAGGAATTATGAGACCAAAATGTTTGCTTTAGGAGGTCCCTGAGTGGCTCAATTTATTGAGTGTCTGACTTTCGGCTCAGGTCATGATCTTGCAGTTTGTGCGTTCAAGTCCCACATCAAGCTCACTGCTATCAGCACAGAGCCCGCTTTGGATCCTCTGCCCACCTTGCTCTCTGTCCCTCCCCCGCTGGTGCTATCTCAAAAATAAACAAACATTAAAACAAACACACAAACAAAAATGTTTGCTTTAGCAGTTTACTTGCTGAGAGCCTACTGGTGATAAACTCGCATATCATCCATCTCCATGTCTTTCTGTGTTGCATTCTGGGTAATTTCTTTCAATCCATCTATCAATGATTATCTCTTCAATTGTTTAATTTGCTCTTTAACCAACTCATGAATTTTTCAAAACTTAACAATTATATTTTCCTGTTTTGAAATTTGTATTTGGTTTCTTTTCAAATCTTCCTGCTTCTTGTGAATAGTTCCTTATTGCTTTCTCATTTCTGTGAGATACCAGGTTATTTCCTTAAACATTGCATAGATAATCATTTGATATTTTACATCTCATAATTTTGAAATCTGAATTTATTAGGACTCTAAATCCTTCGTTTATTGTTTCTGCTGACTCTTCTCATGGTGAGACAGAAGCTTTCTCTTGTCATTTTGGTGATGCTTGACTGTGAGTTTATATTTGGTAGATATTAATCCACAGGAATATCATGGGGCCAACTGAGGTTGCCTTCCTCCAGAGCATGTTTTCCTGTGGGCCAGGGAGCACTAAACTTGGAGTTGCCTTATCTCCCTTCCAGGGTCTGAACTAAATAGAAGTCTCAGGGCACCTGGGTGGCTCACATTGATTAAGAGTCCAGCTCTTGATTTCAGCTCAGGTCATGGTCCCATGGTCCTATGCTTTGGATTCTCTCTCTCCTCTCTCTGCCACTCACAGATACTCACAGGTACACTCCCTCTCCTCTCTCTCTCTCTCAAAAATAAATAAATATGTATTTTTAAATAAAACAGAAGTCTCATGTTCCAATCACTCACCTTGCATTGGGCATAAGGCTTAGTCTCCTGATTGCATTTCCTTACTGTTCACTGCATCTGCTACTCAAATTTCAACAAACTATTCTTTTTTTTTACACTGTTAGATATTTCCCTCATTTCCTACAAACAGCACTGCATCTGAAATCGCAATGTTACTCAAGCACATGTATATCATAATGTAATCAAAACACAGCTTTATTTTTGTCTCCCACTGTTCCATTAGGCTTTATTTAGCAGGGGTAATGTTTCCCTATGCCTGGAAGAAAAACAGTCTTGATTCAGAAACTAGAATGTCCAATTCTGTATAATAATTATAACTGTGGGCTTGATTTAGCAGTAAATCTCCTCCTCTCCCAGCTCCCTTCTGCTTCAAGCTGAAAGCCCACAATGAGAAAGAGAGGGTGATTGGTTTCTTGCCCAATTCATTGCCTTGTGCTTCTCTTCTCTTCCTTCCTCTTCCCTCTCCCGAGCTGATGTTTTGACGTCTTCAGGGTCAAAGCAGGAGGATGGCAAAGAAACATGGGACAAATATTCTTACTTGAATTGATATCCTCATGAGCTGAGGATTAAGGAGCTCTTCAGAGCTTACTATATCAATGAACATCTTTCTCTCACAATGTCTAGCCCCAAATGGGTGCCTTTATATCCTGAGTGGTCATTCATAATCCCCACCCACCCACCATGCCCTTAGTCCTTCTATACCAGCGCTATATAACCAGCCTCTATCTTCTGATATCTTCTCACCCATTACAGATGGTAGGCTCTAATACTGGCTTTTTCACCCATGTGCCAGCATCTTGTACCTCATCTCTTAATAAAGACAGCTTTTTCAAAAACAAAACAAAACAAAACAAATCTCAAAGCCAATCCCTCCTGATGTCCACCACAGGGTGACTGATCAGCTCTTCTCTTGTCCTCTAGATTTCTGGCACCAGAATCGGACTCCAGCCAACATATATCATAGCTCTGCAAATGGGGTCATGGACGTTCTCACTGGACCTGAGATGAAGAAGGAAGTATCTCTCCCTCTGTGTGGGGAGAAGCGTGGGATTTATCACACAGTTTTCTCCAAAGATATCCTCCTTACTAATTTTCCTCTCCCATGCAATGAACTTTTGCATGCACTTGATCTACTGCCTCATCGACATGGTTCTCAGAATGTTCTCTCTTTGGTGTCTATCATATTGGTGCGTCAGTCAAATCTCAGGGGGAAGAATTTTGGCCCAACATTCTGTTACTCAACAAGTATGTTCTGGATGAACTAGCTGAGCATTTAGTTCAGCAAACTGGAGGAAGCAGAAGCATGTTCTAATAAACTTAATTAACTCATTTAAATTTTGTAAATGTATGACAAAATGCCTTAAAAATAAAACTGCAGTATCTAATCATACACTGAAGGTCCTGAGCTGTGAAGAACAGTGCAGTCACAGACACAAATCAATGTCATTTCTGGAAAATAATGATCAAGTATACTACAGAAAGGGCCCTTCCTTCTTCATTATCCAAAGTGCTCCATGTACCCCATTACATGACTAAGTCTCAATCCACTTTTACCTCATTTGGATGCACATGAGGCCATTTATTCCTCCAGATACACATTGCATAATTATTTTCCGCTCTAGTAAATGAATAGCTTAATTAGCTCCTTAATTTGATTTTAAGAGCCAAAAAATATAAGTGATAGGACGTTCTTTAAAAAAAATTCTAAATAACCACACTTTGTGACTAGTTCTTAAATATGCAAACTGTACAAAAAGAATTGGGGGGAAAAAACAAAAAAGCAACCTCTACTAAAAGCTATTTTTGACAATTAAGAGGATTTCTTTTGTTTACATTAGAGGAGAAATAGTACAGAAGTAACCGAATACGTGCCAGAATAATTAGCAGCTCTTGGCTCATTTAAATTATGCACACATTGCCATTTTAATGCATTTTTTAAACACCCACTTGCAATTCTATTTTATTCTTGGAAGAAAATTAATGACTTTCCACTAGGTCTGACTAGTAAAACCAAATTTGTTTCCTGTTTCCTTGGAAAACATATATTCCTGGCTTTATGCAGCCACTTTTAATAATAATTAAAGACATAAAATAATCGTAATTGTACTTCGGATGTAGACAGTACTTCTGTGTGAAGACTGGAAGCCTTCTTTCATGTAAGAGAAATAACTCTGTAAAAATATCGTGTCATTTCTTCATGCGCACTATAGAACATGTTGATTCTAAGGATAATCTAATATTAATAATGAGAGGATTAAGACTGTGATTTTCTTTTTTCAGGAAAATACCTCAGTGGCTCCCTAAAAACAAACTCAAGTCATGAATTTTACATATTTTCTTCTAAATTGAAGTGCCCTGATGATTAGTCACAAAGTAATGATTACCAAGAAGTGCATGCATAAGCATGCTTCATGTCTTAGGAGATAAAAACAGGAAACAGAGAGAAGAGATAGCAACTTCTCCCTTTGAAGACACAACTGCAGAAAACTTGGTCATATGAAAACCAGACCCACTGATCCAAAAGCTATAATCCAGACCAACCAAAGCTGCGTCAGTAAGTGTTACAACACACATAGCTCCACTAACTATCATGATACACCTCACTCAGACTTGAGAATATGTGGGAAACACTAACACAACCTGCTTTTATCCTGTGCCCGATCCACTCGGCCCCAACCAGCGGCCATGCGAAACCAAAAAGTGAAAGTATCTCTGACACATCCTGAGCCCCCCAGATGCTCCCAGTCTACTGAGAGATATGACTAGTGCATAGGTAATTTTTATATCAAGGCAACGAGTTAGAAATGCTCTAAGAATCAGATGGAGTACTGAGGAAATTCACAGCAGGGAGCCAGTACTTCCTTCTGCATGAAGAGACTGGAGAAGGCGAACTCAGCCCTCAACCATATGGCCAAGGAAAGCTGTGAAAGTATATGGGCTGCAAGAGGGGCCCTTTCAGGCTAACATAAGCATTTATCACACTCAGTCATTGGACAGGGATGCAGTCCCACTTCACCCGGACCAATCTTTGCATAAGGTATTCAAAAACTAAATGAGGGTACACATATCAGAGAATTGTCCATAAGCCAAAGAGAATGAGGCCAAGTCAGAAAACATGATCAGGTGGTCCACAAAGACAAAAAGCAAAGATCCTGTTCAAGTAATTAGCCTGACACATGTATTTTTACATTGGGCCTTTTTAATTCTAGGTCCAAGTCCTAAATAGGATACTTTAGGAGCTGTGATCTGGTCATGCAGCATTAGGGAGCTGTCACATGAGGCAGGAGCATGCATGTCATGTGACATGTCCATGGCCAGTCAGATGCTGAGAATGAAGAACAAGCACACATGTTGAGCCCAACTGGGTAGAGAAGACAGGCTGGTGGCCCAAGAAGACCAGAGTTTTCTACCTTCTATTAGAATATTTGCTTCCATCTTTGCATTGAAAGAAGAAAAACTAACTATAACAGTGCCATTTTTATTTTTGGAGGCTTATTCTCTTCATTTGATGATATACAATCAAGCTACAATTGTGGAGACCAGATATATCACCAAAGGGTCCTTGAAATTTCCAAGATACATGCGCAGTAATAACATTCATATTATTTTATCGTATTTTTGACAACCAAATAACATGTATAACGTATATTCTTTAAAGCTAATAATTTTTGCAAAAGTATATAAAGATCTGATTATATTTTAAAATTGCTCTTCCAGCACATGTAACAACTAGTTTGTGAGCTGATTTAATTTGACATGTGAAAATTAATCAACATCCTATCTTTGATCCATGCATGTAATTTCATCGATTTCAGTGGAATCTATCTTCAAGGGGCAAGGATAGAATCACTCCATAATTATCTCTACCAATCCAGTCGCTAGATTTATTACAAAAGCCACTTCACTTTCCGTATGGACTTTTGGAAACTCAAAGTACATATATTTTATTGAATTTGTTCCTTCCATATGCAGAGTCTGAAATCCACCATGAAATTTGTAAGATAAAATTACCAGAACAAAAATGTATCTGAATTGATGACAGTGAATGTTTCCGAATATTTCAGAGGGAGATACAATTTTACATTTACTTCTTTTGTATATAATCCAGGGTGGAGAGAAAGACCCTCCAGGGGTCTCTTATCACCATTCAGCAATAATACCAATAATCCTTGTTTTTGTCGCATCCTTCAGAAGGCTGGTTTTTACGTTTTACAAATCTCTCCCTAATTCCTTTCCAAAATTCACTCTATGATTTGCTTCAGCAGTACTCTCCAGCTATAGTCCGACAATATTATATGGAACTTAATGAGAAACTTAGCACTGAAAAAGGCACTTCGTGCTTCTGAAACTAGAAGAGGTAATGAAATAGCCAGTATCAAGAGCATTAAACCAGGTCACAGAGCTCTATAAGGCATCAGTTAAAACTACTCAAGCCCACAACAAATAAATTGAGCAAGAAAGATGTCATGGAATCTTTTCTCTTTATTTTTCTTCAAAAGAACTACAAAGTCAGGTTTTCTTTTTCTTTTCCCCTTGAAGCCACAGTTTAATTCTCTTCTGAGGTAATGTCTTTTTTTTTTTTTAACTGAAGTAAGGAATTAAGAAATTTCTTTTTTTTTTTTATGTTCACATGAAAAAGAGCCCAGAGCTATGCCCAAGGGAATCAGAAACATTTTACATTTGTTTTGCTGTTAAAACCTGCACAGTTTATCTGCAAAGACAAGGTCTATTTTGACATCCACTGACAGTCTTACTAAACAAGCGATACCATGAATACAATCTTCAGAAGCCAAAAACTAACACCAGCTCATATCACCCAATTGTTTCTATTAAAAGCATTTACTCCTTCTAAACAAATTAACTCAAGACGACGGATCATGGCTTTAAATGGAAAACATAAAGCTATAAAACTTTTCGAAACAAAAAAAAATAGGAAAACTTTGGGTCTCGGAATAGGCAAAAAGTTCTTAGACTTGACACAAAAAACATAATCCATTAAAGGAAAGCTCGATAAATTGGACCTCATCAGATGGAGGACTTTTGCTTTGCAAAAGACTGTGTGATAAGGATGAAAAGCAAGCTACAAACAGGGAGAAAACATTTGCAAACCACATGTCTGACCAAGGACTAAGATCTAAAAATATAAAGAATTCTCTGAATTCAAAAGTTAAAAAAAAGTAACAATCCCTTAGAAAATGGGCAGGGGTGCCTGAGGGGCTCAATCAGTTAAGCGTCTGACTCTTGATTTTGGCTCAGGTCATGCTTTCACAGTTAGTGAGTTCAAGCCCCTTGTCAGGATCTGCACTGACAGCTCAGAGCTTGCTTAGGACTCTCTCTCTCCTCCCTCTCTCTGCTCCTCCCACGCCCTCTCTCTCCCTCCGTCCCTCTCTCTCTCTCACTCTCTCTCTCTCTCTCTCTCAAAATAAATAAATAAACTTAAAAATGGGGAAAATCTGAATATCTGGGTTATAATATTGTACTACAGTTTTGCAAGATGCTACCATTGGGGGAAAGTAAGTAGATGATACATGGGATTTCTCTGCATTATTTCTTGCAACTGCATGTGAATCTCCAATTATCTCAATAAATGTTCAATTTTAAAAGGCATCCATTGGGGTGCCTGGGTGACTCAGTCAGTTGAACGTCCGACTTTGGCTTAGGTCATGATCTCACAGTTTTTGAGTTCAAGCCCCGCATCAGGCTCTGTGCTGACAGCTCATAGCCTGGAGCCTGCTTCAGATTCTGTGTCTCCTTCTCTCTCTGCCCCTCCTCCGTTCACACTGTGTGTCTCTCTCTGTCTCTCAATAATAAAGAAATGTAGGGGCGCCTGGGTGGCCCAGTCAGTTAAAGGCAGCTCAGTAATTTAAGCATCTGACTCAGCTCAGGTCATGATCTCGCAGTTCATGGGTTCCAGCCCCACATCGGGCTCTGTGCGGACAGCTCAGAGCCTAGAATCTGCTTTGGATTCTATGTCTCCCTCTCTCTCTGCCCCTCCCCTGCTCATGCTCTGTCTCTCTCTGTCACTCAAAAAATGAATCAACATTTTTTAAAGACTGTTTTAATAAATAAATAAATGTAATAAAAAATAAAAAGCATTCATTACTATCAGCATACTAAAATAATATTTTCCTCTTTAACAGGCATTTTATGTCCCTCATACAACTGAATACTATTAGCATTTTAGTAGAAATACTCTTGTAACTGTTACAAATAGTTACATATTGGTATATACATTTTTAGTCATAGAAGAAAACTACCCTTAAGTCAGATATGATTCACTACTCTAAATATTTGCTTTTATTTTTGCCATGCATACATTTCAGCATGCCCTACTCTACTAAACCCTTCCTATATTCTACCACAAGTAGAATGGCAGTTAAGGCTTCAGGCCTTAAAATACAATGACCTGGGTCAAACCCAAGTTTTACTATTTATGATTTATGTGTGCTTAAGTTCTCCATGACCCAGGCTCCTCCACTGAGAAATGGAATGAAAAGTAATACTAACCTAAAAGGGTCATCGTGACAATTGAATGAGTTCATATGTGCATATAAAGACTTGACACAGAATCTTATATATGAGAAAATGCTCAATAAATATTACTTAAGATTCTGGTACACATCATTATTCCTGCTATTTTGTCACCATCAGGGTGCCTCTGACCACACACAGGGATTCACAAACCTAAGGGGAGAAACTACAGTGAAGGCCACGCCATAAGAGGGAGTATCCATCCTTGTGATGACATGAATGGGGCCCTTTGCTGGCAGCTAAATGACTTATTCTGGAAATCTCTTTAGGCTCTGTACTGAAAAGCCACTTTGCTCTCCCCATTTCTCTCTTGATGCCCATGCTCCCACAGTCCTATGACACAAACTCATCTCTCTGATTCAGCTGAATGCAGGGCACCTGTAAATAGTATCAGATTGTGTTTCCATGTTTTGTTTGTAGCTTGATTTTTTGGGGGGAGGGAACCTAAGTAAGAGATGGCTTAGGTTTGTAATGACAGAAAAGGCAATGAGTAGTAACTTTAAAAAATTGGGGTAAAAAAATGGGTAACATAAAATTTACCATTTGAATCATTTTTGAGTGTTCAGTAGTGTTAACCATATTCACCCTTTCGTGCAACAGATATCCAGAGCTTTTCACTTTGCAAAACTAAAAACTCTATACGCGTTAAAAACAACAACAACAACAACAACAACAATTTCCTGTTTCCCTTCCCCCCAGCCCCTGGCAACCACCATTCTACTTTCTGTTTCTATGAGTCTGACTATTTTAGACACATCGTAAGTGAAATCATGAAGTATCTGTCTTTTTGTAACTGGTTTATTTCACTTAACATAATGTCCTCAAGCTCCATCCATGTGGTTCCTTCTTTTTTAAGGCTGAATAATAGGATAATATTCCATATATATGGTACATTTTCTTTATCCATTTATCCATTGATGAACATTTGGATTGCTTCTACCTCTTGGCTACTGTGCATAATGCCACTAGGAACATGCAAATACATATATCTCTCTCTTTGAGACCCTACCTTGAATTCTTTTTTTTTCCTGCTTAAAATTCTTGTGGATATATACCCAAAAGTGGAATTACTGGGTTATGTGGTAGTTCTATTGAAAATTTTTTGAGGAACTCCTATACTGTTTTCCATAGTGGTTGCACCATTTTACGATCCTACCAACAGTGTATACGGTTGCCAATGCTTGTTATTTTCTGGTTTTTAGAGAGTGGCCACTCTGATGGGCATGAGGTGATAGCTCACCATGGTATTTGTATTTCTCTTATGATTAATGATGTACAGCATCTTTTCATGTTTGTTGGTCATCTGTATGTCATCTTTGGATAAATGTCTTTTCAAGTACTTTGCCTACTTTTTAACTGGGTATTTGGTTTTGTTGAGTTGTAAGACTTCTTTGTATGTTCTGGATAGTAAAAGAATGCAACATTGAAGGTAGAAATGGGAATGAATTTTTTTAATATTATGAGTCAATAAATATTATAATTATGTCAGCAGCTTGAATGGCTCTTATGTTCAGCAAGGTTTGGGGCAGAGTCTTAAAAGCTTTCTTTGTTTCTCCCTCTAGCACCTTATTAGCACTTTATATCCAGGACCTACCCTATGTTCTTTGTCAGTGGCTTCTTTCTCCTCCCTATTGACCAAGCCAGAAACTCCACTCTATTCTTTATCTCCTATTTCCAACCAGTTTTCAAGTACTATCCACTTCATCCACGACTAGATAACCCTATAAAAAATATTAAACAACTTCTTAGGACAATAATGAAGCAAGGTCTCCAAGAGCATGAAAACAAAATTTGTTTTGTTTTTAATTTTTTAATGTTGACTTATTTTCGAGAGAGAGAGAGACAGAGTGTGAGCAGGGGAGGGGCAGAGAGAGAGGGAGACACAGAATTTGAAACAGGCTCCAGATTCTAAGCTGTCAGCACAGAGCCTGACGCAGGGCTTGAACCCACGAACCATGAGATCATGACCTGAGTCGAAGTCAGATGGTTAACTGACTGAGCCACCCAGGCACCCCTGCTTTCGGAGTCATAATCAGAATTTGGGCACTTCGTCCACAACTTCTGGCAAGTCACTAGGCTTTTTAGTATTATCCCAGCACAATTTCTGGTGCCAAATATGTGCAATTGTAAGTTAGAGTTCTATCTTCATCATCCAGCTACCATATTTCTGGTTTCTAACTTAGCTTCAACCACAAACAGTGAGAATGACACAGTGTAAATGTGCCCTATCCAGTCAAATTTCTCAGAATGCACTATGTGTCGTTAGCCTCTACCTTGTGTGCTGATAGAGTTAGCTTTCTTACACTCTAAGTTTAAATCCTCCTACTCCATGAAGCAATTTTATAGTCATCATGGTTAGATCACTACCATGTGCAAATCCTTCTCTTTTTAGGTTCCTGGACCCAACTGCAATGTGGTGGGGGGCAGGTAAGGGCAGGAGTCTTCCACGCCAACGAGCAATTCTTGGAACACCAACTGGGTGTCCATGAATTCAACTCAATTCTGACACTACTGGGGCACCTGGGTGGCTCAGTTGGTTAAGCGTCCGACTCTGGCTCAGGTCATGATCCCCCAGCTGGCACCCCATGTTGGGCTCTGCGCCTATAACTAGAGCCTGGAGCCTGCTTTGGATTCTGTGTTCCCCTCTTTCTGTGTCCCTCCCCCGATCATGCTCTGTCTCTGTCTCTCTCTCGCTCTCAAAAATAAACATAAAAAAATAAAAATTAAAACTTAATTGAATTTAAAAAGCAATTCTAACACTATCTATCCCTAGATAGCATCAGATTCCACAGGTTGAGGGCACAGTCCCACAGAACGCACCCCCCCCCCACCAAGTTCACACACCAGTTGCAAGCCCAGATTGTTACCTGTTTCTGACCAACCCACTACAGATTGAAGGTCTTCACACCCACCTCCTTGTACTTCAGATTCAAATCACATTCCAGGTTGTTACTATACTTCTGACTGACTGGCTATAAATCTGAGGCTCCCGAGACCCCTCCTTAGGTTTTCACTAATTAGAGCAACTCATAGAACTGAGGAAACCCATTTACTCATGATATTACCAACTTACTATAGAAGGATAAAACTCAGGAACAGCCAGGTGGAAGAGATGCAGGGCAGGGTATGAGGAAAAGGCACAAAGTTTCCATGCCTGCTCCAGGCACACTATTCTCCCCAATCTCCTCAAATTCACCAACATGGAAGTTTTCTAAACCTTTTGGGTTTTTATGGAGGCTTCATTACATCACCTGACTGATAGAACTCAATCTCAAACTACTCTCCCTTCCCTGGAGATCAGGAGGGACAAGAAGTTCCAACCTTCTAATCACATAGTTAGCTGCCCAGGCAACCAGCCCCCATCCTTAGCAACTTTCCAAAAATGGCCTCATTTGCAGAAAAAGAGACTCCTATATAGCCCTGGGCACCTAGGAAATTCTGAGGATTTTAGGAGCCCTGTGTGGAAACAGAAGCAGGACCAAATCCACTATCTTAATTATTATTATAAACCACAATGTCACACCTTCCAACTGCTAAGAAGTCAGTATTATCTCTACATTGTAACTAGATAAACTTAAGCCCTGGAAATCAGCATTATTTTCTCCAGTACCAAGGGTCAGAGTCAGTTTCCCTCCTTTCAGATACAATGTTGTTCAAAAGAGCAGTTAGCCTTATCTAGAAAGCGGGGAAACAATGAAGGCCAAATCCCTGAACAGATGAGAATACAGGATGACACGGCAGCTACTAGTGTTGGGAGTACAGCTTCTCTCCCCTTGACCTTGACCCCTGTGTCATTCTGTCTTACCTGGGCTTTCACCAGACAGATGCTTACAAGTCAGCAACTCTGTCCCATCCACAGAGAAAAGAGAAGTTGGATTTCAGTCTGCAGGCTCATCCCAATTCAATTTAAAAGTTTGATATCCTGGGGCGCCTGGGTGGCTTAGTTGGTTGAGCGTCCGACTTTCGCTTAGGTCGTGATCTCGCGGTTCGTGGGTTCGAGCCCCGCGTCGGGCTCTGTGCTGACTGCCAGCTCAGAGCCTGGAGCCTGTTTCAGTCTGTGACTCCCTCTCTCTCTGACCCTCCCCTGCTCACGCTGTCTCTCTCTCTCTCCTAGAAATAAATAAAAACATTAAAAAAAAAAAAGTTTGATATCCAAGCCACTGCTTTGGGTAATGGTCTAAAAAACAGCAGCCTGGTGAGATACACAGCTCTGTTCAGCCTCTAACAAGTGCTTTTGGTCACAGAAGCAGGCTCCCCAAAGAACAAGGAGAAATCAGCTGCTTAGCCCTTTCAGGGTTGCTGACACCCCACAAAACCACTGGACCCCAGCGTCTGAGACACCTAGACATGAAATGAGAAGAATGAGCACACTGCAGAGCTCTTGCATCTTTTAAATGACCATAATTTTTCAGAGGATACAATGGAGCCTGGAGAAAGAATAAATATGGCTCTCTTTAGAGCCAGTGACTATGTAAAAAAAAAAAAAAAAAAAAAAAGATATGTGCTAACATTTAGCCAATATATTCCTCACCATTGACTATTTTCCCTGTCCATTCTAAGACATTCATTATCAGATAGCTTCGCCCAAATGCTTTCATTCTACCATTTGTTGCAAGAGACGCATTGAAATGCCATCATCTCTTGTCCACGCTCACGATCAGATAAATGGGTGTGAGAAGCAGTTCTCCGTATAGAGAAAAGCTTTCATTACCATTTACTTTTGCTGGCATTTTTTTAAGGGGGAGAGGAAGCTAACATTATTCATACATTAAATCACAGCCTGAAGTGCAGCGCGAGAGAAGGCTCCCAAACTCGGCTGTGCATCACATCACAACACTGACATCTGTTGGCTACAAGTGTACTGGATCTTCTAGTCCTTCCCTTCCCTGCAGCTGCACAACGGCTCCTTCTAAACCAAATCTCTTCAGGGCCCTCAACCATTTAAGGTATGTTATGTCCTTCATTCCCGATAGATTGCAAACTTGTGTTCATAGTTTCTCATGTTAGCCTTCAACCCTCTCATGAAACAAGGCTTTATGCCATTTTGATTCTTTTCAAAAACCAAACGTTCGTGTATGTAACATACACACTAATCCAAACATAAGCTACAAAAATGAGAACTGTCCTTTTACTGATACAATTTTGAAACGTATGCCATGAGGACGATTACGCAAACATGTAATCTAGGGACCTGTATCTAAGCACATGGTTTAATGGCGTATACAATAAGAACACCTTGATCTTTCCTCTCCTGGATCTCCCGAGATTTCGAAGAATAGAGGGATTACCTCTAAACCCCCTTATTTAATACTATGGTTTTATCAATATCAATCAATATGTATCCATTTCTCTTTTTTTATGTTTATTTTTAATTTTTTTTTATTTCTAGGAGAGAGAGAGAGATAGCGTGAGCAGGGAGGGTCAGAGAGACAGGGAGTCACAGACTGAAACAGGCTCCAGGCTCTGAGCTGGCAGTCAGCACAGAGCCCGACGCAGGGCTCGAACCCACGAACCGTGAGATCATGACCTGAGCGAAAGTCGGACGCTTAACCGACTAAGCCACCCAGGCGCCCCAGTATGTATCCATTTCTATAGCTTTATCATAAAAACTGAACTGTTGCCCCACTTTCTGAATCAACACCCCATTCCAGCTCTCCCATTTCTACCAAATGCAGCATTATCCTCCCAGGCCCTTAACTGCAGTTGGGACACGGTGTCGTGGTGTCATGGCTGGCTCCCCTCCCTTCTCCCCTACAACATCCCTCATTCCTTCCCACAGCAGGAGGCCTGACCCCTCTTCTACTGCCTCTCACCTAGACAGAGAAAATAGAACGTTCTTCCTCTTCCATGATACCGATTACCATCTATGTACTGATGACTTCCATATCCCTCCTCCAGCCTAGACCTCTCCCCTGTACTCATGTAATCCACATAGTCCACAATGGGTCATCTTCACTCGGATATCCCCAGGTACCTGAAACTCTACATATCCAAAATCAAATTCCTATTCTTTCCTCTCTCCCTCACAAACTGCTCCCTCTCCTTTGTTCCTTATCTCTGATCACTGACTTCACTGTCCAACTCAAAAACCTTGGAGTTATCCACAAGTTTACCTGTCCCTCAGACAGCATATCCAATCAATCACAGAAGCTTAATTAATTCACCTGTTGATTCCAGCTCCTGGTTTACTCTTTATTTCATTCATGTCTCACCACCCCAACTGTAGCAGACATCATGGTCTAACATCTAAGATATGTACTCCTCCTCTGTAACATGGAATTATCACAGGGGAACAGCTATCCAGACAGAAACTATATTTTCTAAGCCCCTAGTATCTGGAAATGGGGAAGAGGGCATATGATTAGTTGTTGCCGGTGGAACAGAAGCTGATGTTACTTGTACTACTTAGCATTTACAAAGCAGATGTACATTCCCAAGGCTCTTTCCTCATCCACCAGCAGAATAGAGTGGACCGTTGGGTCTTGGAGGATGATGGGACCATGAGATAGAAGGAACCTAGATCTTTAAACGAGCACCTAGAACACTGTCTACCAGAATACCCATATCGGGCTCCGACACCGGTTGAAACAAACTTTCGTTGTTTTGAGCCACGGAGAGTTCTGGGCTTTATAGCATGAAAAGCACCGTCTGACACTGCCTAGTTCAGGGCACCATCATTTCTCCTCCAGGTTACAGCAGGTGCCTCTCAGCCAATCTGTGCCTTTAGCCTTGTCTGCGTGCCCCTCTTGCTTAGTATAAAAGCTCCGTGAAGGCAGAGGCTGGCCCCGCTTGCTCAGTGTGTCCCCATCAGGAGCATAGCACCCGGGACGCAGTAAAAATGACTAGGATCCTTTCTTCCCAATTTCTCCCTAACCCATGCTCTCCTCTCTTGGTTTCTATTACCTCATGCCCCATTTCCCTTTTATCCCAACACACACACACACACACACACACACACACACACACTCCCAAGCTTTGACTTGAGCCCTCCTTCTAGTCCTCACATCCCATTCTTTCCTACCAAGGCTCTTTCCTCCCAAGTCACTTACAGCTCAGCTTCTGTGAATTTTTACCTAACTTCACTAGGAATATTAAGCTATCATTTCTCTATCCTATTGCATTATGTACCTTGTCCTAGGCTTCCCTCGTGTGTGTCTGGCATGTGTTCTGTCCCATCCCCTGTGCTACTGGACACATTCCTCTGTTCACTCTTGCACAGAGCTCCTCAGCATGTGCTCAATAAATGCCACCACTGAATCCAATAATCTGCTTTATGTCATACTCTATGTAGCATCTTCTGGGATGCCTCTGGATCCAAACCTTTTTTTTTTCATATACTTGAATTAGAGGGATTTTAACAAATCCCACATAAATTCTACATAAATCTAAATTCTACATAAATCTAAAATGAAACACAGCATTTACAAATTAAAGCATCCCTCTGTTCCCTCCTTCATGACTATGTAGAAATAGATTGTTAGAGTATGAAATAGGCAATCAGGTCCAATGTATTGTTGTCATTAATAACAATCGTAAAACTTATTAATTTAATGTCTATTAAGCCAGTGCCTGGCCCACAGTGCATACAAGTTGCTTTCTTGCTGTTTCTGAGTTTTATCAACTTCTTCCTGAGCTTCCGTTCTTGAAAGAGCCTATAACTGAGGAAGGGGGTTATACTTGAGCCACCCAGAAGGCTCATTGCTGAGGCCTTCCAAAAGATGACGCCAGAACAGAGCTCGAGAAGAAGCACTAGGGGTGACTGAGTCTCAGAGAAGACTCTCCTATCTACCTTCATAGGGTGGCTGCTGGGAAGGGACAGGGAAATCCTGGCGATGTGATGCCCACACCATTGTCACCACCGTAATCCACCCAGTTCATACGCTCCACTCCTCACACAGCCTACACATCAATGTCTGACATGTGGTCGGTCAAATGACATGGGTCATCTTACACACTTGGAAGGTGTGCATCTGTCACTCCCAGTGTGGGGACACATGGGCCAGCCTGGGACCAAAATCCTTCCAAACTTTTCAGTTTAGCACCCCTCAAATACAGTTGTTAAAGCTTTCAGTAGTGCCTTACCATGCATTTGAAAAATTATTTTTCATTTATGAGCTGTACCTTATCACTCTGTGCAGCCACCATATATGTTACGCTGCACAAAAATAATTGATTACTTATGAGTGACAGAGTAATTGGCACTACCCTGGTTATTCAGCTATTTTTATGCATTATAATTACCAGCTTCAGTACACTAGACAGAATTTAATGTTCTTGAAAATTAATATTATTGAAGGACTTAATACAAAAGCATGTAATGTTCTTAAATTAAAAACTTGTCACACACTCTGATAGAGTCTCACATTGTTGGCTATTTATCAACATTTTGTTTTAATCGCTTCAAACCTTTTTATCAAGGTACAAAGCCTGGAGCTCCTGTCAGTTCAGTACAACTGAATTCTAGTAGCTCACAATCTGAATTAAAGTTCACAATAATAATGTTACATGTTTAATATTGTATTGAAGACCTAGAATCTTTTGCCTACTGACCTACATTACAGCTAGGAGTTCCTTGAAAGCAAAACAAAACAAAACAAAAATCTATATATGATTCTAATAAGTGTGTTAAGGCTGCCTGAAATGTATTCAATAATCAGAATAATATACAACAATGATGCCTGTGAACTCACTAGAAGAAATTCCATCTTCTGCACTGGGGCTAGCTGTAATTAAGGAAATAGACCCTGCCAAGATAAATGATGTGGTTTGTGAAGCTGGATGGGCTCCTAACTTAATGTCATCCTACCCAGGGTGAGAATACCAACATGGGATATCTTTCATTGTTTTGATTGTATAAAGGGAACACACACACCCTCTTTAAAGTGCCTTAATCCCTCAAAATGTTTATTACTTCATGAAACCTGCTGTTCTCTTCAGTGCTGTGATCAATTTCTTTGTTTACTCCAGTTTCCTTCTTTCCTCTTTTATTCTGTTTGCCTTTGTATTTGAACAGCACAAGAATTTTACACATTTCATTGAGTGTCATTCATCTAGGTGGGTCTTCACTCTGCCACAGTCCCCATCACCCCATAGGAAGGAACTGCCCTCTGAGTATGGCTTTCCTGACAGATTCACCTCTCTCCTGAATTCATATTCCCTCATCCTTCCTTCCCAATCCCATCGATCCTTTTTCTCTTCCTCAGCAGTTGGCCAACATATAGGATGACAGCGTGCTTAAATACTTCTTTTTTTGTTTATTTATTTTTGAAGGGAGGGGGAAGAGAGAGAGAGAGAGAGAGACTAGCTGGGGAGGGGCAGAGAGAGAGGGAAACACAGAATCCAAAGCAGTTTCCAGGCACAGAGCCTTACATGAGGCTCAAACCAACAAACTGCAAGATCATGACCTGAGCTGAAGTCGGAAGCTTAACTGACTGAGCCACCCAGGTGTCCCTAAATACTTAATTCTTAAGTGCTTATATAGTATATTCTAATATGAAAGTTATGTTTTACTCCTATGGCTCAGTGAATTGCTTTTTTTTTTTTTCCTGTTAGAAGTGCCTTAACAGAAAACTATTTCCCATCCCCAGCCTAGTAGCTTAACAGGTATGAATCAAAGAACCATAGAACATTTTAACATTATTAGTTTTAAGAAAATTAAAGTTAGAAAAGACATGGCTAGAATCAATTTTAAACCTGAAGCCAAAATTCTAATATTTCTTCACAATCACATTAATAGATTAACATAATTTCAAGTAATGGACTATATTGTTCTACTATACATCAGTTTAATAATCAAAGTGATATCTGCCAACTTGATTAACTCCCATAAGCTTGCATTAAAAATGCGTATTACCTCATACTATGTATAAAAAATCAAAATGGATTATAAACCTGAGATCTTAGCTCTTACTATAATTGATAAGAACTAAAAGTACATATTTCATTTTGAGGGAAATATAGGCATAAATCTTTGTGACCCTGGATTAGGAAATGGCTTCTTAGATATGACATGAAAAGCATAAGTGATATAAGAAAAACAGATAAATTGGAATTCACCAATATTAAAAACTTTGTGCTTTGGAGGACACCATCAAGAAAACAAAAAGACAACCCACGGAATGGGAGAAATATTTGTAAATTATATATCTGATAAGGGTCTACTATCCAGAATATATAAAGAACTCAACAGTCAACACAATTAAAAATGGGCAAAGGATGTGAATAGGCATTTCTCCAAAGATGATACAAAAATGGTCAATAAGCACATGATAAGGTGCTCAACACCATTAGTCATAAGGAAATACAAACCAAAACATTATGTGATACCACTTCACACCCACTAGGTTGTCTATAATCAAAAAGACAGACAACGACAAGTAGGGGAAAGATGTGGAAAAATTGAAGCCCCCAAACAGTGCTGGTGGGAATGTAAAACAGTGCAGCCACTTTGGAAAACAGTTTGCAGTTCCTCAACAATGTAAACATGGGAGTTACCATATGACCCAGCAATTCCACTCCTTGAATATGCCCGCGAAATATGAAACCATACATCCACACAGAAACTTGTACGTGACTGTTCATAGCAGCATTATTCACAATAACCAAGAAATGGAACACCCCAAATGTCCACTGATTGAAAAATGAATAAACAAAATGTAGTATATTCATACAATGGAATATTATTCAGCCATTAAAAGGCAACTAATTCATACTACAGCATGGATGAACCTTGAAAACATCATGCTAAGTGAAAGAAGCCAGACACAAAAGGCCACATATTGAATCATTCCATTTATTTAAAATGTGCAGACTAGGCAAATCCATAGAGACAGAGAGCAGATCAGTGGTTGCCAGTGGTTGATAGTAGTTCCACAACTCTGAATATACTAAAATCCACTGAATTGCCTATTTTTAAAGGGTGAACTTTATGATATGTAGATTATATCCCAACAAGCTGTTATTTCCTTGTAAGGGCTTATAGATATAATGTGCTTTGTGCTCTGATCACTAAAGGAGTTTGCAGAGATGGGAATGGGGAAGTTTCTAAGACCTAGAAGGGATAGAATTCCATTCCAGAACACCAGGTTCTTCACCTGGCCTTCCTCCTTTTTTCCTTCACTTAGTTAATTCAGAAAATCAGCAGTTTGTTGATGTTACTTGAACTAAATTAACTTCTCTTGACCTCAGTTTTCTTTTCTCAGGTATTCATCCAGAGTTAGAACCCAGACATTAAGAGTATCCGTACTGGAGTCAGAGCAGTTACTCTTTTCCTCCCAGCCCTACCAGATGGCAGACTTTGGTAGTATTGTTGAACTTTGCCAGGCCTCCTTTATCCTCACTGTAAAATGGGGATAATTTATACTCACCTCACAGACTGTAGAGAATGAAACAATATACATTGATTAGGATTGCTGACAGGGACTAAGCACTCTGCAGTTGCGGGTATTGGCTCAAAGGCTCATTCCAGTTCTTTTTTTTTTTTTTTTCTTTTTTCCTGAGAGAGAACAAGATAGGGGGTACAAGTGAGCCAGGGGCAGAGAGAGGGAGAGAGAGAATGGGTGGGGGGTGCAGAGAGAAAGAGAGAGTGAAGGAGAAGCAGGATTCATGCTCACCCAAGCAGAGCTCTTGCTCACTCAGAGGGGAGTCTGAGCTCACCCCATGTAGGACTCGAACTGGGATCCTGACAAACTCAAATCATGACCTGAGCTGAAGTCAGATGCTTAAGCCATCCAGGCAGTCCAGTTCTTTTTTTCTTTTTAAATTTATTTATTTTTGAGAGAGAGAGAAAGTGTAAGTGGGGGAAGGAGGGAGAGGGAGAGGAGGGGAGAAAGGGAGAGAGAGAAAGGGAGGGAGAGGCAGAGAAAATCCCAAGAAGGCTCCACACTGTGCAGAGTCCGAGGCTGGGCTTGAACCCACAAACCTTGAGATCATGACCTGAGTCAGAGTCAGATACTAAACCGACTGAGGAGCCACCCAGGCGCCCCTCATTCCAGTTCTAAAAGTCTCTGAGATATTAACAGAATTACAATTTAAGTAGTATATATAATAAAAAATAGTAATGCTACTTCAAATACTTGAGAAGGTTTTCATAATTCAATGAAGTATGAGGCAAAAAAGAGGGAACATATAGGAAGAGTTGTTTGCTCAGTCAATAGAATGTAAAACCTGTCATTTTTAGCATGCATAATTATAAACTGTAGTTCTAAAGAACTAATCAAATGAAAACTAAATAAGGGAGTTAATAGTAACAAAGACAGAATTATGACTTAAATTGATTTGACATAGAGCTTAAAATAATAAGAAAAAGCTGAGGTCCTCGTGTCATTCGGTCCAAAGACTGCCATGGCAACAGTGTGTATTTGATGCTTCTTTCCATCTTCCGTCAGTTGCCTGACTGCTCAGTTAAAGTAGAATTTCCATAATCCGGCTAGATTCTGGGCCACAACTTTCTTATCATACTGAAGATTGCTCCAGTGGGTCACACAAAGAAGGATGTACAAGTTTAAGTCTTATCTTTAGCCATGGTGACACTGTTCTCTCTGCCCCTTATGTTCTGAGTCAGAGAAAAGCGCTTTGATGATGGCATGGGGTTTTTTCCTACTAATTTGGATGCCTGGGTGCTTGAGATGCTGTTAGATTGTCAAGCAAACATTATTGTCATCATTTGCAAAATGACAAAATTACAGGGATGTCTCCACTGACTGCTTTGATGGACTGACTTCTAGCTCTCAAGGTGTCTTCCCTTTTCCTCAAGCAGTAATTTTATCTAAAAGTTAATTACCAACCATTAGCTCCCCTACTGAGCTAGAGTTGAGTGAGGAAAGAGAGGGAAATCATATAAGTTATCCTCAGTGCAGCCACTGATTTTTCTCGAAAAGAGAAAGAGAAGCAATACTAAGGGAAAGTCATAGTACCCACAACAAACTCCTGCAAGAAAAATCCCTTAGACCTCGCTGCAAGATAACATAGTCCTATTTCACTTTTAAAGGAATACGTGTCACACTAAGAAACAGCAGCCTGTTGATGAAATCTAGAGCCATTCAAATCCCTCCAAGTCTACGAACGTATCATAGAATAAAAAACATACTGGTGTTCATAGGTCAGCCCATCTGCGGTAGATTTGCCAACACGGGAGAGGGAGAGAGCTGATACACACTTGAGCTAATCCCTTTAAGACATATCAGGGCTTCTACAGCAAGCTTGTCCTTCACCTTCAAAGGTGCCCACGGGGTAAAATGACAATCCATGAACACAAACAAATGACACATTATCTTGAATCACAATTTTAAATAAATGAAAATGATACCATCCAACCAATCATTCCATAGTACCACCAACTGTTAAATTATGCAGGCCTCATCAAAACAGGTGACATGCACAATGACATTCAGAATAACGTTATTCAATTTTGATCTTGTTTTGCCATTTATGAGACTCCACAAATAATGCAACCTACCATGGGTTACCACTTTGTCAATCTAGAATATTGCATTTAAATCTGTGGGCTTTGTGATATAGACCCTTAACAGATAAATTGATTCAGAAAAGGGAACCAAAGGGCACCTGGATGGCTCAGTCAGTTAAGTGTCTGACTTCGGTTCAGGTCATGATCCCACGGTTCATGGGTTCAAGCCCCAAGTTGGGCTCTGTGCTGACAGCTCGAAGCATGGAGCCTGCGTCAGATTCTGTGTCTCCCTCTCTCTCTGCCCCTCCCCCGCTCGTGCTCTGTGTGTGTGTCTCTCTCTCTCAAAAATAAATATTTTAAGAGAAAGAACGAAAATAAATAAAAGGGAACCAAAACAAACTCTAGAACATTTAAGGTATATTAAAATAAAAATATTTGGCATTCAAATAGACCTACCACAAAACCTGTACATTTGCATAGTCTTTCTGAAAGGGAATGAACTCCAGAGCCAGATGAACTGGGTTTGAACTTTGGTTCTGCTAAGGTGCATGACTTTGGGCAGTTTAACTTCTCTGTGACTCAGTTTTCTTATCAGTAAAATGGGAATAGAAATAGCACCTATCTCATAGGCTTGTAAGGTAAATTAAATGAGTTAACATGAGTAAATCCTTAACAGTGT
Source organism: Crocuta crocuta (assembly GCF_008692635.1). Classification (NCBI taxonomy): domain Eukaryota; kingdom Metazoa; phylum Chordata; class Mammalia; order Carnivora; family Hyaenidae; genus Crocuta; species Crocuta crocuta. Next base: position 7,892,683 of record NW_027531005.1, on the reverse strand, counting down.
CTAGTGCAGGGGAAGAAGTACTACATAGGAGTTAGTTGCCATTATATCTATGGTACTAGAGGCGAGGGCTCCAGTAGGGCACTATTTTAGCATGAAAAACACAAGTGAGCCCCTTGGCTTGGCACTTCTGGATGCCTGGGCCCCCAAATCCAACCTGACTGATGATCTGAACCAACGAATGAGCCCTTCTATGAGCAATGTAAGGAGCTGTTCATGAGTTCTTTTTTGTCCAGATACCTTCAACTCTTGAACATCCAAGGGATGGGGAAGACCATGGTCTGGGTCAGCAAACCTTAACTAATGAAGAGATGCCCTGACAAGACCACCCATGATTACCACGCTGCAGAAGTTGTGATTCGACTCTACCTACCCGTGATAACACTTAGGAAGCAGTTTTGCCAGGTCAGAAAGCACTTCATGATCCAATCATTATTATGAGCATTTGTTATCCCTATACTACAGGGGTGTAGACCTAGAAGAATATCGAGTTGAACTTGCATCAACTATATCCTAGTAATAGTCTCTTTTTTTTTTTCTAGGAGAGAGAAAGAGAGAGAGACAGCGTGAGCAGGGGAGGGTCAGAGAGAGAGGGAGATACAGACTCTGAAATAGGCTCCAGGCTCTGAGCTGGCAGTCAGCACAGAGCCCGATGCGGGGCTCGAACCCACGAACCGCAAGATCATGACCTAAGCGAAAGTCGGACGCTTAACCTACTAAGCCACCCAGGCACCCCAGTCTCTCTCTTTTTTTTTTTTTAACTAAATATCCTTGATGTGAGCATTCTTACTTACAACTTGGCTTTGTTGTTGTTATTGTTGTTGCTGTTTCCAGTTCATTGCATCCTCTTTTTCTATGTTTCTCATCCAGCCCCTCAGAGGGTTCTTCCCAACTCACTACACAGGCTGACTACCCTCTGAACGTAGAACCCCAAAATCAAATATTCAGACCCAGCAAGCGCTGAAATAGTAGTTCCCAACATTTTCACCTCCTTTGATTTTCTTTCACCAAAAGAAATGTTTTAGAAGACTTTATCTACTGAAATGCAATCATTGGCTCTCCATGCACTTGCTGAAGGATCGCTGAGTTGTTTCCAATGTTTAGCTATTACAAATAAAGCTGTTATGAACATTTGTGAACAGCTTTTTGTGTGAACATAAGTTTTCATTTCTCTGGGATAAATGTTAAGGAGTGCAATTGCGTGGGTATATGGTAGATGCATGTTTCATTTTATAAAAAACTTCCACACTGTCTTCCGGGGTGGCTGTACCATTTTACATTCCCACACATGACATACGAGTGATCCATTTTCTCTACATCCTCACCAGCATTTGGTGGCATCATTATTTTTCATTATAGCCATTCTGATAGGCCTATAGCAATAGCTCACTTTGGTTTAAATTTGCATATCCCCAATGACTAGTGATGTTGAACATGTTATCGTGTGCTTATTTGCCATCTGTATGTCCTCTTCAATGAAATGTCTTTTGCCCGTTTTCTAATTGCACTGTTTGGTTTTGACTATTGAATCTTGAAAATTCTTTATATATTCTAGATGCTAGCAGTCTTCTATCAAATATGTGGTTTGCAAATATTTTCTCCCAGTCTGTATCTTATCTTTTCATCTGCTTCACACGGTCTTTCACAAAGCAAAAGTGTTTCATTGAGTGAGGTCCAATTTATCAAATTTTCCTTCCATGTATGTGTCAAGCTTGACAACCCTACAGCAGGGGTCATTACACTAGAACTAAGGGGACCACCAGCTCACCCAGGTTTATCCAGGACTTTCCCAGGTTTAGCACCAAAAGTCCCACGTCCTAGGAAACCCCTCAGTCTTGGACAAACTGGGACAGTCGATCTTTCAAACTAGAGCCGATGGAGTCCTGCCCCTCTTTTGCATCAACGCAGCCTCAGCTGAGAGTGGAGGGACCAGTGCCAGAGAGACACCCATCCCAGGACTGAGAATCAGGATGGGAGATCACTGACAGATGAGTAGCTATGATCCCATAAAGTTCTGAAGGGCACACATGGTAAATTTGCCATTTCCTCTCTCACCACAATGGGCATGATATTCTGGAAAGGCAGGCTAGCAGGGAAAGAGAGTTCTCCTTACACAGTCATCCCACTGTGTTCCCCTAGCTTTGGAGTCTGTACTTGAGGTGGCTCTTGGCAGAGTCCCACCCACATCGTTCTAGTTCATCCAGTTCGACACTTTGGGCCAAGGATGCCCAATCCTGGGCGTACTAGATTCCCCCGAAAAGCACTTGAAAAATGCTGATGACTGAGCCCCATCCCAGACCGGGTTAAACGTGCTTCTCTCCAAGTGGGAGTGGGGCTCGGGTCAATATTAGTCACAGCAACTCCCGAAGTGATTCCAGTATGCAGCTGGGGTGAGGCTCCTGGGATGCAAACTGCTTGTGGACAGGGATGAGGGCACCCACGGCACCCAGCACAGTGCCTGCACACAGCCGGCATCCAATATACATTTCAGAAGTTTTTTAAATGAGCAAATAATATAGAAACGATCAAAGACTGGGTCCAAATATCATTTACTTTGTCTCTCCTGCTTATAATAGAAGGACCAAATGAGGTGCAAGATAAACTGTAGGATAAGCCTCCCTAAAACTAGACTGTCTCCAAGCCCTTCCCAATCTTCCAAAAAGTTACTCGAGTTGAAAAGTTAAGAAATCCCTAACTGCCTCAAGGGGCATTTTTACAGATGGAAAATTAGGCTGTGGGACCATGAGAGCTGTACCTCATCTCTGTGTGAGTTAAAAATCCAACCTAGGCAGGGGCGCCTGGGTGGCTTAGTCAGTTGGGCATCCGACTTCAGCTTAGGTCATGATCTTGGAGTCCCGCATCAGGCTCTGTGCTGACTGCCAGCTCAGAGCCTGGAGCCTGTTTCAGATCCTGTCTCCCTCTCTCTGACCCTCCCCTGCTCACGCCGTGAGTGTGTGTGTGTGTGTGTGTGTGTGTGTGTGTCTCCGAAATAAATAAAACATTAAAAAGAAATTATTAAAAAAAAATCAGCATCACCAGGGAGCTTGTTAGAAATGCAGATTTTCAGGCCCCTTCTCAGAGTAACAGAAACACAATGTGCTTTTTAACAAGACCCCAGGTCATTCACAGCTCCTTAAAGTTTGAGAAGCACCATCTAAGCCACGCGGCTGAGAAGTCCTGTGGAAGAGAATCAGCTGGCTGCGCTCGGCCCCTGGGAGAATTGGGAGAATGTTCGAAGGGAAGAGACCACACCCTCAGAGGAGGTTGGGGGAAGGGGTGGAGCCACACCCAAAGGCCAAATCTCAGAACTTTTTGACCTTTACAAAAGCCCCAATGCATCTAAGAACTTGAATCCTTAACTCACAAAGTCTAAACTTTGAGCAGGTAAACTGACACAGACGAGAACTACCTGTAGATACCGAACAGCATGTTTATGGATCTGACTGAATTTAGGGCCGTGATCTGTTACTAAGTACCATCCTGAGATGGATCAAAGAATGTGGCCCTGTCTGTGAATTACCCTGCCAAACTCTTTGGGGTTTGCTCAGGGAGGCAGGGTGGGTGGGCCTCCTCGCTCCCTCCCCCACGTGGCCAGAGTTTTATAATTCCCACGTGACGTCCACTGTGCTTGGCAATCCCTTCCCCCTCACCGAGATCCTTTAGAAACCCTCTCTAGTAACTCCCCCAACTAGAAGTTAATCAGCCTACGGGCATCCTCACCAGTATTTACAGTGGGAAGGCATTATTTTCGTCATTTACTTCATCCTAAAAGCAGCCCTCTGTGGGGTTTGCAGATGGAAAGAAGTGGCTGTGGTTCTTTTCTTTTGTATAGCAAGGGGACTTACACCTGCGAGGACATTTTCTTTGCAAATTCTAGATAACTTTATGCAATATTCTCCAGATTCTAATATCACATATGTGTCCTTCCCTGCAGAGACAATAGCTGAAGTTCACGGAGAACAGCCCCCGAATCAGGGTGAACATCAAGGGAAAAGCTAAAGCCTCAACTCACTCCATGCGCAGCACCTCTCTGCCCACAGGGTCACCTGACCGTAGCTACACACACACACACACACACACACACACACACAGAAGCACAGAACGGGAGCTCTCGGCCAGAGAGTGTGTCGAAATAATTATGCTCTGCCCTCGATGAAACTGCTTAAACTACTTTCTGCTTTACAACATCATACACAGAAAACATTTTTCATGCCTGCGCCGTGGCCCGAGGCAGTTTCTGCATTCTGCATCAGGAGGAAATTGATTAATGTGAATGTTTTAGCTGTGGTTGTTGTTTGTGTATAAACTTTTGTTAAAACAAGTACGGCAGAATAAATGACCTTTATGTAGACACCTATTAAGGCACTAAAAGGCTTGGCTACATTCATCTGAGACGCGTACACATAACGAGTGGAACAATGAGGGGATCAGCAGCTGCAAGGGGTTGAATTGAATTCTTCAACAATAGAAAAGTTTTTCAGACCCAAATACCAGCAATCAAAGAGAATTTTTGCAGATAATCCGAGAGAAAGAAAATAATAAAATAAAAAAAATGCTAGCCAACTTTGCTTGCATTTAGCAAGTTAGCATAAGGTTGCCGTCTGAAACTTGTCAGCTTAAGACAGACCGAACCACCATTCTTTTGCCCAACTGCAGTATTCAGAACTGTTTCCCCAAATAATCCCAGATGGCATGCCACAAAATTTCAATTCATTTTAAAAGCTTTCTTTGCTGTTATTATGTGATTGAAAGTGCAAAAGCAAGTTGCCATTCTCATGGCACTATTTGCATTGGCTATTATCCCCTAAAATCCCCTTTAAACAGCTACATTGTCAGCCCATAGGCCTCATTTAGAACTACAAAAAAGCCCAGATTAATTCGATCAAAGAAAGAGCCAAGTACAAAATGCACTTTTCAAACTGTATCAGAGTGGGTTCGCTTTACAGATCGCTTCGGGGCAAGAACCGCAGGGGAAAGAAAGCCCTGAAAATAGAGCTTGGTTCCTAAGCGAAATAACTAGGTTTGGCTCCTTCTCTGATTTATTGGGGCACCTCAAGGCGAAATCTCCAATTAAAAATTCTTAGAGGGAAAGATATTTAAATATAAATGCTGAAACAGACCCCCGCAAACCGCAGCGTCACATGCGTACCCCTGGCTTTCGGCCACCATTCTTCGCAGGCGGTTCGTAGCCTTGCCTGGGTAACCTGGTTAGTAGGAGGCTTTTCTCTAGTCGCAGACACCACATTCAGCCAGAGAACTTTGCACTTGTAAACATTTATGTCGGCCTCTTCTCACCCCATCCCCAGAGGAAATGTTTTAAGTTACCGCAAGAAAAGAAACTGCTGGAAAAC
>NW_027531005.1:7829269-7887249 GCF_008692635.1 Crocuta crocuta | reverse complement strand
GAAAGTGATGGACAACATTTCTTTTTACAAAACAAAACCTGCTAAAGATTCCGGTCGAATTCCGGGATTAGAAGCATGCTGCCGGCGCCCTTCCACAGCCAGGCTGACGGGGCTGTCTCACCTGGGGGTCTGGAGGTGGGGGAGAAGGCTGGGGTGAGCCAGGCTGGAGTTTGGGTCTCTTAGGGACGCTCCATTAGTTTCCTAGGCGGGGTGAGCGGCGTCCGTTTCCACTGGAGATGGTGCGGCCGGCCAGCTCCCTCCCTCTCGGCCCGAAGCTGCTCCCTTCAGCCGCGGCTTTTGTGCGCCGAGAACATTTTACTGGGGAGGGAAGGGCTGCCCGGAGGTAGGGCCGCTGGACGCGCGGGCAGCGAGACGTGCCGGTGCCTCTTCAGCGACGGAGCAGAGCCGGGAGAGTGCTGCAAACACAGGCAGCTGCAATAAATATCAAAGTCATTTGCTGGAGGGAGGAACCCGGGAGGATTTCAGCCGGTCGTGTGGGTTCAAGCTTTTGCTCCGGGAGGGACGAACTCAAAAGTCCTGAGTTGTCTGCTGTTTCCCCAAACCCACCCTGGAAACAAAAGAACATCGTGCTGCTGTGATCACATCTCATTTGTAATGTTTAGAAAGGGCACGCTTACCAAGAAGCTCCAACCATAAAACAGCAGCCCTGAACTTCCTGGTCGCATGCTCAGCTAGAAATGCGCAGGGCTGTTGAGTTACTCACTTTGCTCAGAGGTGTTCACCACCCCCAACAACCAAATCCTCATCCTCCTGAGAATTCTCTGGAGGAAACAAATATGGATAGAAAACTGTAAATTTGGATGTTATTCCGCCCCCAATCCCTGAAGTCGGGCAAACAGAGAAAGAAGTAAATGGTGAACACATATACGGGAAAGAAAATATAGAATCAAGTTGTTTTCTGTGAAGGAAAACCTTCCATCTTCCTCCCCAAATCTTCAAAACAAATTATTCAAACTCACTCCCTGGTGGTCCGAACTTTTAACTACAGCCATACAGTATAAAGAAAACAGTTCTGGCTTTTTCAGATCTGGACAAACCTGAAACTCTGCAAACCTAAAGGTAGAGAGGAAAGACCACTATATGGATTCCTGATGAGACAAATTGAATCACTGTGAGAAAACACACCCACAGTAATTTCTTTCTAGTGAATTTCAGTAGCCTGTTAACTAGTTGGAATGGGAATGTTTCTAGACCCTAAATGAAAACACAATACTTCCCTTGGTGGTAAAGCTGTGTTTGATAATGAGTCAAGAATATTCCAAGCAAAATAAAAAAGGAAGATCAGCCCCCTCCTCAGCCCCCTCCTCGTTAGCACCACTGCCAGTGTTCTAAGACCCAAGGTGATCCAATCAGAATTTACAAGAACATTGTTTAAGGCAAATCCTTGGGGCTATTTCTTTTTAGGAGGCCAGGAGAATAAAGGAACAGGTGTTAGGGTATATTGTAAAAGTTTCCACTCTCTATTAGAAGATCTGAATTCTGGTCCTGGTTTTGCCTCTGACTAATGAAATGACCTTGGCTTAGGTGCTTTCCCTCTGTAGATCTTACTTTTCTCATCCATAAAATAAGGCTAAACTAGATGATTACCAAGGGCCATCCCAGAAATAATATCAGAGTGATGAGAGCATTCCTATGGAGAATGCTGACAACAATAATTACAATAGGTCTAAAATTAGTTTCTCATGTTATTTGCTTTCTATGTAACAATAGCTTCACTGGCATAGGTTGGGGCTTGAAAGATTTCCTCTTAGTCTTCTAAAGGCTCCTATGCTATGCATAGGAATTAACTTCAGGGAGATCCATTTGAAATCAGCCACAGAGTTTCTGGCAGTTGCCTGCCCCACTGATCTGCAGTCTGAATTCTCCATAGGGAAGCCAACTAGACCTATTTGGCTATGGGGCCCCAGCTGTTACTCCTCTAGAAACAGTTTACAAATTTTATTCAGTCAGATGANAGCACTGAGTGTTATGTGGAAACTAATTTGACAATAAACTATTAAAAAAAAACAAACAGGATGCCATTTAAAAAAAATTACTGAGGCGCCTGAGTGGATCAGTCAGTTAACCATGTGAGTCTCAATCTCAGCTCAGGTCTTGATCTCAAGGTTGTGAGTTCAGTCCTGGCACTGGCTCCACGCTGGGCGTGAAGCCTAACTAGAAAAGGCAGGGCAGGAGGAGAGGGCACGTCTAGGTGGCTTGTGATTTCAGCTTAGGTCGTGGTATCACTGTTGTGTGATCGAGTCCCGCATCAGCCTCCATGCTGAGCATAGAGCCTGCTTGGGATTCTCTCCCTCTCTCTCTAGCTGCCTCTCCCCAAAATGTACACGTGCACTCTCTGTCTCTCATAATAAATAAACATTAAAAAATCATTTGACAAATATATCTCTTAAATGGGTGTTTATAAAGGGGAAATCTTGGTTTCGTCATAAATTCTTCCATTACAGGTATTGCTATCCATGTAGTCATTCAGGAAATACTTATTGAGTGCCCACTTTGCAACGAGCACTAAAGCACTACTCTACGTTCCATAAACACAAGAGTGAAAAAGAATAAGTTCTGTGTGCCTGGGTGGCTCAGTTTGTTAAGTGTCTGACTGTTTTGGTTTAGGTCGTGATCTCCCAGTTTCATCAGTTTAAGCCCCACATCAGGCTCTGTGCTGGCAGCACGGAGCCTGCTTGGGATTCTCTCTCTCCCTCTCTCTCTGCCCCTGCCTCACTTATGCTATCTCTGTCTCTCTCAGAATAAATAAACACACTTAACACATTTTTTTTAAAGAGTGAAAAAGAATAAGATCTCTGCTTTTCACATTCTAATGGGGGGGGTTGCAAGAGGGAGCAAATAAACAAAAATAAGATCCGCCTAGGGTGGTGGGAGAGGAACCAGGTGGGCCCCACTGCATAGGCGGACTCTTCAGAAGAACTAGCCATGCACTGCTCTGGGAGGAAAGCAGTCCAAGCAGAGGGAAGAACTAGGGGCAGAAGAAAGCCAGTGTGGCTGGAATGCAGTGGTGGAGGAAGTGAGTGGTATGAAATAAAGTCAGAGGGATAGGCAGGAACCCGCCCACGTACATGATTGGATTTTATGCTAATTATAGGAGGGAACATCTCAGAGAGTTTTAAGCAGGGTAGTGACACTATGTTCCATTTTTAGAAAGTACTCCTGCCCTGTGAAGAACGATGGAGCAGGCATAAAAAGGGAGGTTACTTCAATAATACAAGTAAAGTTAAAAATGGCTTCAACTGGGAAGTAGTGGTGAAGTGAGCATATTCAAGATATGCCTTGGTAGACTTGTTACTGGAGCAAATGGAGAGGAGTCAAGGGAGAGGTCACCGAGGGAAAAAGAAGAACAAATGTAACTTCAAGATGTGAAAATTGAGCAACTCAGTGGGGGAGAAGCAAGTCTAGTGGGGTGGCAGGAATTACAGATTCCAGTATGGCAACTCTAAGTTTCAGGCACCCTATTCAATGTGTATGTGGCCAAGATCGAGTAGGCGGTTGAACATGTGAGTTAGGAGGTTCAGGGAAAGGTCAGGGCTGCCATAAGATCTGCAAGTCACTGCGATAGGGTAAATGACAACATAGTCAATTATTCTGATTAAGACCCTTCCTCTCACCGATAAATGTAGCAGAAGCTCTCCAACCCAATTCATCTGGGATTTGCAGTCAGTTAATAAATCAAATACTTCTTTCATGTTTTGCTTCAGCGTTCTTGGCCTAACTGAATCCAGGGACTTTGGTCACCTATTCTGGCCCAGCTGCCACAATTTGACAGGGCCTTGTGTCCACGCCCCCACGTCTCTCACTTCCACCTCCAGGTTTTTCTGGAGGGAAGACCCGCCCACGTGTATTTATATTGTCCACATATGTGCAATTGGGAAGCGCGAGGAAATCAATGCCCTATGGGGTAAGTTTTTGATTGAAGCAAAATGGCAGCTGACAGATAAATTCTTCCTTCCATCAAACTCTATATAAACTGACCTGAAAACAAAACACAACATAACAAAGCCTGTCAGAAAATGATCTCACAAGATTGAGAAATCATTCTTTTTTTAAAAAAAGATTTTAACTAATCTCTACACCCAATGTGGGGTTCGACTCACAACCCTGAGATCAAAAGTCACATGCATGAATTAGTCCTCACCAAGACTGATGTAGCTAATACCACTGCTGAATGCTCAATCAGCTAACAGCCGATACTGACTGAAATATTTGTTAACATAACACTATTCTTCAAGGAATTACACTTTGTCACCTATGCTAGATGGGGAACAGTAGTCTTTCCAGATTTTGACATCAGCTTGAGTTAGGATTTGCTTTTCCTCTCCACAATGCCTCCAACATGCTCCAATGCTGTCCAGGGTTTACAAATGTCTATTCCATTGACATTATATTACATATAACATTGCCTTGGTCCAAGGGACCCACTTGATAGAAAAGAAAGTGTAACTAGGGACACATGACCGTGGACTCCACTGTCTCACCATATGCCTCATCACTCTGACACATTTAGGCCAATAATGTAAAGGCACAGGGCAGAGGGCAGCGATAGGGCTGGGAAGCAGGCCACTGAGAACCCATCTCAGGGAATCAGGGAAAAGAGGAGACAGGACATCTTGTAAGCAGAAACCCCCAGCCCCCATGCACATGCTCCATTGTCCCTCAAATTCTCTTACAAAATACACATTCAGAGATAAAACTATTAAATTTCAACGGGGTGCCTGGGTGGCTTAGTTAGTTGAGCTTCCAACTTTGGCTCAGGTCATGATCTCATGGCTAGTGGGTTCAGGCCCCTCGTCTGGCTCTGTGCTGACAGCTCAGAGCCTGGAGTCTTTTTCGGATTCTAGGTCTCCATCTCTCTCTGCCCCTCCCCCACTCACGCTCCATCTCTCTCTGTCTCTCAAAAAATAAGAAACATTAAAAAAAAAAAAGAATTTCAAGACAACAACTACAGAACATTAAACCCCAGGAGTCAGGAGTCAGCCCCCTCCTGAGCTTGGGGTCCTGTGTGACTTCTTCGTCACACGCCCAAGAAGCCAACCGTAGTGCCCATACATGTCTAAATGACAGTGTGAGAAAATTAATACTCCGTAGAGGAAATTTTTAACCAATGAGTGTGGAAAGCAGCAAGTATATTCTTCTCCCTCTTTTCACTAGCCGTGCTGTCCCAAAAAGCAGCCATTTATATAGTGTCTCAGAAAATAGTCCTGTAATGGGGCGCCTGGGTGGCTCAGTCAGTTAAGCGTCTGACTTTGACTCAGGTCATGATCTCACAGCTGGTGAGTTCGAGCCCCACATTGAGCTCTGTGCTGACAGCTCAGAGCCTGAAGCCTGCTTCGGATTCTGTGTCTCCCTCTCTCTCTGCCCCTCTCTCACCACTGCTCATTCTCTCTATATATCTATCTAAAATAAATAAACATTAAAAATTAAAAAAAAAAAGAAAGAAAACAGTCCTGTAAGATCAAGCAATCGGTCAAACTTGATTGTTAAGTGCAGGCCAGCTCAGTTTGGCATTTTCATATTCTCTCCCTCCTTCCTTGCCTCACTCCCCTTTTCTTCATCCTGCCTGGATTATATTCCTGAGTAAAGCAATATAGCACATGAGCCATCTATTTCTACAAGCTCTGCATTCTGGGTGACTCAGGCTAAGACAATTAGTTCACTCAAAAAGCAAGCAGGGAACATGCTTCACATTTAAACATTAGTTTTCATTTAGTTTTAAACATTTAGTTTTCATTTAAAACATTATTTCAATTTAAAACGTTCGAGCGTGCATTCCTTTGCCGCTTCTCCGAAGGTTTTTGTGTTTGTAAAGACTGGATCCACAGATTGAAGTCCTATTTTGTTTTTATTGACTAAATCATAACCAACGCACCTGTTTACAACACATGGCCTTAGTTTATTTAAAGTAAAACAATGATTTAAAGACCCTGTTAAAGCAACTTAAAGGTAAAATTTCTCTAAACTTTTACAGATTCTTTTTTCTGGTCTCAACAGTTGCCCCCCAACCAAACATTATTTTTGTGAGCGCCTATATTAAGTCCATCCAAAACCATTCGGGTTGGCTTCATAGTAACAATCCTTTTTTCAACTACTTTTCCATAGGTTGATGTGGCATTTAATTAAATTATAATCACAAGTACATTCCGTATAAACAAATTGACATCGTTACAATTGAAAAGACAATCAAAAATACAAATACACACGTTATTCCTGGTAGCATTCAGCTCTCCCTACAAGGATGGAAAACTGTGGTATCCTCAGATCAGCATCAGAGTGTATCCCCAGACCAATAGCATCAGTGTCGCTTGGGAACCAGTTAGAAATGCAAACTTCTCAGGGTGCCTGGGTGGCTCAGTGGGTTAAGCGTCCCACTTCAGCTCAGGTCATGATCTCACGGTTCTGTGGGCTCAAGCCCCACGTCCGGCTCTGTGCTAACAGCTCAGAGCCTGGAGCCTGCTTTGAATTCTGTGCCTCCCTCTTTCTGCTCCTCCCCTGCTCTCTCTCTGTCCCTCACAAATAAATAAATGTTAAACAAAAATTTAAGAAATGCAAAATTCTCAGGCCATCCCAAACCAACTGATTCAGAAACTCTGAGAGTGGAGCTCAGTAATTAGTCTTAAGCCCTCCAGCTGATTCTGAGCACAGGTAAGTTTGAGAAGCATCGTCCTGGAGTACATAGTACCTGGGAGCCTTCACGTGATGGACAACAAGTGGAGTGAGCCCTTAATTTAACAAGGTAGTTAATTGGAGGTCAGTTAAAGAACTTCTATTGTGCCTTAGTTAGCCCCAGGTTTGGCTTTCATATAAATAAAAACCAAAACAGCAGTGGTTTGTGTGCATATAGTGAACACCACTGAAATATACATTTAAAAATGGTTAAGACAGGAAATTTTATTTCACTTTTTGACCACAATTTTAAAATGATTGAATGCATTAATTAAAATTTTAAAAACAGTAGCTTGAGCAAATTAGGGATTTATTTTTCTTCCATCTAGAAGAAATCTAGAAGTAGACAATCTAGGAGCACCTTGGTGGTTCAGTGAGTTGAGCATTCAACTCTTGATTTCAGCTCAGATCATGATCCCAGGACTGTGGGATCGAGTCCCATGCTGGGCTCCTCTGTTCTCTCTTATGCTCTCTCTCTCTCTCTGTCTGAGAGTGGACAATTCATTACATATATGACACTCCACTAAGTAACCAAGGACCCAAGGTGTGTTGCAGCTCACTCTCCACCATCCCTAGTGTGGGGCCCTCCTCCTCATAGTCTAAGAAGGGCTGCCAGAGCTTCAGCCACTGCATATCCATTCCAGGCAGCAGAATGGAGCAAAGGAAAGGACAGAGGTACTTACCCCCTTTAAAAAGAGCCTTTGGGGCACCTGGGTGGCTCAGTCCGTTAAGTGTCCGACTTCAGCTTAGGTCATGATCTCATGGTTCATGGGTTCAAGACCCACGTCGGGCTCTTTGCTGACAGCTAGCTCAGAGCCTGGAGCCTGTTTCAGATTCTGTGTCTCCCTCTCTCTCTGTCCCTCCCCCACTAGCACATACTCTCTCTCTCTCAAAAATAAGCATTATAATGTGTTTTTTTTAAATATTTTTTATTTATTTCTAGGAGAGAGAGACAGCGTGAGCAGGGGAGGGTCAGAGAGAGAGGGAGTCACAGACTGAAACAAGCTCCAGGCTCTGAGCTGGCAGTCAGCACAGAGCCCGACGCGGGGCTCGAACCCACGAACCGTGAGATCATGACCTAAGCGAAAGTCAGATGGTCAACCAACTGAGCCACCCAGGTGCCCCCAAAAATAAGCATTAAAAAACATTTTTTTAAAAAAGAGACTTTGGGGCACCTGCGGTGGCTCAGTCCATTAAGTGTCCGACTTCAGCTCAGGTCATGATCTCATGGTTTGTGGGTTCAAGCCCTGCATAGTGGAGCCCACTTAAGATTCTGTGTCTCCATCTCTCTTTGCCCCTCCCGTGCTCGACTCGATACTCTCTCTCTCACTCTCAAAAACAAATAAACATTTAAAAATCCTAAAAGCAATCCCAAACAATACTTCATTTCAACATTTCCTTAGTAGTAGTCACATGGTCTCACATAGCTGCAACAGACCTTAGCAAATGTCTTTGAGCTTGAGGCCCAATGTGCCCACTTAGATATTGAGATGCTATTACTAAGGGAGAAGAGGAGAATAAATATTGGAAGACAATCAGCAGACTCTATCACATATCACAACTGTAAAATCATGCCAGACATTACCCAAACCTCAAATGAAGAAATCTCTCATAGAAACATTTCTAGACATTGCTGTAGTAAAAATATACATGAATTCAGGTTTCTTTTGAGAAATAAAAATTCTCATTTTTCATGAGATTGTAAAAGGGAAAAAGAGGAAAGAAAAACACCTTCCCCAAGGCCTATTACATGCCAACTACGGTGCCTTCCTATCTGTCCTCTCATTGATGGTCTACCAGCCAGCATGGCAGGGAGTCTCACTTTCTGTAACAGGATGGGTTAGATTTGATGCAGTTAAGAAGAAAACTCACTGGCCACGTTTTGGGAGGGAATTGGGAAGTAAAGGAATCATACAAGAGTTTCTTTAGGTTAAAGCAGCGACATGACCATGCCCAACTTCTAGCAGGTGACCAAGGCCCAGGAGATCTGGAAGCGTCAGTTAGGAATGGGCCAAGGTAAGAAAGAAGCTCCTTGACACCAGAACTGGTGTCTCCCTGTGTGGCAATTAGCATCTGGCCCACATCCTCACACATCCAAGGAGCCTAATAAATATTTAAGTTGAATTGTTTGTAACTGTAAGTTTAAAAATCCGCGCCCCACCCCCCAATCTCTCATGTGAGCTTCAGTCATCTTTCTAGAACTACTCTTGTCTCAAAACAATTAGCTGCTGCAGGCTTTTATTCTTAGAATTCATCCAGGTAATGAAAAAGTAAGAAATGGCTGAAAATGAGGTTCTGCCCCAGTCTGTCCACACTGCCGGCTGCCCCGGGGGTGTGAGAGAACTCCCCCAGACGCGTGGGTACCAGCCCTCTAGTGAGGAAGCATTTACTTTGATTTTCAGGCTGCAGTACAATTTGACGTGTCAAAATTCTGCCTGCCCTTTTACAAGGCAGTAATAACAGATGTAGCTATGGGAATTACATTTTTCCGATGATTAGATTGTATAGCGAACTAATCACTTTTGCTTTTATGAAGAATAAAATGCACCACCACACAGCTGGAGTTGTTATTAGCGATTGTCAACTAAATAATTTAAGCGGTGCTGTTTACGTAAGTCCCTAATTACTGCTGGGATTTGTACAGTGATATAGAATTAATGATCTTTTCTGTCATATCTCTTCTGTAATGTGATGACTTTTGTGAGCTTCCGCCTTCTAATTGCATAAAACAAGGAAAGCACCCTGTTAAGGAAAAATAGGTAACTAAACACTGGTGAGTCAAAACCCACCTAATTAAGACATGAGTGCCATAGTGGAGCCCAGAGCTGCTCAGGGGCACACTTCTAATCATTACTGGATGTCTCAGAAACAAACTGTGCATTCATATACCAAGGGAAATGGCCAGCATCATGTATCCAAGCATCTTCATATATATATTCCTCTGCCTCTAGAGTCAGGATTTTATCATGTTTAGCAATGGGATACTGGACTTGGATAACTTTGTACCACATTTGGAAATAAACCTTATTATGTGGGTTCTCCTCCCATCTCTCAACTCCCCAGCCCACTTTTGAATTCACCAACCCTTTAAGGTTTTGTTTTAACAGCCCTTGGACCATTGCAGAATTCTGATATTTCTTATGATTTCACGGAGGTATTTGCTGGCCTCGACTCTGACCTATGGCAGCTAATGCAAGCGATGAGGGAGTACAGAGAGAAGTGTGATAGTCCCAGGCTCAGAACCATGGCTCACAAGAGAAGTCTAGGCTCATCAGCCTGCTGGGTATACCAAGAGCAAGGCCAGAAAGACATCATTTCAGGGAAGAAGGGCAAAACTTACCTGCACAGAGGAGGATGAAGACAGGAAAAAAGTACTTTTCCATCCACTTAAGAGACTTCAAAGGTCTCAGCCTGGCTTGAAGGCAACACCAGGTGACCAAGAAGAATGGCCTCTTAGTTGGGGCTAAGATCTGAAAAGTGGGGAGACGAGGGTGGCTGGAAGGAATTATTAAATGCATTATACGTTAGCCTATGATTCCTTTAAATGTATATTTTGTATCCTAAAATCCTTTTGTATCATAATAAAAGTTAATATAGACAAGTTTTGACAGTCTATTGATTGGGTAATTCCTACACTCGTACCAATTGTGATTCTGCGTGTGTGTGTCTATGTGTGTGTGTGTGTGTGTGTTTTACTTCCTTCAAAACTGTTCAACACCTTTTAAATCTTCACTGAAAAGTCTTTATGAATTCTTCATTTCACAAGAGGGGCGTCTGTGGTTCTAGGCAAGGGAAGAGACACCTCAAATGGTCCTTAGAACACCCTGAGTCACAAGTGACTGGTACAGCTAGGTGGAAACCCTGCATTGGTTATCTGAAGCTGGAGCTCAAGGAAGGGTTCAGAACTGGAACACAGCTCTTAAGGGTTACATGGTGGTGGTGGTGGCAATTAAAGCTAGGAAACTGGATGGTTCCTCAAGAGAGTTGTGGAGTGATGAGAGAACTTCAAATACAGAACTCAAGTCAACAGCAACATTTTCTAGTGAGTGAGGGAGACAATTAAGTCACAGAGGTAAGAAGAGAGGAAGTCACAGGAGAAAGAAGGAAGAAGACTTCTTGCTCTCTAGGAGAGAAGTTTGGGGAAGAGATGGTTCATAGTGTCAGAGACTGTGGCCACACTATGAGCATAGGGCGGTCAGAGACCACAATGGTCAAGCAGATCAAGGATCTGGAAAGAGAGGCATTCCTGGTTGAAGGTGCAGGATAGTTAATTCCTAGAGAAGAAAATGTGGGCACATCCCATAGAACCATTGGGCAAGCTTTGCAGAAGGAGTTTGCACAAAGATTTCACAAGAAAATCCCACATGGGCAAGCCTTCACTGTGGGAGGTAGAAGGCAAGGGTAACCCACATTATCACCTATACTAATTATTCATTAATTTTGGGACCATTTTGGGGCTCACAGTTATAAGGCCCCAGCTCCAGACTTTGGATCTGCCAGGGAGCAGGCATCACCACAGCCTCAGGCCCTCCAAGTGTAGCTGGTGCCGTACACACTCCCAGCATCGTCCCCATCAGGTGTATTGATTTCCTCAGGCTGCCATAACAGAGAACCACAAGCTAGGTAGCCTAGAACAAAAGAAATGCATTCTTTCTCAACTCTGGAGGCTACAAACCCAAAATCAAGGTGTCTATGGGGCCATACTCCCTGTTCCTGCCTTCTGGTGGCTCCTAGCAATCCATGGCTTATGTCCCCTGGCTTATGGCTGTATCATTCCATACTGTCTCCAACTTAACAGGGACTTCTTCCCTGTCTGTGTCTGTGTGTC
Organism: Crocuta crocuta; assembly: GCF_008692635.1. Classification (NCBI taxonomy): domain Eukaryota; kingdom Metazoa; phylum Chordata; class Mammalia; order Carnivora; family Hyaenidae; genus Crocuta; species Crocuta crocuta. The sequence continues at coordinate 7,875,734 of NW_027531005.1, read as the reverse complement.
TCCTCTTATAGAGACAAAAGTTGTTGAGTTAGGGTCCACTTGAACCCAGGATGACCTCATCTTAAATAATTGTATCTGCAAAGACCCTATTTCAAACTAAGGTCACATTCTGAGGTTCCCAGTAGATATGAATTTGAGAGACACTATTCAGCGCAAGACACTGAATATGTAAGCACCTCCCTAGGAAAACAAGTCACTGCTTAAAGAGTAGCACAGGCTGCCAAGTCATTTCTCTCCCCTCCCTCCACCTCTTCAATCTCTCCTCAGCAGTGTCCCCCGGAGGAGTGGACACAGGCATTTTGTCAGCCACGCTGTCTACCTTTAACAGTTTGTCATGAGAAGTGTGCAGGCCCATTGTGCACCCAATCAGAAGCCTGGGAACCAGAGCTCCTGAGCCCACTTCTGACTGACCCAGTTACATGGTTTACACATACCCCTCAAACCCTGCTCACTCTCAGACTATGCTCTTGAGTTTGGCACAGAGCTCACTGCACCTCAGCTCCTGACCTTTGGCTCTGCCATAGATGCAAAATTTACCTCAGTGCCCTAAGATGTGTCTTCATGGGTCAATTCTTTCCTAACAGCCATTCGGACATGGACCAAGGTTACCATAGTCACTCATTGTCCTTTAAGGCTTCATTCATCCTGGGACCAGAATGTGCACTTCTGCTCATCTTATCCACTCACCCAGGACTTTAAAACCCTGTCCTTTATACATAGATAAATGGATCTTTTCCAGGCTGCACTGATGATACAAGTAGTATGGAGAACTACCCTTTAAAGGCATATGGGGGGTGTCTGTGACTCTTGATCTCAGGGTTGTGAGTTCAAGCCCCACATTGGATGCAGCAATTACTTAAAAGTAATTTTAAAGATCTTTTAAAAAATAAATTAAAAAGTAGGCATATGGGATGACACTCTTCCTTTAAAACGATCTGGCTAAATGCTCTGATGAAGATGAGGACACTATATTTGGTGGGGGGTGGGGAGGAGTGGTTAATGGGTGTGGGGGGTGGTAAATGGAGTTTTAATTTTAGAATAATTTTAGATTTATAGAAAAATTTCAAAGACAATACAGAGAGTTCCCATACACCTCAAACTCAGTTTTCCCTGTGATGACCATCTTACAGGAGTATGGCACATTTGTCTCAATTAAAAAAACAACATCAATACATTATTATTAACCAAATTCCATATTTTATTCATATTTTCTTAGTTTCTACCTAATGTCATCCCATCCTGGATACCATGTGACATTTAGCCATCATGTCTCTTTGCACTTCTCCTGGATGTGACAGTTGGGACTCTATCTTTGATGGTGGTTCCACCACCTCAGACTCAACCTCCATGCATCTCCACACTACACAGATACCTGGAATCCATGAATATGAGGAGGAAGTTCATAGGGGCAGACATGAGTCACTTGAGGTAACGCATGGAGCTGAATCCAATCTGTACTGTTGATAAAGACCTTTCGGAGTGAAATAACTTTTACAGTGGTGTCAGGAACAGTACTTGAGGGGTCACAGCTTTGGAAATTATTCTGTGTGATCTCCTTATTTGCCACAAATAAAGTTTCATCTGTGTGACAACTCCAAAAACAGAAAAAGAGAAAGTATGAATAAAAGAATGATAGGAAGGAAGGAAGGAAGGAAGGAAGGAAGGAAGGAAGGAAAAGAGAACGAAGGGAAGGAGGGAGGGTACTTGGTATCTATAGCACAGGACGAACAGGAGACAGATCAAGAATAAAGCCACATGTCTGGGAAGGAGGTGTCAGAATATATGTTCTGCTTTATCAGTAGGGATTGGGGGGAGGATGAATAGGTTGAGGGCCCAGAGCCAGGCCAGCCAGGGGAGTGGGGACAGGCACTGCTAGTTCACATACCCCATGGAGATTAGGGACACAGGCAATCCTAAGATTCTTCATCCTGCAAACAGATGGGTAAACTGTTCCCTGTGGGCCACAGGGATGTATCAAGCTCACAGAGCCCCTCCCCTGTCCTATCAGGGCCAGAGACTCCCAAGGACACTTGTTCTCTTGAACCAGAAGCACCTCCCATGTGGGGACACCATGAGTAGCAGGGGGTGTGAACCCTATTCCATTCTGTTTCCATCAGTACATTCTCCATTTTATCGCCATAGGGATCAGAAATGCTATCTCTCTCCCTGTCTGGGGCCAGGTCAGCCTCACACAGTGAACATTCTGTTTGTAGTTGGGTAGGAGGAGAGAAAGGAGGCCTAATACATGGGAAAGAAAGAGGCAACCACTCTGAGGCCTGGAGAAGGAGCTGGGGGGAGGGGGGCAAACAACTCATAGGAGGTACTTTTCCAATCTCTTCTCCGTGTCCTCAAATTATTCATCACCCATTTTTGCCTCCTTGACCCTCCTGACATGCTTTTAGTAACCTTATTGAGATATAATTCACATACCAAACAATTCACCCACTTAAAATATACAATTCAATGGTGGTTAGGGCTTTTGGCACATGCACAAAGCTGTTCAACCATCACCACTAATTCCAGAACATTTTTATCACCCCCAAAATAAACTCTGTCACTTCCCTTCTTCTCTTCCCACTCTCCAGTCCCTAGCAACCACTAATCCGTTTTGTGTCTCTATGGATTTACCTGTTCTGAACATTTCATATAAATAGAATCACACACTATGTGGCCTCTGTTTCTGGATTCTTCCACCGAGTATAATGGTTTCCAGGTTCTTCCACACTGTGGCATGTACCAGTACTTCATTCCTTTTTATGGCTGAATAATATTCCATTATATGGATAGATTACATTTTGTTTACCCATTTGTCAGTTGGTGGACATTTGTGTCATTTCCACTTTATGGTTATTATATGTGCTAAGAATCATCAGCGTACAAGTTTTTGCATGGAAGTGTGTTTTCAATTCCCTTGGATATATATTTAGCTGTGGAACTGCTGAGTCCTATGGTAACTCTATGTTTAACTTTTCAAGGTGATGCCAGTGACTATACAAATTCTTTCACAAGAATAGAAAGTGAATTTCTCTGAGATTTAAGCCAGTGTTCTTTTGGGTTTTGATAGATGTACAACTAAACCTAATTATAAACGGTACCCTTGGCCATTAAGTCTCTAGTGGGTACATATATATGAGTAAATGGGTACATACATATGCTTTAATTGCCAATGCATGTCTTGTCTTCCTAATGAGATTAGAAGCAATTTGAGGATGGGGATCATGTTCTTATCTTCCTTCATTGATCACAGAGCCCAATATTGTGCCATGCCCCAAACAGAATTAATTTAAATATTTCTAGATACATGCGTGGATGTGGGGGCTCACAACTAAATCTAAAGAACAGATAGAAGAGAAAATCACCAGCCTTTTCCCTCTATGAGTCATGAGAATTTCCTTTCTCCACCATCAGGCACTGAGCTGCACCTTCTATTGTATTTTTAATTACAGGATGCTTTATGTTTTCTGTTGAAATTTATTTGGAGAGACACTAGGTGTTGCTGCTCTCCCATGAAAAAGAACATCACTAGGAGTTATCCAGTAGTACTGGAAGGCTTTATTACCAAGAAGTTAGAGAGTGTTTTGATTTTTCCATTTTCGGTTTTGCTAAAATTCTTTGCAGATAAAATATTTACCAGGTATATACTGTGGTAGGCAGAATAATGTCCCCCCCAAAGATGTTCATGTTCTAATTTCCAGAACCTGTTAGGTTACATGGCAAAGGGGAATTAAAATAGGGAGACCATCCTCATTATTCCAATGGGTCTAATGCACTCACAGGGTCAATCAAGAGTGGAAAAAGCAGAAAGGCACAGAGAACTGTAACATCACAGGCTTTGAAGATGGGAAAAGGGGACTGTAAGGCATCTAGAGATGCGGGCACCCTCTAGAAGCTGGAAGAGGCAAGGAAACAATTCTCCCTTGAGCCTCCAGGATGGGACAGAGGCCTGTGGACACCTTGATTTTAGTTCAGGGAGACTCCTCTCAGACTTCTGACCTCCAGAACCAGTAGATAGTAACTTGCGTTATTTTGAAGTCACTAAGTTTGTGGTAATTTATGGCATCAGTAGCAAATCAGTACATCTATTAATATTTTCCCCACTTCGTCCTTTTGAGAATATGACTCTATTTCTTAGGAAGACAGTAGGATGGAGGACCCAGGCTGGGGGTTGGGTGACACTTCACTGACACGTAGTTAATTTATCACTGCATTGTGTTATCTAGTGCAAAAAATGTCAACGTTAATATTAACTGCATTTTATAGTACTTTACACTTTTCCAAAAACTTCTAACGCATTGTTTCATTTGATCATTAGCATAACTGAAAAACTATGTAAATGCATTGCCTCCTTTCTGACAGATTAAAGACAGTGAGTTGCAAAGGTCCTAGGGTCCCAAAGACAGGTGACGACAGAATCAGCACCTTGTTTTTATCTCTTTCAGGAGTGGCCCTCAACCTCTCCTACTCTTTCAAAGAACTTGAGTACCAGGGTGCTAGAAACCAAAAGCCTGTGGTAGAGCCCCTCCCAAAGGAATGTGGTGAGAACCTCAAGACACACGGAAGACAAGCTGTCTGTGTGTGCGTGCACAACATTTCTCACAACTGTGTAACACGGACTGCCCATTCAGACTGTATGTCACCATATATGGGAGACAAAGGAACAAAAATCGTACAAAAGCTACCGTCCCCCATCCTTCACTCTGGGCTCAGGGCTCTTAGGCTGCTGAACCTGTGCTGGCACAAATAAAGCTGCTTCCTGGAAAGAAAAGCCTCAGTAGTCCTGACACTCTGTGTGTGACTCATCACTACAAGCCCACTTTCCTAAGGACATTTGTATGTTTGCAGGCAGTCTGCCACCATACCTAGCACTTAAGGGAAGAGTTCAGAGACATTTAAGTTAATTGAGAGTTTCCACCATTGGGCTTACAGGCAATGACCAGAAGGCAAGTACGCAGGCAGCTCTAGGTGTTCCAGAGCTACCATGGTAGCACATGTGTTTCCCAGAGCAAGGGAACTCACAGACACTACTGGTTTCTTCCTTCGAGGGTTTACTCCTACCTGGCTCTCCCCTCCCACCTTGCATCCACCCTCTTCTGAACCCTGGCAATAGCTCTCTGGACCAGGGTTTCACCATTTGACTGGCACGAAGAATCCCTGGCTAGATCTTATCCCTCTGGCCTGAACTCATCCCTCTGGCCCCTCTGGCCCATCCTACCCTGGATGCCAGAAGTGGAAAACCTCACCCTGTTGTGGCCCCTCAAAGCTCAACTCTCCCAAAAGTCAAACACACAAATGCTACAATTTATCCCCACCTGCCCTCCCATCTCCAACCGAAGACCTACCTGCCATTTACCATCCTCCTTTCCTCCCTTTCCTTCTCCTTCAGCAAATATTGAGGGCACATCTACCATGCACACTGCACAAGGCACTAGGAGCGAAGACATAAAGAGCAGCCTCCCTCCCTAGCCTCCCAGCTCTGACATCTATTGGGGAATGCACATATACACTAAACAATATATTCTAAAAGGAGGAAACACCAAGTACTCACACTCACTTAGAAGGAAAACTGGCTCCAGTTCCTTCAACAACTTTGGATTTGGATCCTTTTTTTTTAATGTTGTATTTATTTTTGAGAGAGAGAGAGAAAGAAACAGAGCACAAGTGGGGGAGGGGCAGAGAGAAACACACAGAATCTGAAGCAGGCTCCAGGCTCTGAGCTGTCAGCACAGAGCCCAACGTGGGGCTCAAACTCCCAAACCATGAGATCATGACCTGAGCCAAAGTCAGATGCTTAACCGACTGAGACACCCAGGCACCCCTGGATTTGGTTCTTTTGTTCTTTTAATTTGGATTTAATCCTAGAGAGGCATTATAGTGTGATGATTAAGAACCTGGGCCCCAAAGCCAGACTTTCTGGGCCCAAATCCTACACCTGCTGCTTGCTAGCTATGTGATCTTGGGCAAGTTATTTAATCTTTCTTCACCTCAGTTTCCTCAGATGTAATGAGGATGATAATTATAATACTTCATAAGGTAGTTTGGAAGATGAAATAATTAATGATTAAGTTAATAGCATAGAGAAGCTCTTAAGTCAGGTCTTTCAATACATGTAAACATAGTAGCTGGCCTATGTTAGATTGTAAACAGGTGCAATCGCTGTTGTGTTGGACTGACTATCAGGGTCTCCGCAAGTTTTCACCATAGCAAACACTGTAGCCCCTGTCTGTTCCACAGAGTCGGGGGGAGTGAGCCGATGAAGGGGGAAAGGAGTGGGGAGGGAATCCCTAGAAGCCGAAAGAAAGGAGGCCTCTTCCCTCTTTAACCACTACAGCGATTAAACAGGGGAGGAGGACACGTGGCACATGAACACACGTTATAAAATAATCTCAAGTAAAAAGCAAAACTCTAAATTATAATGCAGACTTGTCACAGTTGTGCAGTACACAGGCAAGGGCTCCCATGCACAGATCCTGGAAGGGAGCGTCAAACCGAAAACAGGTGCTGAGGTCCACAGCAGGAGTATATGTGAACGTTTAAAAACTATTTAAAATCCTGTTGTAAAGTGGTTTAAAATTTGACAGGGCTGAGCGCTGTCTCCCTGATGATGCTCCTTCTCCGGTGAATTCTTTGACATCCCCTGCACTGGCTTTCTCCTCCCTTTCTGGTTGTTCCCTGTCTGTCTCCCTGGGCTCTTTTCACTCAGCCTACTTTTTAAATGTTAATGAAATGTTTAATATTAATGAAACATTAAGGGACTCTATCCTAGAGGTCTTGCTGTAGAAGAAAGGAAATACAAATATGGAAGAGGGGATAATAAACAAAAGTGTAAATGGATTGAAATTGGAGATGTCAGTGTGAACTCATGACCTCTATAGTGTGTTTGTATATGTATATAGCTACATGTGTACAATTGTATGTATGTATAAACAATACATGCATATATTCCCTAAGTCTGTCTGCTGTGAGGGCCTAAAAGCAATGATATCTAGTAACAATGAGCTTACATAGCTCCCTAATATTGGTGTCTGATACCAGTCGCCACTAAAAGGAACCAGAGAAATACTTGATTCCAGGACTGGGGTATAGAACCCCTAAGATGAGGCAGAAACCATTTTGTGCCACAAATGATGGGACAATGTCACAAGCACACAGGAATTTGAAGGGACTTTTACCAAATCCGAGGAAATTTGAGCCAAAAGAATTAAGAAAAATAGCGAATTACAAATTGTGGAAAAGTAGGAATCCATCAGTTCGTACTGATAATAAATAAATAAATTACTAAATAAGTCATGGAGAAGGCAGGGCTCTTGCTTAGAAAATACCAAGAACCAAAAGATAAATGTTGGAGTTGAAAATCATTTTGCATTACAGTAAAGATAGTACTGATTGGATTATGATCGGTCAATGCTAAATTCAGGAGGGAAACTTTGATGAGGAGCAGGATATCCTCACGGACTTCAAGCATCTCCCCACAGACTGCTTATCAGTAACAAGGCAGAAAATACCAACCATACAGAGAGGAAATCTGACGTCTGTCTGCATACCAAAATTAATATCACCAATGAGGGGCAAATAGATCTAATTTGCCTCTAGATGTGATATTGTAAGATCACATCACTTGTATAGTATCCTGGCATGGAATGTATAACCAGAACCTAATCATAGAGAAACATCAAACTCAAAAACTTCTGTTAAAAGATGGTGGGGGTGGTCCTATATTATTTAGAAATGTCACTGATGAGGCACCTGGGTGGCTCAATCTGCTATGCTTCTGACCTGATTTCAACTCAGGTCAAGATCTCACGGTTTATGGAATCAACCCCACATCCGGCCCTGCACTGACAGCACAGAGCATATTTGGGATTCTCTCTCTCTACCCCTGCTCACTCTCTCTCTTTCTCTTTTTCTCTCCCAAAAATAAATAAATAAAAACCTTTTTTAAAAAAAAAAGAATATTATTGCCTTAATTGACAAATTAGAATGCAGATGGTGGATTAGGTTATAGAATCATATGAGATTGGTATGTTCAGCCTCTTTTCCATTCATGCTATGTATTGAGCACTCAGTATGCGGTAGGTATGAAAAGTCCTGATAGCACAAAGATGAATGAGGCATGGGGCCTGACCTTGAGGAATTTATAGGCCAGTCAGAGACAAAAAAGTAAATTTAAAAATAAAAGCACAGTAAATCACTGGGCCCAAGGTCAGTATGAAAAAGGTGTGGGAGGCCCTCAGAGAAGGAAGCACATGCACATGGCTGGGTATCAGAAAAATCAGCATGGAGGAAGGGGGCGTCTCAGCAGGGCGTGAAGGGGTAGGAGTATACTGCCGGGGAGTATTCTGATAGGGCCGCGGGAGGGATTGTGATGGCAGAGACCAGTGCCAAGGATCCCAGTTTTGGAAAATGTAAACTGGCCAGGTGATACAGCCTAGGCCTGCAAACCCAACACAAACAAGCTTGACCTCCAGACTCCTTTAGGTATGTCCACTCAGCCAACCAGAGCTTCACATTGGGCAGTGATCCCAGTGGACCACACAGGCCACCAAGACAGGATGCCCCTAGGATGGCCCTGTAAAATCCCCTGGACTGAGGCTCTATTTTTCAGAGACCTGATAGCTATTGAACTAAGAGAAAGACAACGAGCCCTACTCTAAATACTAACCTCCAAAGTATTTTGACAGTGGACAGCATAGCCCCAGTTAATAAAAAAAAAATAAAGTATGTGTGGGGCGCCTGGGTGGTTCGGTTGGTTGAGCGTCCGACTGCGGCTCAGGTCATGATCTCGCGGTTCGTGAGTTCGAGCCCCACGTCGGGCTCTGTGCTGGCAGCTAGCTAGGAGCCTGGAGACTGTTTTGGATTCTGTGTCTCCCTCTCTCTCTGACTCTCCCCTGTACATGCTCTCTCTCTCTCTCTCTCTCTCTCTCTCAGAAATAAATAAAAAACACTAAAAAAAAAAAGGTATGTGTAATCTACATTTAAAAAGTAATATTTGTAGGGGTGCCTGGGTGGCTCAGTCAGTTAAGTGTCCAACTTTGGCTCAGGTCATGATCTCACTATTCATGGGTTTGAGCCCCACATTGGGCTCTGTGCTGACAGCTCAGAGGCTGGAGTCTGCTTCAAATTCTGTATTTCCCTCTCTCTCTGCCCCCTCCCCTGCTTGCACTCTATCTCTCTTTCTCTCAAAAATAAACATTAAACAAATTTTTTAAATAAAAACTAATATTTGTATAGGGGCTCCTGGGTGGCTCAGTTGGTTGAGAGTCCGACTTCAGCTCAGGTCATGATCTCAGGGTTCGTGAGTTTGAGCCCAGCATAGATCCTCTGTCTCCCTCCCTCTCTGCCTCTGTCTCCCTCCCTCTCTGCCCCTCCCCTACTCATCCTTGCTCGTGCTCTTTCTCTCAAATAAAACATTAAAAAAGTAACATTTGTATAAAGTGGTATCAGTCTTCAGAATCATACTCTCAGACATGAAAGAAAACATTTGGCCCCTTGTCTGTGGCCTATAGGGACAGACAAATGTACAGGGAGTCAGAGAATGTCTACCTGCTAAACTGAAAAGATAGAGTTTGCCACCTAAAGAGGGTCACTAGCCTCCAGATGGCTTTCACTTTTTGGGGCTCCCTACACTGTGGGTTTGTCAGAACCTTTGACATTGGGGTTATCCAGGAGATCAGTGTCCCAGGAAAAACAGGCTATTTTTCAAACTCAAATTCACATAAAACTGACTTGTAACACACGAGTCCATTTCATGATTTTCAGTGAGAAAGAGCTCTGTTGCAGGGGAAGAATGAGGCTTCAGAGAAATTATAAGGCAGTCACTTGTCAGTGCAGAGAGGGTGACCCTTCTCCCCCCTGCCCCCAGAAACACAGCCCCCTAAATTTCTCAGCAAGCCACATTTCCAGTGTTTCCCTCATTGCCCTCCGCTGGGAAACACAGCAGAAAGAGCCCAGGGCCACACGTGTTTAAATCCTGATTCTGTCATTACTAGCCCTGGGCCTTTGGCAATTCATTTTGTTTTGCCAAGCCTCATATTTTGCCATGCCCTCATTTTTGCTTCACAAGATTGTCATGATAATTGAGTAATGTAGGAAAATGCTAGCAGTCTGCTTCATAGCAGGCACTCCACAAAAGGCCATTGTTACTTCTTTTTGCTTACAGCAACATTTGTGGCTAAGAAATACTAGACTCAAATCCAGAGAGCTCAGTCTACCTTCCATTCTGCCACCTAAATACTCCATGGTTTAGAACCTACTTTGTTTTGGGTACTGTGCTGGTTCTTTATTTTTCTTTAAGGTGAGGAAAGAACCCTGAAAAGGTATTACCATCCCCATAAGACAATTAAGTTCAGTAAGATTAATTTATTAAGGTCACAGAACCGGCAGGAGACTGGATTGAGACTTCAACCCAGAATGTGTGAACCTAGGTCTCTGCTCCAAAACCATCAGCCTGAGGTAAAGAGGCTGCCTTGTAAGGCACCCAAAAACCGAGGAGAGGAGGAAGTAAAGGGGATTGATGATCAGGTAAAGTGACCCATTCGTTAGGGTTCCATTTTTAATTCCCTAAGCTGTTTCCCCAGCTTTATTGGAAGCTATAGTTGGAACCCACCTGGGCAATAGCTGGTACCCAGCCCTCCTTTTGCTTTGTTAGAATGTTCCCAGTCCTAAATATTAGTGGTCATCTAGAACCTGGGGAACAGGGCAGCTTTCAGTCTCTTTATAAAGAACCAATGTTGCCTGTTTAATTCTACAACATAGCAAAGTTTCTTGACTGCAATTTATAGCTGGAGATTCTCTCTCCCATTTGAACTGGCCCAGTTCAACCTAGAGATCAGTCTCTCCATCCCTAGCAGTCACCCATGGAGGCAGGTCCTGACCCTCCAAGTCCTGAGAAGACAGGAACACATCCAGATTAAACAGGCGTTGGGTAACCTGACCTGGTTCAGACGTCCACTGTTTACATTGTCTTGGGCAAATTTAACATCTCAGCCACAATCCTCATCTGTAAAACGGAGGATACCAACACGTGTGTAGAGTAACAGGGCTGAATGGCTCGGCGTGGTGCTGGCAGCTGGGGAGAGTTGGCAAACACAACCCTATAGTGGAAGCTTCTCAAGACAAGGCCAAGTGCCGTAGAGTTCTAGGTAAGAGAGGGGGACTTCCATCCAGGACGTGATTACATGGCATTTTTTTCCCCAGAGAAGAGGAGCTCAACAAGAGGACAAAAGGGAAAGCAGAAAGCCCTTCTCCCTGCATCTGTTCTTCTCAGCAATTCTCAATTTGTGTGGTATCAATGAAGGTAAGGTTGTTTCATTACTTTATTGACACACCTCATGCACCGATATTCTGGAACCGAGGCCAAGGGAAAACTCATTTTTCTCTGTATCTGATCTCAGTATTTTTTCTCTCTCCCTTTCCTTAGAGTGTCTAGCACCAGAAAACCAGTCAAGTAATTGGAAAACTTATTTGGGAGGAAAATGTGGGAAGACAAAGAACTTGTGTTCTTAAGGGCAGGAAGGGGGCAGGTCTTTTCCATTTCAGTTGGGAGTATTTACAGGCTTATGAGTATCAATACTTTAAAAATTATTAATCAGAGGGGCACCTGAGTGGCTCAGTCGGTTAAGTGTCTGACTTTGGCTCAGGTCATGATTTCATGATTCGTGAGATCAAGCCCCACATCAAGCTCTGTGCTGAAAGCTCAGAGCCGGACCCTGCTTTGGATTCTGTGTCTCCCTCTCTCTCTTACCCACTCCTATTTGTGCTCTGTCTCTGTCTCTCAAAAGTGAATAAATGTTAAAAAAAAATTTCTACATTAATCAGAACCTAACTTCCTTCTTTTCCCATGTGGTATCTACTCAAAAGTCAAAAGCACCTGAATTACTAGTCTTAGGAAAAAGCAGCTGGGACTATGGATCTTTCTATGGTGTCCAAAACCACCTAGAGAGAGCAATCAGAACAGAGGCTACATTTAAGGGGATCAGGTAAGACAATTAAGAGATGACAATGATGATTTACTTTAGCTTGAAATCCTGAGAAACTCTCCCAGAATACCATGAACCCTAACTTGAACCATAATAAAGCATTCAATAAATGGATTAACTCTTAACAAGTTTCAAGCAGCAATTACGGAAGTTTCAAGCCCACCCACTAAACCCATGAGAAAGCTTTTTCTAGTGTGGCTGCTTACACACAAACACACATAATTCCAGGCTAAAAAAATTTTTTTGTGATCGAGGTAAAGCATGGAGATATTCCTCCCTATATCCAAGCTCATGAATTAATGTTATTTCCATCCTTTTCATTCACTATTTGCATTCACACTGTGTATGTGTATACGTATACACATACGTGTGTGTGTGTGTGTGTGTGTGTATACCACTAAGAAAGCACACAGGTCAGGTTGTTCAGATTTAATGATTCCATAGTTTATCATTTGAACACATCACATCCCATCTGTTTAAGTCTACTGTTTGTAGATAGTGCAGGTCACCCAGCCTCCCATTTAATCAAAGTCTTCTGCATCCCAAACCCTCACAAAGCAGGTCTCTATGAAGAAATAACAGAAGGATATACATCAGTCCAGTCAGTGGCAAAGCACTGGTCTTTAGGGTCCAAAAATCTCTATAACCCGCAAGAGAAGGTGGGGAAAGGAAAAAGCAGGGGAACTGATTAGTGTTTGAACCCAACTTTTCTGAGTCTCCCCTTTCCAGATGCCTGAAGCCCCCTTTCCTTAAGTGCAGAACAAATCTACTTACACAAGACCAAATATAAAAAATCGCAGGAAGGAGGGAAAATTATAGTAACGCATGTAGGGAAGACAACGATTGTGTACTGAAACTCTATTACTCCCTAAAGGCAAAATACCCTAGTGACAGTAACTCATGAAAATCCTGGCTGCAGGGACATGGAGATGTTGCCAGAATGTTATCTACAGGGCAGCAAGCACTCCAGCCGCTTGGCTGAACTTCCACCACTTTCCAGTGAGGGTCATAGCAATCTTCTGGAATCAGCAAATCTCCCTCCTCTTCTCTGTCCTACAAGGGCAGAAACAGCCAGAGGGGATGGGAGGCAGCTGTAAATCTCTGAGCTATTTCTTTGCATCCAGACAGGATCAGAGTTTCCCAATCTGACCCCTCTGGTAAGAAGCTAGGGGTTTTTTCGTAATCAAAGTTCAACTGTGGAGGAAAAGATAGCAAAGGCATTCACTCACAATCTCAGGCCAACTTTAGGCAGACAGGTTAAGGCAGGGTCAAATGCGAGAGGCCTATCATATCCCCATCCAGGCCAAAAGCAGGCTACTCATGAAATCCCTAAGACCGAAGTGATGCTCAACGCCCCCTACAGGATGGTTACAGCAGGTGCTTTATCCAGATTGATTGGGTGGTACCCGGCCCCGCCTAGACCAAGCTTCCAGTTCCAGGACTGAAGAATCTGTGGATAATGGTGGACAATCTGTCACTATCTCAAACGTCTTGGTCCCTCTCCAGCCTGGATTTACGTCCCCAGAAAATTGGGGCAGCGGTGGACCAGACTCAGATGAGATGCGGAGTCAACAGCTGGTCCTGTGAGTGTTTAGAAATAACTGAACTCCCTTTGGAGTCACATTTACTCCTGGTTCTGTGCTAGGAGCATAATACTCAAACAAAAAGTCATATTTTAAAAGATTCTCACCACTTCCAACTTTGGCACCTCTCAACCTTTATCTCTCACCCCACTTCCCCTCACAAACACACCACCCGAAGATGCTGTTGGGACTCTTCCAGTATCTCTTGGGCCCCAGGATAATGTGGCATTAATGGCATTTGGCAGAAAAACCCCATCCCACATTGAAGACTCTCCCAGTTTAACACAGTGAAGAAAAAAATGATAATGTAAGAGAAGAGGCAGTAGAAACCACAGCCTGTCCCTTCCCACGTAAGAGGCACAGAAATTTCAGGAGTCAGTGACAATGGCATCATCTCTTGCCAGAAGGCCACCAGCTACCACTGGTTGGGAGGCGCATTATCACTTGTTTCTCCTCTGGACTGAAATGCAAGATGGTCAGGATGGCCGTGAGCGTCTGCTGGCGGCCCAGGGTGTCAGGCAAGGTCAGGAAGCGGTAGATGATGTTTTTGAGGTACTCCAGGTTGGCTCCCTCCCTACTCTGGTCCCTGATATTCTTCTCGATGTGGCTCTGCAGGGCTCCAACCTCCTCGCGATGGCGCTCCCCTTCCTCCAGCAGCCGGTCCTGCAGCTGGTGCACCTCGACCTCCAGCCTGTGTCTCTGCTTCCTCAGCGACGTGATCTCCACCTCCTTGCGGGCCAACTGCTCGGCATACAGGAAGAAAGTGGGCTCGTTGGCCGCAGCCAGCTGCAGCGCCTGGGTCAGGCTGTCTGGGGAAGACGCGTCCGCAGGGTCTCCAGGGCCCCCGCCGCCCACGGGGCTCCTGCGGCCCGGCAGCCCGCAGGACAAGGCCACGGAACGCAGCTGCTCCAGCTCCAAGTCCTTCTCGGCCAGCACGGCCAGGGCCCGGTCCCGCTGCTTGTGCAGCTCCTCCTCCAGCTTGAGCGTGCGGTCCCGGAAGTCCAGCTGGCTGCGCTCCAGCTCCTGCCGGTGGAGCTGCTGCAGCCGGGCCAGCTCCTGCTTCCAGTCGTCGGCCTCCTGCTGGTGCTGGCGCTCGAGCTCCTCGCAGGACAGCCGCAGGGAGATATACTTCTCCTTCAGTTCGGCGAGCTGCTCCTGGGCTTCCTCCAGCTCCTTGGCCAGGTTGCCGTCTTTGGCGTTCTTGCTCTTGAGGACCACCTGGGCCCTCATCTTGTACCTCTCGAACTCCTCCTTCAGCTGCTTCAGCTCCTGTTGGTAGTAGAGCACAGAGGCCTTCTCCCCATCAGCAGCCTCCGAGCTGGGCATGATCTCCAGGTCACAGAGCTTCTCCACATCCAGGGTCACCTGGCTTTTCCTGGCAGCAACCTGCAGCAGCCTCTTCAGCTTCTCCATCTTATCCTTCAGGACGTTGACATCCAGACTGGACTCCTCTCCGTGGCCGTCGAGAGGGGACCGGCTGGAGGCTGCCAGAGCCAGCGTCTTGTTCTCCAGGTCCAGCTGCAGAATGCGCTCCTTTAGCTTCTGAATGGCCAGCTGGTCCTTCTGCTTGGCTTTCTCATAGGTGCCTAGCAGTTCTGACACCTCAGCTATTTGATTCTCCAGGGCCGCCACCCTCTGCTCTTCGACCTGAGATTGCTGGCGCAGCTGATCTTCTGCAAGGGCTGTCTGGAAAACAAGGGAGCAGATGGAAATGCATCCAGAAAAGTCACAAAGCCCTATGGCAATCTTTGAGAAAGCAAGAGAAGGGAGCCAAAGGGTCACAAGGTGGGAATAGCCTGGCAAGAATGGGAATGGGCAAGGGGGGGTTNACGGGGTGTTCTGTTGATGCGGAAGCTAACGAAAGTTCCTATAACCTGCTTGGGTTCTGCTCCAAGAGTTACATTCTACCAAACAGTATTAAGAACCTCTGTATATCTGTTGTTGTTCTGCTTAACGCTTCCACTTTCTCCCGTCATACACCAAGCGCGCACATGAAGTGTGTGACCTTTGTTTATCATCTGCTTCCCCAAATCCTACTAAGAAATCACGGGACATTCTTTTCCTCTCCCAATATTCCTGGAGTTCAAAACTCAGTTGGATCTCTCTCCACACTGAAAGGAGCACTGTAAAATAGCACACCACTGTAAAATAGCACACCTTTCCAGAACACGCAAATTGACTGGAAGTAATTACAAGAGGTGGCTTCTGCCAAAATTCCTTTTGCCTCGCCCCCTCCTTATAGGAATATACCAACCACTATCTAAACACATGTATATACCTATGGGTATGTGCACTACTTTTCACTGTGCGGCTGCCACTACCCTGCTTCACAGAGCAGCCCTGGCAAGAGGCCAAGGCCCAGAAATTCAGAGGTGTCTGACTCCAAACCAGCCGGACATTGAGACACTTTACATCCTGTTGGAAGCACATTCTGTGGATACTGCCAACACCACACAGAATAGATTTCCCAGGACTCAAGGCAAAACCTTCTAAATGGCGTCAACAACTGACAGCGCAGCTACTGGTTCTAATCACCAAAGATGAAAAAACCCCCACTATTTTCCACTTCAGGCTAACTGATGAATGTCTGAAGCAATTATTACCTTCCTCATTTCCTGCTGCAACTGGGCCTGGAAATGGCTCTTCAGGCAGGCAGCCTCTTCCTGAAGCTCCTGCAGCCGCGGGTCTGGCCGATTCTTCTCATCTCGAAGAGCCTGCAGCTCACCTTTCAAGTCCTCCACCTCACGGGTCAGCTGCTTGGTTTGCAGTTCAAACCCTTCTATCTGACCAGCTGCATATGCCCGCCCCGCCAGAGCTTCACGGGTCTCTTCCAGCCGAAGCTCCAAGTCCTGGCGCTGGGTCCTCTCCTCCTGCAGCAGTTTCTGGAGCTCACGAAGCATCAAGGCATGGTCACTCTGCTCTTGGGCCCGATCATGCTGCTGGGTGATAAGCCGGGCCTTCGTTTCTGCGATCTGCTCCTGCAGCCCCTTCAACTCTCCCTCCAGACGGCCCCTTTCCTCCTCTGCCTTTTTACTGGCATCCTCTAAGTCCTGTTTCATCTTCTTCTTGTCAGCCAGGTAAGAAGCTTCCATGCGAGACTTCTCCTGGGTGACCGTAGCCAAAGAGCTGGTTAAAGTAGCTAACTGAGTCTTTAGCTGGTGCAGTCGTTTGTCCACTTCCCCACCGCCAGATGGTCCTTCCCCACTGCTACTGCTGACGCCACTCTCCGACCCGCTGGCCTCTTCAGACTTTGGAGGTGGTGCTCCGCGAGGCAGTCTGTCGTCCTCTACCCCAAACTCACCCTTGGTGCTGGTGAGGCTGGCCGCAGTATCCAAGCTGGTGGCGGTCCCAGTGCTATCCTCGCTGTGAGTTGAGCATCGGTCATCTACAGAGTCAGGAAAAGTGAGGCCTGGAGGCTGGACACCGGCGAGGCCCGCATCCGCCTCGTGGGATACCGACAGCACCTTAATGCTGGCCTCTAGAGCCTCCTTCTCTTTCAGTAGGCTTTTATAGGCACGGACCACATCCTTGAGACGTGCCTGGTACTGGAGAAGCTGCTTCTTCTGTGTCTCAATGGTTTCCAACAGGTCCTTCTTGCTCGGTCCGCCCCCGAAATTCATCCCAAACTTCTCCATGTTCAGAACGGGTTACTCGACGTCAGCCTTCGGGCAGCTCAGAAGAGGGTCGCGAAGACCGTGGCGGGGGCACTAAACTACAAAAAGAGACTTGTCCCCACAGGCGCACACCGTTCCTCCTAGCTGTCCGAGACCGGATGCCCGGCACAGCACAGCCTAGGAGAAGCGCCCGCCAGGTCCCGGGCGCGGAGGGCGGGGGCGGGTCCTACCTTAGAGGCGGGGCGACGCCGGCACGAGAGCAGCACACGACCAGGGCTCGCCTGTACTGTCCCAGAGGCTGCTCCGATCTCGGTGCTGGCGCCGGTCACAGCAGTCCCAGACGGCCCTCGGCCCACGGTCGGCCAAGGATTTAAACCGAACGTAACCCCACGAAGACTTCCTAAGCACAGCTGCCCCGAACGGCGCTTCCGGGTCCGCTGGAAGTGACGGCAGCGCGACGCAGCAGGTTCCGCCCCTAGTGGGCGCGAGGTGGGTGGGGCTATTTCGGCCTGTGGGTGGGAGACAGCCTATTAGTAGCAGCGCTTTGAGCGCAGGGCCAGCGCAGTCAAGAACTCGGGAATGATAATCCTTTGCTGGAGTACCTTAGGGATACGATGAGCGGGGGAGAGTGGGCAACGTTGCACTGAGGCCTAGCTTAGATGAGCGACGCGTCCCCACATTTGCGGCTCAGCACCTTTGTCTCTAAAGTAATCAACAATTGAGACTCCCATTTAGACCACGAAAACTGCAACCCTTGATAGGACAGTTTTGGCCCTCCTAGGCATCTAGTATGATTATTACACCCTTCCTGAGTTCTGCCGAGTTGAATCGACAAATACATGTAGAGGGCATCCTATAGCCATGACCTCCATCCTGTGTGCCAAGTAGATTTCAGGACCTTCACAAGAGTTTTGATATTTAGCCCTTAAAATTATTCTGCTCAGTGAATGGAAACGTGAGGCACAGAGAGGTTAAATAACATGCCCAAGGTCACAGAGCTAGGAATCCTATCTATATCTGTCCAACTCTCAACGTACCAAGGGCTGCTCCAGGTGATTACCATGAAGAGACTGCCCTCAGGGAGCCCCCATCTAATGAAACACCAGAGGTGCAAACATAAGTCCTGCTCTCATGCCAGTATGTATGGGTATACACAAAGTGCTATGGGAGTTAGGAGGGAGGCCTGTCTAGGGGAGGCAGAGAAGATTCTCAGGGAAAATACATGGGGATTGAAGCATGAGTAGTGATCTAACTAAAGATGAGGGAAACAAGCATTCCAGGCAGAGAAAAATGATTGCAAGGACTCCCGGAGTATCATAGAGCCTGGCTCACCCAAGAAGCATTGAGAATCACTTCATGACGGTAGCTTAGGGTGAAAGAGGTGGCAACCGATGGGGTTGGCCCAATAGGTAGAGACTTAAATTAAGACATTTCTATTTTTTTTATTTTTTAATATTTATTTACTTTTTGAGAAAGAGAGAGAGAGAATAAGCAGGGGAGAGACAAAGAGACAGAAGGAGACATAGAATCTGAAGCAGGCTCCAGGCTCTAAGATATCAGCGCAGAGTCAGAAGTGGGCCTCCAACCCACAAACCATGAGATCATGACCTGAGCTGAAGTCAGACATTCAACCAACTGAGCCACCCAGGCACCCAAGACATTTCTATTTTTATCTTGAGTGCTAAGAAGACACTAAGGGATTTTAATCTTGAGTGGCATCATCAAGACTTGTATACCAAGGGGCAGGTAAGGAGGTAAGGTAAAGAGGTTATTTCTGTCCCAAGGAAGAGAGATGGTAGTGAAATAGGGCAGTGACAACAGGGATGGAAAAGAAGAGGCTAATTAAAAGAGCTAAAGATTGGGGCACCTGGGTGGCTCAGTCAGCTAGTCGTCAACTCTTGATTTCAGCCCAGGTCATGATCTTATGGTTGATGAGATCAAGCCCTGCATCAGGCTCTGCACTGATAAAGCGGAGCCTGCCTCAGATTCTCTCTTCCTTTCTCTCTGTTCCTACCCTCTCAAAAGTAAATAAATAAACATTAAAGAGGGGGCAGGGGGAGCTCAAGATGTAGAACTGACTTGACTCAGTCAGCTCTAGTTGTGTTATTATATTGGGATTCTTTTAAATGCACTCTTCAACCTTGTGAAGAGCCTTCTTAGGAATGCAAGTATATGGCTAAAGAGTAAAGGAAAGTCTTACACTCACTCATACCTGGTGCTCAAAGTGTATTCTCTTTACAGACTTTTCGGGTCAGTTTGGGGCAGACCCTGGAGGTCTTTTCAGACCCAATTAGTTTCTTAGTGGTCCAGATAACATCCAACTGCAATATACAAAACATTCAGATAGTTTCATCATTTTAATATTCATCATAACGTCATGAGATATGACAGATATTGGTTTCCTTTTTTAGAANGGGGGCAGAAGTGAGATTTGAACTGAGACTTGGAACAATGATACATAGTAGGCATTCAATATTTGTTGAATGAGTGAATTAATGAAGGTTCTCTGATTCTCAGCTCACCTCACCATGTCCAGTCCGTAAGCATTGATCTTAGAAGCCTACTGGCAATTGAGTTTCAAATCGCTTGCCTTTGAGCAATCCTATTAGTCCGTTAAATCCAGCAAGTATCATATTTGGTAAGCATATATTATGTGTCTGGCACTGACCCAGACTCTCTCATAATAGAAACTTAAATTCCTATCCTGCTATTTCCCCTCTGTTGCTGAGTGAGGAAAATACTTGTGAAGCTCCTGGAGTCTAGGGCCACAAAAGTCTCGTAAAACCCTGGATAGGTGTGCATTAAAAACCCGGGTTCCCGGGTCTGTGGCCAAGTGAAGAAGTTTCAGAAAAGCTGTCTGGATCAACTGAAAGGCGTTGTGTCTGGAACCATGGAGGCGAAGGCGGAGCTCTCCAGTATGCAGCAGTAGGTTCTGCTGATTGGAAAACCAAGAAGTCCAGCTAGCACGAGGGCACCTTCTTTTTTCATCTCCGGCGCACTCCTCTCGAGATTCTAGGGTCATTTGAACCACCTGCCACGCTCAAAGCCCCTCTCTGGGCGCTGAGAGGGCCAAATAGAGGAATAAGACCCTTGCACCGAGCTTCCGCTCCCCTAGGAGGGTGGTGCATACAGTCGATGATGCTAGTTCGCAAAAGCTACACCGGAGAATAGGGTGGGCTGGACGCGACAAACCAAAGCCGAAAGGCCGGCCAGTTAAGCTGGGGGTCGGGGTCCGTGTGGAGCATTGTAGACTTTTCCGGACCCCGCTCGGGCTGCCGGTGAAGCAGCCACAGAGCTGCTAGCGCTCTAGAAACAAGGGGAGACCCAGACCCTTCACTCTTTAAAGCCCGCGCCAGATCCAGCAAGGCTGCGGAGACTCGNGCCGGTTCCAGCCCGCACCCCGCGTCCGTGCCCACACCCCCTCCCCCGGCCCCGCCATGGGCCTCACTGTGTCCGCGCTCTTTTCGCGGATCTTCGGGAAGAAGCAGATGCGGATCCTCATGGGTGAGGCAAATCTAGCGCGCGCGGCCCGAACGGGAGCGTTGGTCCCCGCGCAGCCCTCCCGCCCCCGCGTCCCTCCGAGCCCAGCTGAGCCGGGTCTCTGATCTCGAGTCACCCAGCTCCTAACCCCCCGGGGTCACTGGTCTCGGGCGCCTCGCGGTCTGCAGCGCCGACCCCGGGGCCTGAGCTTGGGAGCTGCGGGCCTGGGTGGGGTGAAGCTTCCTACGCCCCAGCCCGGCTGGTAAGAAGGGAGGATTCCGCCCTTGGAGACGACTTTTAAAAGGAGCGCGGCCCTCCTCTGTGTCCTTTACCCACTAGCCCCCTCCCGCCCCTCGCCCGCTTTGGGGCTAGAGTTGGTGTTCACCACCAGACTGTCCTCAAGGCCTCGAAGGTTGATAACAGCGCGCACCTGCAGGCGCAGGAGCTCTCCGCCCCCGTCTCCGTCGGCTGTCCTGGCCTCTCCCCTTCCCTGGTCTCTAGAGGGCTCCCTCGCTCCCATCTCCAGCCCTCTGCCCCTCTCCTTTGCAGTTGGATTGGATGCAGCTGGCAAGACCACAATCCTGTACAAACTGAAGTTGGGGGAGATTGTCACCACCATCCCCACCATAGGTGAGTTCGGAGGCGAGGCCGGGAGGAGCGGGAGGCTGGCGGCAGGCCTTCTCTGGGTCGGCTCGCGGTTCTGCCTGAGGCCCTTATCTCTGTGCAGAGGCTGACCCTGACACCAGAAGCCTGAAAAGTGGGTCACAGTTACCTTTGCTTGCTGGATGGTGCCTTGGCGGGGTGAATGTGACCTAGCCCCGGCTGGTCTGTGTACCGCAGGTCCTCTGGGGTTCTGTTTCCAGCGGACTTGATCGTTTCCTGGTTTTATGTCCCTGATGACTTCACATAGATTTAGTGAGTTCCTTTCTTACAGGACTTTGTTCTCAAATATATATATATATATATATATATATGTATACATATTTTTTTTTTTACAATTATCTCCAGGCTTTAATGTGGAAACAGTGGAATACAAGAACATTTGTTTCACAGTCTGGGACGTGGGAGGCCAGGACAAGATTCGGCCTCTGTGGCGGCACTACTTCCAGAACACTCAGGTGGGAATGGGGCTCTCCAACCCCAGGAGAAAAAGTGGTAGGGCTGCAAAGACTGAGATGATGGCTTAGACTGAAGGCCCAAGCCAGGGGAAAAAACCCTCTACCTCCTTCTGTCTGTGTGTACGCTTGCCTCTACTCGTCCTTCAGAACTAGCCTTGGTCTTCTGAGACTTAGCCACTTTATGCTCTCCTGAGAAGCAGGGTTCTGAGTCCATGCTGCCTTTTTATTTTTATTTTTATTTTAAGTTTATTTCTTTATTTTGAGAGAGAGAATCCCAAGCAGGCCCCATGCTGTCAGTGTAGAGCCTGGCATGGGACTCAAACTCGGGAACTGTGAGATCATGACATGAGCAGAAATCAAGAGCAGACGCTTAACTGACTCAGCTACCCTGGCACCCCTATTTATTTTATTTTATTTTTTAAGTAAGCTTTACCCCCCATGTGGGGCTTGAACTCACGACTCCAGGATTGAGAGTCGCACCTACTACCAACCGAGACAGCCAGGCGCCCTCATGCTGCCTCGTTGAACTCTCAAGTCTTTCCCTGTTGCCTTGCATCTCTTCTAGCTACACTGCTTGCCTGAGGGCAGAGGCACTATTCCCTGCAGGGCATCTCCAATTTGTGCCAGGATGTTTGCAGAGCCCTGTGAAAGTTTACTAGATGAGAAGGGTTTGGACACAAAGATGGGAAGAAGAAAGCCAGACTAGAATGTGTCCCGGGTGAGAGTGATTGCTCGTCCTTTCTTTCTTCCTTCCCACCCAGGGCCTCATCTTCGTAGTGGACAGTAATGACCGAGAGCGGGTCCAGGAATCTGCTGATGAACTCCAGAAGATGGTGAGCCCCCAGAGCGCTGGAAACTGAGCCCTGGTTTGGAGGCAGAGCTCTGAGACCTCTGTGCTAGTGTGAAAGTCAGGAAATGCCTCACAGGCCTTGAATGTGTTTCTCTTTGTGGACACTGACACAAGTAGTATCTCACCTTGTTTGGAATTCGAGTCAGGTGAAAAGTATAGGACTGACTTTTTCCTTGATTTCTCGTATCTTCACCTCAGAAGGTGGCAGGGAAAGGGAGATTATGTGCGTGGAGAGAAACTTCATCTTACATTCTTCATTCTTGTTTTTCCATTTGGAAACGTCATTTGGACTAGGGCAAGTCATTAGAAAAAGACTCTGGACTTCAGCCAAATGGCCTCAAGCTGATTTATGACTTTATGTCTTGTGTTCAGCAGTAGACTGCACAATATTACATTCTTCCCCACAAATATGCTGGAAGGTAGAAGCGGCGGGGGTTGGGGGGGTCCCCTACACAGCAGGCAAGAGGAAGCCTGGAGACTCTGCTGGGACTCCAGACTCCATCCCCTTCATCTCTCTCAGCTGCAGGAGGACGAGCTGCGGGATGCGGTGCTGCTGGTGTTTGCCAACAAGCAGGACATGCCCAACGCCATGCCCGTGAGCGAGCTGACCGACAAGCTGGGGCTGCAGCACTTGCGCAGCCGCACGGTGAGGGTCCTGCCTCTCCTGGGGGAGCCACAGGCTGGGACCAGGAGCAAAGGCATCCCCTTTTCTTTTCTTCCCTGTTACTGACCTTTTTTTCCTTCTCCCCACAGTGGTACGTCCAGGCCACCTGTGCCACCCAAGGCACAGGCCTGTATGATGGGCTGGACTGGCTGTCCCATGAGCTGTCGAAGCGCTAGCGAACCAGGGGCCGGCCCCTGCTGCCCGGAAGCTCCCGCGTGCATCCCGGGATGACCAGAGTCCCGGACTCCTCAGGCAGTGCCCTTCCCTCCCACTCCTCCTCTCCCACAGACACAGGCCTCTGCTCCTGCCTGCATGTTGTCTCTGTCATTGGAGCCTGGAGCCTCGCCTCCGGGCACGGAGGGGTCCACTCTCCTGCCTGCTGGAACCTGTGGAAGGGACCTCCAGGGCTAAGGCCCCTTCTTCCAGAGGAGGAGCAGGAATCTGGGTTTACTTTTGTTTTTTCCATTTTGGGTGTACCATTTGGGGGCCAGGTGGGGAGGGAAGGTGAGGGCTCCGGGTGGTGCTATGATGTGGCACTGGATATTGAGTAATAAATTTGCTGTGGTTTGTACACAGTGTTGTCTGTAGCCTAGAAGCGGGGGCTTGGGGGGTGGTGCTGGGTTGCTGCGTACAAAGGGACAGTATGATGGGGGGAGGCTGAAAGTAGCTAAGGCTGCACAGCCAACCCCCTCCCCCCAGCGCACACACACACATTGCTGCCTTTCCCTCGCTCAGCTTCTCCCTCATTGTTCTTAAGGCCACAGTACTTCAGGAGTTCCAGTGGAGGAAATTCCATTCCCTCCCAATTCCAGGGGAACTTTGCTGAGGATTACAGGCTCTACGTTCATGATTCTGTAAAGCACGTATGTCCTGTACCTCTCCGTCTCCTGGCTGCTTAGAGCAGTGGCTCTTAATGATTACTATGCTAATTAAAATCGAGGGGGTGTGGATATTTTTTGAAAATAGGGTCCCAAGATAACGTTCAGAAAATCTGATTCATCAGGACTGGTGTGAAGCCCGAGAATATGAATCTTAAAAACTACCCAGGTGAAGTCTGTCACTCTAGTCTATTAGCCGTCTTCTATAAAACATTGGTAGGGCCTTGCGAATTAAAGTTCTTCACCTTGCACTGGAACTCTTTCTACCTGGGAAGACAACCCTGCCCTCTACTCCCCCACCCCCACCACAGGGAATAGGAAAGTAGGTGAATGGAACCAGAAGGGTGGGCTCTTCTCCACGTGTGGTCCACTCTGCCTATCCTTTGAATCCCAGCAAAGCTTAAACAAAAACCGCCATCACCACCATTATTTCTTCTTGCCATTCTCCTTTTGTGTCATCAATTCCTCTAGGTTCTGCCTTGATCTCCATGAGCTTTGTAGGAAGTGAGCGCCAGAGGCTGTTGGCCAGCAGAGACCCTTGGAGGGCAAGGGCTCGGATGCTGAGGGCCAGCACTGTCTGTCTGCCCAGCAGCAGTGCGGCTGGGGATTGTGAGGAGGATGCCCAGCGCTCTCCCCGTCTAGGGCATTTTCCTTACCCTGCTCTGAGCCAGCCCTTTCTGATTAATATGAGTAATTTGATCCTTGCGGGTTATCTGTCTAGGGTTTCCCCACACTTCCTGAAAAGCACCTTCTAAGACATTTTGGCCTCATCCTCCCAAGGGCTGTAAAAGTGAATAGATTTTTCTTGGATATTTTGAATTTCAAAAACACTTGAGTCCCAAGGGAGCCAAGAAGAACTCACTTTGGAGGGTAGAAAGAGGTTGGTTATCTCCCTGCCATTGAAATGAGAAAGTGAAGAAGGAGAAGGACTTGCCTATAGTCATGTGAGGGTGATCATTGGTACAGGCCAAAGTTCTGATTCCCAGTCTTCGTTCAGTTGATCTCGGTGCCTGGAGTTGTGTGAGGAGGTTAGTGCCAGAGGCCCTAGACCCACTTCCTCTGGGTTGTGGATTGACATTGCTGGGCCAGTGCCCTTTCCCCACCATGGATAAGAGGCAGCCCTCACAGTCACAATGCTCCCGGGTCACAGAGGCGCTGGGCCCTAGCCCAGCCTCTGCCTGAGAAGTTCCCTCTGGGAACGTCTTCTGGTGGGTACTACAGGCCAGATTCCAGGCCCTATGGCCTGTGGAACCACACCACTGGGGGGAAGGCTGGGCCGGACTGTGTCATCACTTGTGGTGCCGGCCGCATGGATGACATGGAGTGGACGCAAAGCCCCAAGCCTGAGGAGCTAAGGGTTGGGCTCATCAGCTGGGCAGGATCCTACCTCACTTATGAGACCTATAAGAATATAGTCACTGCTACTGCGAAAGGTTTGGGCCGGAGACAGGTAACAAAGCAAACCTATACTGGAGCCATATTTCCCAAAGGCCAAGCCGTGTGTGTGTGTGTGTGTGTGTGTGTGTGTGTGTGTGTGTGTGTGCACGTACGCAGTGGTGGCAGAGGTACGCTCTCAACATAATCCTCTTCCTAGCTTTTACCATTGCAAGACTGAGACCCTCTGACCCCAGGATGTCACTCGCAGGTCTCCATTGCTCCCTCTCTCCCTCTCTAAACCTGTCCTGAGAGACAAAGCATCAGCCCTTCCTGCTGTGTCTTCCCTGGCTGTTCTCTTCCCTCCATCCCACTACAGACTGGTTGCATCATCACAAAGAGGAGAGACGAAGAGCCCAGCCTGGAGGAGCATCCAGGGGAAGTTGTACAAGTGGAGTGACTGCGAGGCCCATGATTCTGTTCTGGCTGTAGTTCAAGGATGGGGTACTCTATGAGCTTAGGAGAGTTCATTTTAGAGAGGTATAGGCAGCCCTGCAATGGTACTACAGAGTGAGGCAGTAGCAAGGTCCTTGTTTAGAACAGGGTTGATCATAGCTGAACCAGACAATTGTATCTCAACTGTGTGTGTTCCCATCCTTATCCCTGGAGTCTGGGCCCATCTATAAGAGGTCTTGCTTTTCTCCTGCCCTGCTGGCAAGGTGGACTTTGGGGATGGGAGTGTGGCTAGTGTGCTATCCAGGGGCAACAGTGAGGAAGAGAAAAGTAACATTTAAATCAAAGCACTTCTTGGAAAATTAGGTTTTGAAGGAAGCCAGCAAGTAAGAGAGAGGGAACTTTACCTTCTATTAGCTGGAAGAAGTAAGCGTTTAGAACTTCTCTTGGGTTCTTGAGAAGCACTCTGACTCCAGGAGTAGAGATCCCCTGAAATCCTTTCATTACTGTTGGATGAGAGGCTGGAAGAGCTGACAGCAAGGAGGCCGATGGGGAGGGGAAGGTGGTTGGTCCCAAAGAAGGTTCTAGGGTGATGCCAGGGGTGATGTTGGTAGGGCTCCCTGGCCTAGGCATGTGGCAGTACTGATTTCCTTCTTCTTCCTCCCAATGCCTCTAGACCTGGGAGATCTTGGTGAGCAATGAACACGACACACAGGCTGTAGTACGACTAAGAAGTTTGCAGGGCCTCTACCTCCTATGCGAGGCAGATGGCAGTCTGTGCTATGGCCGGCCAAGGACCAGCCACCATGGGTGCTTCCTACTGCGTTTCCACCGCAATGGCAAGTGGACTCTCCAGTGCATAATTAGTGGTCGTTACCTGGAGTCTGATGGTGAAGATGTGTTCTGCAACTCCAGGGTCCTCTCAGCTTACCACATGTGGACACCCCGGCCAGCCCTGCATGTCCATGTGATCCTCTACAGCCCCATCAACCACTGCTATGCCCGGGCTGACCCTACCACAGGCCGCGTCTGGGTGGATGCACCAGTTCCCTGCCTGGAAGAATGTGGCTTCCTGTTGCATTTCCAAGATGGATGCTACCACCTGGAGACCTCAACACACTTCTTCTTGTCCCATTTAGACCGGCTGGTCCCCCAACCTTCATCACAGACAGCTTTTCACATGCAAGTGCGACCTGGAGGGCTCGTGGCACTGAGCGATGGAGAAGGAGGCATGTTGTATCCACAGGGCACACGCCTGCTCCTGGGCCTGGGCTCCAATCCCCATAGGGGTGAGGAGTGGTTCATCCTACAGCGCTGTCCCACGTGGGTCAGCCTCAGGTCAAAGACTCGGAAGTTCCTCTCCATCATCTATGGCAAGTGCTGGGTTGAACACAGCTGTGGAGGGAGGGAGAGCTGGCTGCTGGAGAGAGAAAAATCTGTTTGTGATCAACAAAGATTTTTGAACGTCCTGGGGTCCCAAGAAGATCTCTTGTGCCATGGAGCATAGTGATAAGGCCAGGGGCATGGGCTTTAGGGGAAAGTAGCCTGGGGCTTTCCTGGCTCCTATGGGCCAGCAGGAGATGATGAAGGCTGAGGGGGGAAGACAGAGGGAACCCCAGCCATAAATCATGGAGGAGGGGCTGACACTGAGGGTGATACCAGACTTTGGCTTCTTCTGACATATTCTTTCTCTGCAGATGTTGGAGTATACGCTGTCTCTGAGCGCATAACCCCAATGTCCTTGTTCCAGTTTGAATATGACAACGAGAGCCTCACCTTGCAGCTTCGCACAGCAAATGGCTGCTACCTAGCCCAGGTGAGACCTTGGCCTTCTGAGCAAGAGAACCCTTGATCCCTGAGCTCTCCCATTCTAGATGTACTTTCTCCTCCTTCAAGGCAGATGCTGAAGTGAACAACGGAGGGCCATGCCAATTTTCAACCAGTGGGCCCAATTTTATCCAATGGGGCCTCTTTAAAAAAATCAACTTTATTGAGGCAAATTTATAGACCATAAAATGTACCATTTTTAAGCAACAATAAGTTTTGACATATATACCTGTGCAACTATGCCACAATCACAAGTTAGAGAATATTTCTATCACCAGAGAAATTTCCTCTTACCCCTTTCTAGTCAGCCCCTCTTTACCCTTTTATGTATTCTGTCACTATAGATTAGTCTATTCTAGAATTTCATGTAAATGGAATCACACAGAGTTACAGTATGTATTCTTCTTCCATCAGCATAATATTTGTGAGATTCATTCGTGATCTGTGTATCAGTAGTTTGTTCCTTTTTATTGCCGAGGGAGTGTTTCATACCACCACTCATAAACGCAAACATAATTTCCTTATCCATTCACTTGTTGACGAACACTTGAGTTGTTTCCAGTTTGGGCTATTATGAATAAAGTCACTATGAACACCTGTGTACAAGTTTTTTTATGGGCCTATATTTTCAGTTACCTTAAGGCAAATACCTAGGGGTAGAATTATTGGGTCACATGATCAATGTGTGCTTCTATTTTTAAGAAAATGTTAGTTTTTGAAAGTGAATATACTATTTTTACATTCTTGCCAGTAATGTATGAGAGTTCTAATTGCTCCACATTCGCATCGTATTGTCTGTCTTTTTAATTTTAGCCACTCTAATAGGTATGTAGTGACATATTACTGTGGCTTTAATTTGCATCTCCCTTATAATTAATAATGTTGAGTATTTTTTCATGTGGCTTGCTGGCCATTTGTAGATCTTCTCTGTGAGGTGTCTGTTCACATCTTTTGCCCATCTGTCACTTGATTGTTTATCTTACTATTGAGTTTTAAGAGTTCTTTCTATGTTCTGAAGTCAAGTTCTTTGCCAAATATATGTGTTGTGTTTCCTCCCAATCTGTGGCTTGCCTTCTCATTTGCTTATAGTGTCTTTTGAGCAGCAAGTTTTTAATTCTGATGGAATTCCAATTTCCCCATTTTATAGATGGTTAGTGAGCTTTTTGTTCCAATAAATCATTGCCTGTCCCAAAGTTGCAAAGAATTTCCCATCTGTTCTTATAGACATTTTATTGTTTTGCTTTCATTTCTCTGTCTATAATCCATTTTGAAATGATTTTGGAGTCTGGGCTGACGACTATTTCTCTCCATATGGATATCCAGTCCCTTTTTAATAATGGGCTCTGGGAAATAGCAAACTGGAGAAGTGGGAGAGCTAAGGCCACAACACATTTTTCCAAAAAAGGATGTGAAAGCATAAAGCACACCCTTCTAGGGTAGGGAAAATGAAGAAGGCTAGTGGGTGGGATGTGGGAAAGGGTCTAGGAATAGAAATGATGGTAAGAAAGCTGAGATTTTCAGTCCTTGTTTCCCTTCTCTGCCCCCTATACTCTCTCCAGAGGCACCACAGGACAGTGGTGGCTAATGGGCACCCAATGGAGTCTGACACTTTTTTCCGCATGCACTGGAACTGTGGCAGGATCATCCTGCAGTCTCCCAATGGACGCTTCTTGGGCATCATAGACAATGGCCTGCTGATGGCCAATGCCACCATTCCAGGTAAGCACAGAAACCTCCTGCCAGGTTATTGCAACTCAGAGATGCTTTCAGAGGGAGCTGGGATATGACAGAAAGAGCACTGGAGTTGCGGGGAGAAGATCTGGGTCTGTATATTTGCTGAGTCACTGACTTTGTCATCACTTGGCCAAACCACTTCTTTGGGCCTTGGTTTCATTGGCTCCCTTATATCAATGGAGGTGATATCCAGCCTGCCTGCCTCACAGGATTATCATGAGGATTAAATAGACTCACACATCTCAAAGGAAGGAAGAACATCAACATTTCTTGGGTCCCACTAGTGCTTGCACAAACATTTCATAAGCACCTAGCATAAGATCCAGAACATAGTAGGTGTTTACTAATCGTTAAAGTATTGACAACATCTTACAATTAGGGCCCGTCTTCCCACTTCTATCTGTGAAAGCATCTAGAAACAGCTCATCCAGATAACTCCTTTCTATATCTTTTAGGCCCAAATGAGGAATTTGGGATTCGATTAGCTAACCGTCCCTTCCTCGTATTGCGAGGTCGTTATGGGTACGTGGGCACGTCATCAGAACACGACCTAATGAAGTGCAATATGGATCAACCTGACTGCATTCACCTGCTGCCTTGCCACCAAGGCATCTACCACTTCCAGGGTGAGGAGCTCCTCTTCTTCATCCCTGGCTTCAGAGTCTAGCCCTGCCTTAGCCCTGACTCAGACTTAGCCCTGTAGCCTGCTGCTCAGATCCTACTCATCATAAAAGGAAAAACAGAGTTTCTGTTTGTTTCCACATTTCAAGGCCCCCCAGAATGGGTGGGCAGAGCAAAGCCCAGACCTCCTGAGTTTCCATAGGGGGACCTGCCAACACAGGCAGGGTAGGGTAGTCAGGGAGGGTTGGCATGCTTCCTGGGAGCCTCCTCAGTCTGTACTGCTGGAAAATTTGGTCCTGAATGGGTCACCGACCTGAGCTCTTCCCTCCCCAGCACAGGGTGGATCCTTCTGGTCAATAACATCCTTTGGCACCTTTCGCCCTTGGGGAAAGTTTGCTCTCAACTTCTGTATAGAGCTTCATGGGAGCAACTTGCTCACGGTACTGGCACCCAATGGCTTCTACATGCGATCCGACCGAAGTGGCACCCTGTTGGCAGACAGCGAGGAGATTACCAAAGAGTGTATTTGGGAATTTTAGGTAAGATAAAGTGAGTAAGGACCCAGAGGTGGGAGAGCAGGAACTGAGGGGAAAGAAAGGAAGGGAGGTGGGTGAGAGAGACCAAAACACCTCCCCTGGGCAACTTCTGTCCCACAACTTGAACAACACCAGACATTTGTTCCAAATCTGTGCCTTTCATCTCATGGCTTCTAAACCCAGACTTGCTAGAGAAAGGAGGGGAAATCAGATCTAGGTTTCTCACTATTATGCCACACTGATACAAATGTGCAAGCAAGCTTACAGGGGACAAAATCAGGTGTACTCGTGTGTTTATCTTTCTTTGTTAAGATGCAGAGTTTTGTCCCATTTTTAGGGGAGACAGGTAACTCTGAGGGTATGCTTTCTATCGCATGCACTTTCGATCCCTACACTCCTGGATCCCTGGAGTGCTGATGGCTCCCAAATATTCACTGCACCCCTGACCCTTCTCCTGAACTCTAACTTCATCTCTTTCTAACTTCCTGATTGGCACTTGACTTGACTTTGTCTTGTTATCCCCTCAAAATCAGCCTTCTCACTCTCCCCTCAAAGATGATCCTTCCTGCCCTCCCCATGGCCATCTAGGGCATGGCTGCCCTCTCAAGTGCTTCTGGATTAAGACCTCAGCACCATCTCTCCTTCCTCCCTTTCATTCCTTTTACCAAACCCTGAAAATTCTTGGGTATTCCCTTAACAATGCCTCTTGAGGGCTTCCTCTTTCTTAACTGCGTTTGGTATATTTGCTTCCAGGCTTGTCACCAAAAGCCTGTACTGCAGGAAGTCCCCCCCACCCCCACCCTGGCAGCACTCCCCTGCCTCAGGTCCATCCCATTCAATCTCCTCTTCACATCAAGTTTGTTTTCCTAAGGTGCAGCCTCTAATCCATCATTCCCTGTTCATACCTCTTCAGGACACCTCACTGCTCTTAGCCCTGTTTCTTCACCGTCAACCTCACTTTCTTGACTTAGAAAGTTATGAGAATGCTGTAGGAGGAAGAATTTTGGTTTTGATATCATATAAACCTGGAACTTTGGGGGATTGCTTTAACGTTTCTAGGCCTTGGTTTCCCTATCTGTAAAATGAGAATATCTACTTCATAGGGTAGTGTGAAGGTTAAGTGACAATATGAATCTAGATATAGACTCCTAATAAAAGTTCACTTCTTTCTTCCATTTTCTACCAGTTTTCTATATAAACCCTTTACTATGGCCATGCTAGAAAAATCAAATGAAATCCCACTGGGCTTGCTTTCTTATCTGTTACATGAAGGGTTTCAGTTTAACTAAACTTCTCAGGCTCTTCCAGCCTGACATTCCAATAGACAGTGTATCATAATGGTTAAGAGCTCATTTTTGAACTCAGAACTGGGTTCTAATTAGATTTTTATCAGTTTAGCTTGATATTTGACCCTGGAGAAATGAACCTCACAAAGCTTATTCCTTGTGGATAATATGGGAATATAATATCTATCTCATGGGATTGTTGTGTCACATGAGCTAATGATTATAAAATGCTTAGTAGACAGCCTGACACCTAGTGGATTCTACTCTATCAGAAGTCTTCCCTGATCCTGTTGAACTCTTAGTAAATCTTTTCTGTTGAATTTAGTATCCCTTTGAACCCTGATGGTATGTTCATGCCATTAATTTGATTTACAAAATAAGTTTTACTGTCTTTTCCTACAACTTAACTTCACATACATCTATGTGATCCCTCATCAAGAATGGGACAAATCATTTTATTGTCTCTTTTCACAGATGGTCTTATGAGATTTTTCCTAAAAGTCCAAGATCAGCAAATGACTGACTGAAGGTTTCTATTTCCTCTTCCCTTCCCAGGTCAATGGGATGCTACCTACGGAAATCCAAATCCTCCAGGAGAAACTACTACACTAAACACAACAGGAACCCCAGAGTCAAGATCCATGAGAATATCTGTTACACAACTTTCCCTACCCAGTTTAGCAAAACACCTGGTTCGAGCAACAATACATCACAAAAGGCCACCCCCAAGACCCTGGTGTGCATCTGACTCAGTACGGAATAGGAATCTGGATGTGGGTGGAGACCCAGGCCACTCCAAGTTCTATCCAGAAGAGGCAGCACCAAATGGTAACCAGTTCTTCCACTGATCTTCCCCATTCCCACCAGAATCACTAGACTTTTTCCAGTGATCCAATGAGGAGCCAGTTTTGCCCTGAAGGATTAAGAATCTAGATATGATTAGATGCCCTTTCAGTTTTGAAAGAATGAAGGATTATTAATCCTATGGGCACAGGGCAATGGTAATAGCACCTTATGCTGGCATAGCACTCCCCCTCAGCATCACCCCCCTAAGGTTTACCAATTATCCCACCTTATCATTACCTTTGATCTCATCAGTTGGGTACTTTCTCCAACACTGCCCACCTTTTATAGGGAGCTGAAGTGATTTGCCCAAGGTCCCATGACTAGGGTCTCTGATTCAATTCTTCAATTAGAATGGACTGTAACGTCCACTACTCTTTCTGTCAAAACACAGCTTCCAAAATGACCATCATTCTTGTACTGTCTGTAAAACTTTGGCCTTCATCTACCTACCATATTCTCTATCAATATGAAAGGAATATTTTAATCACTATCATAAAATGGAAGACCAGAATCACTTACCATGAATAGAAAGTGACCTTAAAAATAAATACAATGAGGGATGCCTGGGTGGCTCAGTCAGTTGAGCATCCTACTTCGGCTCAGGTCATGACCTCACTGCTCCTGGGTTTGAGCCCCACATTGGGCCCTGTGCTGACAGCTCAGAGCCTGGAGCCTGCTTCAGATTCTGTCTCCGTCTCTCTGCCCCTACCCTGCTCATGCTCTGTCTCTCTCTGTCTCTCTCTCTCTCAAATATAAAATAAAACATTAAAAAAATTTTTTTAAATAAATAAATACAGTGAGGGGCACCTAAGTGGCTCAGTCAGTTAAGCATATGACTCTTGATTTTGGCTCAGGTCATGGTCTCACAGTTCATGAGCTCAAGCCCTGTATCAGGCTCTGTGCCCACTGTGCCTGCTTGGGATTCTCTCTCTCTCCTTCTATCTCAGCCCCCCACCCCCGCTCATGCTCTCCCTCTCTCAAAATAAATAAATAAAAATGAAATGATGTTATCATATCCTAGTTAGATTTCCCTCCCCTGTCCAAGACTCAGAACCTGAGGGTCCCTTTACCTCATTAAAAAAAAAAAAATTAATGACTGTTAGAGAGGCACTAAAGACTAGGACCAAAATGAAAGCTTCTCCTCTTTGATGCAATTAGAATTGAAAGGGAGTCAAAAGGGAAATAATTTTCTCATTTCTGACTCAATATTATTTAACGCAGTGTCTACCTGCCTCCTAAAATGCTCTCCGATACCAACAGTGATGCCTGCCCCCCCTACTCTGGGAAAATTGCACCACACTATAAAGAGTGCCTGGTTTTTAAATCTGTTGACAAAAGAAGCTCAAACCACAGCATGAGAGAGGTTCCATTTGCATAGAGGAAAATGACCTCAGGTTTTTGTAAGTATGTGTCTCCTCAGGAGCTATGAAGGACTTTTGTACAAATTTTTATCTAGTAAGTGAAGCTTGAGAACACTAGAGACCAGGGCAGTCCTTTCCCAGAGAACTTTAAGAACGGGCCAAAGATACGGAGTGGAATACACTCTTTAGAGAGATAGGAACTTGGGGGTCATTTAAGGCAGAATCTCTTCCTCATCATTCCATAAATGCATATACAAACTCAGATGCATGGGCATGCATGTGGATGGAGACACACACATTGTCTCTTATGCCCCATTCCCACAAGTGGTCACCCATCCTCCACTTGAATGTGCTTGACCATGGGGCCTCAGCTGACAGCTCCCTACATTGCTGACATCAGTCCTATAGTTGAATGAATGGCTTGTTCTCAGACTGTACTGTGCAGATTGTCATCCCACAAAACCTCACCCATTTACCTAGGCAGTCTGTCAGCAGGGCAGAGGCAGGGTATGCTCCATTACCCTTAGAATTTCATTCTAGAGCTATGCTGTCCTAATAGAAAATTTTGTGCTGATGTAAATGTTCTATAATGTTTACTGTCTCATACAGCAGCCAGGAGACACCTGTGACCTTTGGGCATTTGATATATAGCTAGTGGGAATGCGGAGTTGGATTGTTCATTTTATGTAAAATTTTTTATTGTTTTATTTGTTTTTGAGAGAGAGACAGAGACAGAGACAAAGTGCAAGCGAGGGTGGGGCAGAGAGAGAGGGAGACACAGAATCCAAAGCAGGATCCAGGCTGTCAGCACAGAGCCCGACCCAGGGTTCACATTAGTGAACCACCAGATGTCAGTTGGTTAACCGACTGAGCCACCCAGGTGTCCCAGCATTTGACTTAATTTTAATCACATTAAAATAGCCACGTGTGGTTGGTGGCTACTTATTGAAGAGCACAGCTCCAGAGTATTTGATTAAGATAACTTCTGGATGAGTAGCCCTCCCAGATGAGAGACAACAAACTTCACCCCACTCCTTTTATCCTGCTTTGCACCATCAGCCATTATTCCATCCCTGGCTCTTCAAATGGGAAAGGATTTGGAGGGATGAGCCCATCCCCATTCAAAATATCACTGTCTCCATCCCATTCTCCTCATATTCCCCCTCTTTCCCTGCATACTAAGGCTTCCCAGGGGGAGCCAGATTTTTTTTTTGCAGGGAGACAAAACTGAGAAGATTTAAAACTTACTGCCATGAAGAAGCAAGCAAATATGCCCCAGGAGTATGTATGAAGGGACAAACAGAATATGAAAAATGGCATTTCCATCCTGCTGCTTTGCAAAAAATACACATGTGATTAAGGAAGTAATGTCTATTTTCTTAGATAAAGGAATTATTGTAAATTTTCTTAGATGTGGTAATGGTGTTGTAGTTATGAAAGAAACGTTCCTTATTTTTGGAGATACCTGTTGGGACTTAAGAGTGACATGCCATGATGTACTATTAGTGTGGGGGGGGTGGGGGGACATAATGTTGGTGTATGAGTGTCCAAATACATATGTAGATATATATATCTATATATATACACACAAGTAGATGACTGTATAGATTAGACAGATTGGGTAGATAGTTACATAAACATATAGATACATTAAGTAGATGACAGCTAAATGCATACATAGTTATATATATATAAATAGATCACACAGATAGATACATAGATTGGAAGAGAGGAGGATAAAAGACAGCTAGATAGATGATAGAGAGCAAACTATATCGTTATTAAAAGCAGGGGTGGGTGTATGAATATTCATGGGAAAAACACAAACAGGAAGTACTGCTAATTTAAAAAAAAAAGTTTTTATTCCTGCCAACTAGAGGCCATTCAAGACCGGTGTGAGAAGTGGGTGCGCATGGCTTTCCCAGGTCCTCCAACCAGGTGCCGCATAGGAGGGGCAGCGAGGCAGGAGCAGACCAGGTCCACAGATGAGGAGGAAGAGTCACAAGAAGAAGGAACCCGTAGTCTGCTTGGGCAGGACGATCTTAGATCCTCCCCACCCCATCTCCTTTCCACTCTGGCCCTCCTCCCTCATTCCAGGCCTTGCAGGAGTGGGGAGCTGGGCCAGAGCAAGGCCACAGGGGCACCAAGACTGGCCATGGAGGCAGTGGAAGGAAGGGTAAGGATGGCAAAACAGTACTGAATCCAGGGAGTTCAGCTGCAGGAGACAGGTGGCCTGCAGGGACAGAGAGAGGGTGAGTTTGGATTTGTTGCTGTCACCCCACCTCCCAAAGTCACTGGTGCTGAGAGGGACAGATATCAGTTCTCTACCCTGGATATATATACTCACATCCCAATCCCAATCCCCTTTCCTGCTATGTCTGTCAGTGGAACTATAGACTCATGAGGGGCTAATGTCCAACTTGTAGGCCATGCAAAGAATGAAGAAAGCTGTATCAAAGTTCCTTTGATAACCCCAACTGGAGATCCATGCCCTCTTGAGGGTTAAGGAGTAAGCCTTCCCCACACCCCACAGGGGTGAGGCCTGGCCTGTGGATTCTTACCACAGCAGGGCTTGAGAGAGGCTTGGGGTGAGTTGTCACTCAGACACCTGTCTGGTGCTGTCCCCCAGCACAGCTGATAGCAGGAGGGACCCAAGGATTCCAGGGTAGGCAGGACGGCTGAGGGCACACTCCCAGGGAGCTGCTACAAAAAGCAAGAGGGGATCCTCGGCTGTCAGTGATGCCTCCTATTTAGCAGAACTGGGGCCCCAAGGCTGCCCCCCTGCCTCCGACTGTCTCCTGCACAACTCTAGAGGGCACCATTCACATAGTAGACTAAGAGCATGGTGTTTTCTGAAGTGTGTATTGTAGGAACCAGGAGCATCAGGAATTGGGAGAAGCAGTGAGTCCCATGTCTTCCCAATTGATGAACTTCCCTCTCTTGCTGGATACCTGTGCAGAGATGATCCCAGGGGAGGCATTGGGCACAGTCGGTACATGGGA
Source organism: Crocuta crocuta (assembly GCF_008692635.1). NCBI lineage: Eukaryota > Metazoa > Chordata > Mammalia > Carnivora > Hyaenidae > Crocuta > Crocuta crocuta. The sequence continues at coordinate 7,838,532 of NW_027531005.1, read as the reverse complement.
AGCACCTACAAGGTGAGAGTAGATCCACTCAGAAGGAGGAATAGGTCTGGGGAACAGAGAGTAGTGGTGAGAAGCAGGGAGGTTCTAAGAAAGATGGCAACCTCTGGCAGGGATGGGAGGAGATGGATGCTATAACCCTAAACTGCCTTCCTTCCCAAGGCAGAGCCTTGGGAGACTGGGGAAGAAGGATTAAAGATCAGGGATGGTAAACTGGGGGTAGTGCCGACCTAAAGACCAGAGACTCTGAATGCCGAGCATCTAACACAGGGTCTGGCACATGGGAGATGCCAACTAAATGTTTGGTGGATGGATGGATGGATGGATGGATGGATGGATGGATGGAGAAGTGGATAGGTAAGTGGGTGGATGAACAGGTGGTTGGGTGGATGGATGGACAGATGGGTGAGTAGATGGATGGATAGGTGAGTGGATGCATGGATAGATCCATGCACACATGGATGGATGGAAGGATGGGTAGGTAGATGAGTAGATGGACAGAAGGATGGATGTGCAGGGAAATGACCTGGAATCTGCATTTCCCACTTGAGCTTCTCTTGTCGGCGCCATTTGGCTCTTCGGTTGGAAAACCAGACCTGAGGGAGAGCAGAATAGTGTAGCTGGCTGTGCTCTTCACTTCCTGGCACCTACTGCTCTTATCACATGTTTCTGGTCTGGACTCAGAGCGCAGACCCTTCCTCAGACCTGATGTCCTCCCTCTCTGTTCTGGCCTTTATTCTCTGTCCCCTTCCTCACTTCAAAGGCTAGGAGTAGAGAAGAGAGGAGAGCAATCAGCAGAAGGAGAACAAGGAGGGTCTTATGTCTGATTTTTTTCTATAAACAAATCTTTTTCCACTTTTTTCATCCCATCCCTACCTCACCAGAACCCAAAGCCACCTCAGCACAGAGTCTTTGTTCTTGTATTTTGTGCACCTTGTGTGGCAGAGTTCACTCACCCTCACCGTGTCCTCAGGCAGAGAGGTGGCAGCAGCCAGCTTTCCACGGGCCACTGAATCAGGATACTGCCCACGCTGGAACTCTACAGAGATCAAGGCTCAAATAGTAAGGTTATGGGGAGAGGAGCAAGGCATGGGTCTCCCCCTCAGGCCCTACTTCCACCTGTTATGACCTTAAACTACCTTCCTCCCTAAAGTGGGGCTACCCACAGCCTCCACTTCTCAGCCTTTGCCCACAGGCCATGACATATGTCACACCAAGCACCCTTTCACCTGCTGTCTGCCCCAGCCCTGGCACCTTTCTCCAGCGCCTCAGCTTGGCCCGGAGAGAAGATGGTCCGATTCCGGTGGCCAGTCCCTGGGTGGGGACCACGGGGAACCTCACACCCACTATGGGGAGTGTGAGGAATTGGAGTCACAACATCTGTAAAGGGGAACAATGGCTTGTTGTGGTTTGTGATGGTGATTCTTCTCATCAGATGAGGTTCCCAAGGCCCTGGGGCTGTGGATAAGGGACAACGTGGATACAAGAGCAGAACCATGCTCATAGGGCATTCACAGTTTCTTGGAGGTTACTAAGCGGGCACTTTGTGGGAGGCATTCCCAATGCCATGGTCGAGTGCATGCTTAGTGTTTGGGGAAACAGCAGCAAGGCTGGTCCAGGTTTGCATGATCCCACAGAACATGAAGGGCACTCTGAGAGCTGTGCATGAGGCATAGGGAGGGTGGGAGGTCTGGCCCCGCCGTTTCCTCAGCAGATCCTGTGAACCTAGGGGCCAGAGGACCTGAGTTCTGTTCCAGGACCAGCCAACAACTAGCTGGTAACCTTGGGTAAGCCATTTCTCTTCTCTAAGCTTCAGTTCTCTTCTGCCAGAAGAGAGCAAGCCTCCTTGCCAGGCCCTCCTTATTGTCTTGTCGTGAGTGAGGGTGATCCAGGAAACAACAGGAAAGGGCTTTGCAAACTGTAAGATGCTTCCATTTGCTCTGATCATTCCTGTAAAATGCCTACGTCTGCAGCTCCAAAACCCACCTGGCGTCCTGAGCTGTGCCCAGGGCAGTCGGTGGTCCTCCTGTAGCGCCCTCAGGACTCGGTTGATGGAGGAGACCTGGGGGTATCAGGATGTTGAGTGGGGAGATGGTGCACAGATCCAGGGTTGTAACCTGAGGATATTTCCCCAGTAGCCTTTCTCTCCTCTCTCCGGGCCCACACATCTTTCCCAGGGAGGCCTCCTCTCTTCCCCCACTTTCTTCTTCTCTCCTGTCTCACCACTCCCACTTTTCAGAAGGGGGCCCAGCAACCCTGCCCCGCCAGCCTGAAATGGCCTCATTGCCAAGTAAGAAGGGATCTTCTTCATAGACAGCCTGTTCGCCAGCCCTGGTACAGGGAGGGGAGAGCACTTACACTAGGAGTCTTGTCCTGGGTGCAAAGCCCTTCAGCACAGAGCTGGCGTTGGATCTCCCAGGCAAAGAGGGCAGGGCACTCACCCTTCAGCTGGGCAATTCGAGCCACCACAGGGGGTGTGGCCAGACGGGGCTTGCTTCCCCCAATCCCCTTGGGCTCCAAGACACCTGTGCGGTAGTAACGGGCTAGGATCTTGCTCACACAGCCATTAGATACCTGGATCAGGAGAGAAGCAGGGACAGGTAAGGTATATGGGCAGAGGGTGAGTGTCCCTGGGGCAGCAGGAGGCTCCAAGGCAAAGTGAGACTTAGTGGACCAGGCTGCAGAGTTAAGAATTCAGCCTCACCTTTGGAAGCCTGAAGCTCCCCATCCCAGACCCCAAGAGGGTTTTCTAGGAAGTAGCCCAACCCCCAACAGCCCTCAGAGTCTGCAACAGCCTCAGACGTGCCTTAAGAGGGTGCTTTGTCCTGCTCCGTGTCCCCATCACCGGGTAAAGCACGCTACCTTAAGGCTCCGTGAGATGTCACAGGGCCGCATCCCGCTGACTGCCAGCCTCACAATCTGCTGCCGGGTGTCCAGGGGCAGGGGCCGACCGTTCACAAAAAGCCCCCCCAGTTGATTCACACTGCTGATCCCTGAGCATGAGAAGGAGGCATTGACACATCTCCCCCTCCCCACCCCACCTGTGGCAAGGAGGACCCTCTTGAAGGGGGCTGGGGGTTACTCAGGCCCCTCCAGTCTGGTTTCCTACCACAGAGAAAGTCCCCTCCCCAGGGGACTGCTCCCCTTCTGCTCCCAGGGTCCCCTGGTTCCCACTTTCTTTAGGAGGTGGCTCATAGGTGAGTCTTTGCTTTGGGGCCATTTGTGCTGACCCTAGTGATCTAAGGGAAGCAGAGCGGAGCAGGGAGGGAGTGACTGAACCGAGCTCCCGCAGAACACTGGCCAAGGGCAGGAAACCATGCAGATGGAAGCAGGACCCTGAGATATTCCTTCCCTCCTTGCACCAACCTGTTCTTCTCACTTCTCCCAGGTGTCTTACCATCCTGTTGCATGTTCCAGGCTGACACTTCTCACAGAAGGACAGGAACTGGGAAGACTGGGGAGAGGGGTTCCTCCTGGGAGCTCCTTCTTTGGTCTTGGAGCTCAGTCTACAATGATCGAGGTTATTTGGGTGAAGTCTCTTGCTCAGAAGGGTCTTGGGTTAGAGTGTTTTGTGATAGAGGGCCACGTTTCTAAAAGCTGCCAGAAGGTTTGCTGAGAAAATCCAAATTCTCTTTACTTATGCCCTTCTGTGAGGAACTAAAACATCACAGGGCCAACAGAGGACTGGATCTTTCTGGATGGCCTGATAAGGGTCTGGAGGGTGAGAGGGTTCTCATTGCTCACGCATACATTATAAGAGCTCGGGGAGGTGGAAAAGGCTTATGCTTCCAAATGCTCAGGCTTTCCCTTTTGCAAATGGACAGCTGTGGTCTCTGATCCCTCAAAAGCCTTCTTAGCACTTGGGCCTCCTAAGTTTAGTCTCAGTAGGGTCAAACCCCAAAACTTAGAATATTCTGCCCAGCCAGAAGAGGGCATCAGTGACCAAAGATCCCAATTGCCCTGGTCTGAGGCTAGAGACCAGGTTCAAGACTCTGCCTTCACTATCAGGAAGCTATTAAGATTAGTTTCTCCAAACCACCTACCAGAAAGCTTTCCTCAGGAAACTTCAGGAGAGGGTCTTCCTCCTGATTTTTTTTTTTGTACTCTCCAGAAACCTCTGGGGAAACACAGGGGCTCATTTCCACCCCACCCTTCAAGGTTCTGGTCCCACACACTGGAAGTATTGATGAACAAGCATGAATTACTGGCTTCTCTCAGAAGATGCATCTCTAACCTGCTGGGGTCATTGGTTCTTATTAACTCTGGAGAGTTCTAGATCTCGCAGTGAGGCAGCTTCACTCTTAGAGACCAATTCCCTGGGATCAGACATTCATTGAACTAACAGAAAGCATGTTGAAGGGAGAGAGTGAGGAGCAGGAGAGAGCTGCATGGTCACTAACACAGAATTGTGAGAAGAAGAGACTCTCTGAGTAGCAAGGGATGCTTTGTCTCTCTTGCTTTCATCAGCAAGCAACAGGAGTTGAAACCACCTCCTTTCATGCCTAGAACCCCAGCAGGACTGAGGTGACCCCAGGAAATAGCTTGTGCATAGAACTTTCCTGTGATAACTATGCCATCTTGGCTCAGTTAACTAATCTGCAATGATTTGCTGAATAAAGTATTAACCATCAGCACACTGCTGGTTGTTCAGGATTAAGGGAGTGAAAAGAAAAGGAACAAGGGTTTGTCCTCCAAGAGATCACAGTGCAGCCGGAAAGAGGAGAAAAGCACAAGAGAAACAAGGAACTCATGGATTATGGCACCCGAAGCCGCTTTTCAACTCAGTGGCTGAACTGGCTTTTACTCACTCCTCTCCAGACGGGTAGAGACACATTCCCCTTCAAGTTCTCATCTTCCCAGAAAGTCAGGAAAGAAGGCAGAGATCTTTCCAAAAAGAAAGCTGAGGCATTCCCACAAATCAGGGACCACCCAGGGAATAAACCTCCAGGAAGGGTTAGAAGCCAGTCCCTCACCAGAAGACAAAATTTCCAATTCTAATTGTTGGCACAAAGGAGCCCCCAACCCTGCTTCTGTATGTGGGATTGCCAGCTAAGCAATGGAGACAGGAGAGTCAAGCTGGGATTGTAAAGGGCTCTGCCAGGGCAGTGGGATATGGGAGCTCAAGATATCAGCCAAGCCTTTGAAATGACTGTGTCCCCTCTAAGTGGCCAGCGCCCAGAGGAGAAGTGGAGACTCAGGTTCCATATCCAAACTTAAATCATCTCCAAATGCAAAAGGCACAAACAGAAACCCCATTCCCAGCAGCCACCCACTCCTTCCTGGCACTCATAATAACTTGTCTGATAAAAGAATTGGTGCTCACAAGTTGGGAAAGCAGGATAGGGAGTTGGAGAGGCAGGAAGGTGCTACTCTGCAAAGACAGAGGAGGAGAGAAGTTGGCTTGGCCACACAAAGACATGGAGACAGCATGGGGAGGCAGAGCAGACAATGAGCCTGTAGGTGAGCTACCTGTGTGGAGGCAATGAGGTGGGAGCTTCAGTGGGAGGGTCTCAGTCTCCTATGCTGGGCTCCTGAGCCCCCTGCAGGTGCCAGGGGTGATGGTGGTCTGGTCCCAGCAACAGCCTCCACTCTGCTTCTGCTTCAGTCTTGCCAGGGGGTCCAGAGCTACAGAGAGCCCGTGCTCAGGAGCAGAGGGCAGCCTTCTGGGAGCAGCCAGTGATGTCACAGGCCATGAGCAGAGGAGAGAGGAGGAGGGAGGTGTGCATGGGGCTGACAGACACCGGCCCCAAGGCAGAGCAAACCACAGCCAAAGACCCATTCTGTCCTTCCATGGGAATCCTCAGAGCCCATCCAGTGTCTACCTGCCACCATAAAGCAGGTACAGAGCCATCTCTCATGCAGGTCCCCGGGACCCGGAGTGCACCCATCTAGGGGCCAGTACTCCTGAAGGCAATGGAGAATATGGAAACGGGGGAATTTCAGACTGTCTCCTGAAGGCTTGGAATGCGCAGAAGCCCAAGTGTGACTTCCAGAACCACAGAGGGCTTCCCAGCCAGAGTACACATGCCAGGGGTCTGGGGTCAACTCCTGGGTCTTGTGTGTATTACTATCAAAGAGAAATGGGTATATAGACGGATACTGAATACTGGCTGAGTTGGCCCCTAACTCTCTGAGAGAATGATGGTACATGTAGAAAAGCATGTGTCATATAGCACCAGCTCTCTCCACAGAGCATCTTCACCAGCGCTCCAGTTGGCTCCTTGGCTGAAGTGACACCAAGGGTGAATTTTTGCCTAGAAATAGGGACACCTTCGACTCGAGAACCCTGGAAACAGTGGTGGTGGTAATGAGCCTCTAAGCGTAGTTAGGAAGAAGGTGGGATGTTTATGAGGTATGCAGCTTTGTTTTTCTTCTTCCATCTCTGGATGTTATCAGGCTCCAACCTACTAGGGATTTGGTGCTTTTAAACTCTATGTTATGAATGACACCCCTGTTCCCATAGAGAACACCAAAGGCTATCTGGATCATTGTCGGGACCAGTGGGGGAACCAGTAGCTGGCTAGGTGGCTCTTGTGGAGTGGGATGCTGGAAATGAAACACAGCCTAGCGATGGAAGCTTCATGGCCACCATAGTCTTGGGCAGATCCTTCATGAAGGATTCAACATGGAAAGTCCTTTGGGTCCATTCCATACCTTGGACTTGGTAAAACCCTCTCAGAAGTCAGGCTGAAAGTAAGCAGGGTGCAGGGCAATAAGACTAGACCCAGAGGGTGGAAGAATGGATTTTTCTGGCCAGCGCTCAGGTCTTGGGGAGGAATGGGGTGGGGTGTTCTACATTCAGCTTGATCCTAGGGTTGGGAACACTTGTTCTTAAAACAGGGCCAAATGTATCACAGAAATGGCTTTTCTATCTTACCCTCATATGTACTCCCCTCCTTTTCAGCCTCCTTCAGCACCCTCAGGCTGGCCTAGAGCCCTGGGCCATGGGGGAGACTGCAGCACATAGGCTAGTGCCTGTAGAAACCATTCAATCCTTGGGCAGCTGGGACCGGTGCTCCCTCTACTCAGCCATGCCTGGGTGAGAGAGGGTCTCATGGAAGTCCTGTGGTAGGTCTGCTCTCAGTCCTCCTTTACGGTCTCATCCCTTCCCCCCACATGTGCCCCTGATCTGGGGACCCAAGCCTCCAGGTCCTGACCCACTATTCTCATAGACAGCTGCGTGAGGGTGGAGATAGGGGTATCAGGGGGAGAAGGGACAAGCCCTGGCAGATGGTGGTGGCAGCGATTTCCCCCATAAACCACCCTCTCCCCCCGCCTTTACAACGCGCTCTTGGGTCTGAACAAACAGAGGCTTTCGACCCAGAGATGATGGGGGGAGGGAAAAGAGAGGAAGGGCCCTGGCAGGGGGGCCTAGCCGGCCCAAAGGCTCAGCCACTCAGCCCTCTCCCCAGCGCACCAGACTGTTTGAGGAGCAAATATCTGCCCTCACTGTCTGACTCTCTCAACCTCCCCCTCCAGGTTTGGGGCTAATTGTCCCTCATTAGCTAGGCCCAGGCTGCCACCAGCCCCCGCCATCTGCTCGAAATTATACATTAACTCAGAGGTCTTGCCACCCGCCAGCCAGGCTGCGCGCCCCTCTCCAGGCCACCCGTGGCCTTTCCAGCCTGTCCCTCACCCTGCTGCAGAGCCCTAACTGTTGGCGTCTTCTGCCCTCAGGACCTCCTAGGATGAAGCCCAGTGGCTGTGGGAAAAGATCTGTCCTCCGGAGAGGTGGCTGGAATTCCCCTGCCCTCCTCAAGGGGCCAGAAGACAAGACAGTCTCGTGCGTAAAGCTGGAGAGGACAGGGCGCAACCCGTGCCGAGCCCAGGCGGCGGCTTCGGTCTAACGCCTCACCGGGGGTTTCTGGCACTCACTGGGGGAGGTGACACCAGTTCCAGGCTGTTTCCACCCCTCCCTGTGGCATCTGTTAGTAGGCTGTGGGGTTCTGTCTCGCATCTTCCCTCTCTCCAGCAAGCACCATCTCATGCCAGCCCTCAGCTTTCCAGAGCGCGCTGTTAGCCGCCACCTCTCCAAAATCGCACTCTGGCAACACTTGCCTCCTAGTTTAAAGTCAGCCGTTTCCTTGCTACAAAAACATGGGGAATCTGCAATGCCCTGGGTATTCCTAAACTTGACATTGAATCTGCAACCCCTCCTCACCCTCATAACTTTATGTAGTTATTCTGCTCTCCCCACCCAGACGCTTCTCTTAACACTTGCAAATCCCTGCGCTTATCGCTCTGTTTCTAGAAGGCTGGCTATCTGGCTCCCTCCCTCCCAATGCGCCTGGGAGGCAGTGAAGTGCGTGTCCTCCCAACTGTGGCTTTGAACTGGGGCACAGAAGATGCCCCCTTTCCCCTCCTTTTTACCATGAGCCCCTAGCTTCTGAGCTCAACCCTTCCCCAGATTTTTCTCAGGACTGGGCTTTGCTCGGTAGGGTGGTGAGTCTGCACCCTCTAGAGAGAGCTGGGGATTTGAAAAGTTAGAACCAAGAGCCTAAGAAAGCCAGGCAAGGAAACCCATGGGGACGTGAAGGACAGGCCAGGAAGAGCCCAGCCCAGAGACGCCAGGGACAGCACCGTGCGCCCCAGGCTACGGCTGACCGCAGCGCTCAGACAGGGCTCTGCGCGCAGCCTGTGGAGAGCGCGTGCTTGCGTCCGCATGCGCACCAGCCCGGCCAGTGTGGGGAAGGCGCTGGGTTCAGGCTGGGGTTTTCACACCGGTAACCTGAAATTCAATCTGTTCCCAGGAGACCGCCAGCTCTGTGCTCCCCAAAGCTTCCTTCCCTCTTCCCACCCAGGTTGCAAAGAGTAGAACATCTGGGAAGGCAGACTAGCAGTCCATTTTTTAAATACACTTGAATTAACTTTGTTTCTTAGAGCAGTCTTAGATTTACAGAGAACTTTCAAAGATAGTACAGAGAGTCCTCATATGCCTTACACCCAAGTTCCCTGATTATTAACATCTTACATTAATATTGTATATTTGTTGTTTAACCAATATTGATATGTTATTATTAACTAAAACTAGTCTGTATTCAGATTTCTTCAGGTTTTCCCTGTTCCAGGACCCCATCCAGGACTCCACTTTACATTTAGCTTCCACATATCCTTGGCCTTCTCCTGGCTGTGACAATTTCTCAGTTTTTTTCTTGTTTTTGGTAACTTTGAAAATTTTGGGGAGTCAGGTATTTTGTAGAACGTCCTTCAAATGGGATTTGTCTGATTTTTTTTTTTTTTTTTTTTTTTTTTATACATGGGTTCAT